>NC_091788.1:51066905-51369928 GCF_029378745.1 Bos indicus
CCCCGCCCGCCCCCCACGGCACTCACGACCGCGGCCAGGCCCCGCGGCCTGGCCCTCCCGGCCCACTCACTCAGCGGCGGCAGAGCAGCCTCGCGCGTGCGATCTCGGTGGCGTCAGGGACGGAAAGGAAGGCGCCGGTTCTGGGGGCGGGAGTAATTCGCTACCCAGAAGCCTCCGGGACTTGCGCTCGGCGCCCGACGAGGGCGCCTCCTAGTGACGTCACGCAGCGCCTAGCCAATGAGGACGCGGGAGACGCCATTATCCCGTCTGTCCCGCAGCCGCCACCGCAAAAGCGGAAGGCAGTTCCAGGGCTGTCTTCGTATATATAATGGGGTGACTGCCGCCCGAGATCCCTGGGGGAAGTGGGGCTGAGAGAGGAGCGAGTCCGGAGTGTAGGTTTCTCCCTTCAGGGTTCCCAGGATGCCGCGCGGCGCCTACAGCTCCCAGCATACAGAGCGGCCTCCGCGCGCTGGTCGCTTCTCTGCCGGAGCGGCGGACGCGGCCGGCGAACTACAAGTCCCATGGTGCACGGCTACCGGAAGCGAGGCGGCGCCGCTGCGGGCCGCACGTGGCCCGGCGCCGCTGCTGGGGTCGGGCCAGCTACGCAGCAGGAGTTGGCTGTCCGGCCTGGCCCAGACGGGCGGGCGAGTCGCCCCGCGCGTTTACTCCGCGGAACCCAGCCACTGCTCACTCCATCCCTAGTACCACGGCGGGGGCCCCAGGAGAAGCTGGGAGGCTCTGTCACCGCCTCTCGGAGGAGCGGAGCCAGAACCTTCCACGCCCGTGTGATCCGCCCCCACCTGGGCTGTGCCCTTTCGGAAGAGACATCAGCTTAGCCATGGACACAGCACACATTGCTCCTTCACTCCTTGTCGGGGACCTTGCTGCAGGCTGGCCTCAGTCCCCCCCCCCAGGCCAGGCCCGGTTCTGCTTCCTCAGAACTTAGGTTCTAGTGCACGGACCAGAGTAGTTAAACGAGGCAGTCCCAGGCTGACGTAAACCCTGAGCGAAGAGGGCTGAAGGATGAGCGAGCGCCTGCCCTGCGAAGATCGGAGCGAGCATCAGGCCCCAGGAGTAAAGGCCTTGCTGAGGTGGCTGGAGATGGGTTCAGAGGCAGCAGGCAGCCCGGGCGGGCTCGTGTTAGGGCCCAGCCCCGATGTGATAACGCAGACCCCACGGAAATCCCATTACATCGATGAGGGTCAGGCATAGAAAAGTTTTTTTGCTCAAAGTCACACAGCTGGTGAGGAAAACCATCTGGCGAGGATGGGACTGTTGCAGTCACACGGGAAAGTGGTCAGTTGTGATTTTTTTTAATGGCACGATAATACATACTGTAAAACCACTTTAATCATACAGTTCAGTGGCACTAGATTCGTTCATACCGACGTGCAACCATCGCCACGGTGTATCCAGAACTTTTCCCCTCCTGAATTCTAAACAGTAACGCCCCCTCCCTCCCCCAGCCCGCGGCTCCCGTTTACTTTCCATTTCCATGTTGACTGCGGTAGGGATCTTACATAAATGGACTCCTACAGAATTCGTCCTCTTGTGTCTGGCTTATTTCATTAAGCGGAATACCCTTAAAGTTCATTCACATTGTAACATGTGTCAGGACTTCGTTACCTTTTGTTGCTCAGTTGCTCGATCCTGTTGGACTCTACAACCCCATGGACTGCAGCATGCCAGACTTCCCTGTCCTTCACTAGCTCCCAGGGTTTGCTCAAACTCACGTCCATTGAGTTGATGACTCATTACTTTTTAAGTCTGAGTGATGTTCCTGCATGTGTGTGTGTGTGTGTTTGTGTGTGTGTTTATTCTGGCATTTATGTGGAAACTGAAGGGGGAATAGGAGCTGGGGAGAACACAGGCCTAGCAGGAACTGCCCGTCCAGGTGGGGAGGGTGGCGGAAAGAGGGTAGAGAGGTGTCATTTGGGGCAGAACAGGCTGGAGCAGACGTGTATGTTCACAGGCACCTCTTCTGTGAGGTGAGGAAGGACCAGTCTGGAAAGCTTTCTTGAGAGACAGATCTGGTTTGAGGTCCTTGACTTTGGCCTTCACCAGCTAGTGGCCTTGGGCCACATCTGATCGCTCCCATCTCCTTTTCCTCACTGTGAGACGCTGAGAAAGGAGGCAGCCTATGGGGAAGCCCGCTGGGGCTGGGGGGGCGGGGGGCGGGGGGCGGCGCTGGGAGGTGGCCCAGAGTGCACCCATTAAGGTAGGGTCATGGAAGGTGGGCCCTGGGCTCTACGGGGCCTGAGAGGACGCCTTTGGGGACTGGCTGTCCTCGGTGCTGTCCTCCGGTAGGAGGTGGGTGTGGGGCAGCAGCTGCGATCAGCCCTCAGGACCCCCTCCAGCCAGAGATCGCACTAGTTGATTTTAACACGGGGCCGGGAGTGCATGGCCAGAGCAGAGCGGGCCCAGGGCCCGAGAACCTCGGAAGGGTTGGGTTTTGTGGCGCGAAAAGCGGGCCTTCCCGCGGGAAGGCCGGTCGCACAGACGCACGCCGGCCGACAGGAAGCTGAGTGCGGCAGGGCGGTGTCTGGCAGAGAGCAGGCGGGGCGGGCGGGACCCTGAGACCCCTGCCGGCGGAGCCTGCAGACGCCAGGCGAGCTTCCCACGCGGCCGGACCCGGAAACGCGCCGCCCGGAGCGCAGGTGACGCGCGGACCGCGGGCGCGTCTAGGGGACGCGGAGGTTGGGGTGCGGGTGTTGCGGTGCGGTCTCTCCCCCAGGACACGCCCCAAGCGGTCGTGGCCGCGACTGCGCGGGGCACCGACCTCCCCTGCGGACCGAGGTGCGAGCTGGAAGTGGCGGGAAAGTCCTCCTCCAGGGGCCAGGAAGTGGGGTCCCGTCCTCATGAACCCCCTTGCACTGCTTGGACAGACGCGGGCAGGATCACTGGTGTCCTTGCCTGGGCTACCGCCCCACGTGGTAGATGAGAGCCAGTGCCTCGGTTGGAGCCGAGAAATGTGAAGGTTGGAGGTGGGACTCTGGTGCCCAGCAGGCAGAGTTGGGGGGGCTGGACTAGGAGTCCCTTTTCAAGTTTGTAGACTCGGGGTGTGAAGCCTCCCTCCCCCAGTCCCTCAGGCATGTCCCCAAGCCCCTCTGCACTCACAGGTCTCCTGCCTGCCGCCTTCCCAGCCCCGGGGAGTCCTGTTGCCCAGCCCATGTCAGTGACAGTTGTCCAGCCTAGGCGTTGGACTCTGGACCAGTGGGCCTGGCTCTCTGCAGCCTGAGTTCCCCTTCCTCTGGCTGGGAGAACGCCCAGCCCGCTCCTCCCCCTGACTGCAGCCTCTTTGGGTCCTGCCTGAGCAGGCCTGCCTGGCGAGCTGGGACATGTCTGGTCCCCGAGGACGGCTGGTGGGCGATGGCTGCGATGGAGGCGGGGCCGGTGCCTGCGACATTGGCCCAAGAAGATGCTGCGAGAGATGCTTCAGAGGCTGCGGGTGCGGGGCCGGAGGCGCCCCTGCTCCCGGCAGGGAACCGGCTAAGCCTGCACCTGCACCCCGGGGGCTGCCGCCGGCTGCTGCGCCTGTGTGCCCAGCAGGCCCCTCAGCTGCTGGAGGTGGACTTCTTGCAGCTGAGTGGCCACGAGGACCCTCAGCTGCTGGAGGCTGCCCTGGCCCGGCTGCCTTGGAGCCTGCCACGCCTCCGCTCCCTGGTCCTCAAAGGTGAGCGCCCCCAGTCCCAGCCCTGGCCCAGCCTCTCTCTAGCTCCTGCCTCTGCTTCCTGGTCCCGAAAGGTGGACCCCGGCCCGAGCCCTGTCCCCTGCACAGCTCTACCCAGCTGCATTCCCCCAAGAGGAAGCTGGCTGGGCCTGGGCTCCCAGACCCAGCAGCTGCACAGTGGGGTCTCCAGCAGACCCCAGGGTGGGTCTTTCTCCTGAGGTGGGTCACCAGTGGGTGACGGCTCTCAGCTGAGATGAGACCGCACCGTCTGTGTGCCCGCTTCACCTGCAGGTGGTCTCCAGCATCTGTCTGTCTCAGTTTTGGTGGGGTTGGGGTGGAGCTCTGCGTTCCCATGCACCCGTTTCCCTGGCTGGCAGAGCTGGGCCCACCTGGGACTCCGATATGAGGGCCACGTCAGTCTGCCTCTCCCCCATCAGGTGGGCAACGTCGGGAGGCCCTGGGTGCCTGCCTCCGGGGGTCCCTTGCCACACTGCCCGCCAGCCTGAGCAGCCTAGCCCGCTTGGCCCACCTGGATCTGAGCTTCAACAGCCTGGAGACGCTGCCAGCCTGCGTCCCCCAGATGTGTGGCCTGGACGCCCTCCTGCTGTCTCGTAACTGCCTCTCAGAACTGCCCGCGGCCCTGGGGGCCCTCCCCGCTCTCACCTTCCTCGCCGTCACCCACAACCGCCTGCGAACGCTGCCCCCAGCCCTGGGAGCCCTGTCCAGCCTGCAGCGCCTCGATCTCTCTGGGAACTTGCTGGAGGCCCTGCCCCCTGAGATCGGAGGCCTAGGCAGCCTGGCCGAGCTCAATCTGGCCTCCAATCGGCTGCAGAGCCTCCCCAGCTCCCTCGGTGAGTTGCGGCCCTGGCTCCCCGGGCCCAGTGGGGAATGTCTGTGGGCCGCCGGCTGCCCTGCCCCCCTCCGCGGCTGTCTTTCCTCTGCGGTGCCCTGTACACGCGGGCTGGCCCGCCTGAGCGTTCGCCTTCCCCGGCAGCTCTTGCGTGCCCCCCGCTTCCCTGGCTGTCGAGTCTTCCCACCTGCACAGGCCTCCCCAAGCTCTCTAGTCCAGCTACAGGGCGGAGACTGAAAGGGCTTCCCAGGAGGCCCCAGTGTGAGCCGCCTGGCCTGGCGCTCGGGGACTGGGGTGGCCGTGGTATTCCTCTGCTGGCCCTAAGCCGGCGCCTCCCGCAGCGGGGCTGCGGGCCCTACGGCTCTTCATTCTGCACAGCAACCTCCTGGCTTCGGTGCCCGCCAGCCTGGCCCGCCTCCCGCTGCTCACCCGGCTCGACCTGAGGGACAACCAGCTCCGGGACGTGCCCCCTGAGCTGCTGGACGCCCCCTTCGTGCACCTGCAAGGAAACCCCTTGGGCAGGCCCCCTCCTGACCCCCCCAGCCCCCCAGGTAGGGTCACGGTGGGGCTGGGGGCAGACCACAGACAGGACACAGGTGTCATCAGTGGCCTAACCTCACATCTGTCCTTGCCCAGGGCCACCCGTGGTCCCAGAAATGCCTAGGCTGTTGCTGACCTCAGATCGGGACAGGTATGGCGTGAGGGAGGGGCTGGGCTGGAAAAGCCTCTGTCCACCCCGTCACCCTGCCTTCACTGTACACCTTGCCTGTGCCTCGGGGGTCTCCCACAGGTGCCCGGGGCGCCAGATTCAGACCGAGGGGACCCTGCTGTGTCTGACCCTGTGCGCTCCTGTCTTCCCTTAGCTTTGCCGTGACCCCCCAAGGCTGCTCCGTGACCTTGGCCTGTGGCGTCCGCCTGCAGTTCCCCGCGGGGGCCACTGCTGCCCCCATGACCATCCGCTACCGCCTGTGGCTGCCAGAGCCACGCCTCGTGCCCCTGGGTCCCCACGACGCTCTCCTCAGTGGTGTCCTAGAGCTGCAGCCCCACGGGGTGGCTTTCCAGCAGGCACGACCGGGGCAGGGTGGGGTGGGCGAGGGCCCCGGCGAGGAGGGTCCGGTGTGGCCCCGGCGCTCATGCCCCCCTCGCCTGGCAGGAGGTGGGCCTGTGGCTGCTCTTCGTGCCCCCACGGGCCCGGCGTTGCCGTGAGGTGGTGGTCAGGACGCTGAGTGACAACAGCTGGAGCGACCTGGAGACCCACCTAGAGGAGGAGACACCCAAGGTGAGGGCAGCCTGGAGACCCACCTAGAGCAGGAGACACCCAAGGTGAGGGCGGCCTGGAGACCCGCCTAGAGCAGGAGACACCCAAGGTGAGGGCGGCCTGCACCACCTGGGAAGGGCCGGCCCTGACCCTGTGCCCTGCGCCCGCGGCCCTGCTCCGGCCCGCCGGCCCTGACCCCATGCTCTGCACCCACGCCCGCCAGCCCTGACCCCATGCTCTGCACCCGTACCCGCCGGCCCTGACCCCGTGCCCTGCACCCATGCCCACGGCCCTGCCCCAGCCCGCCGGCCCTGACCCCATGCTCTGCACCCGTGCCCGCCGGCCCTGACCCCATGCTCTGCGGCCCTGACCCCGTGGCCCTGCCCCGGCCCGCCGGCCCTGACCCCGTGCCCTGCACCCGTGCCCGCGGCCCTGCCCCAGCCCACCGGCCCTGACCCTGTGCCTTGCACCCGTGCCCGCGGCCCTGACCCCGTGCTCTGCACCCACGCCAGCGGCTCTGGGCCCACTGTCAGGTGCCCCACTTCTCCTGGTTCCTCGTGGTTTCGCGCCCTGTGTCCGATGCCTGCCTGGTGCCACCAGAGGGGACGCTGCTGTGCTCCTCGGGACACGCCGGGGTCAGGGTCACCTTCCCCGCGGGGGCCACCGAGGAGCCCCGGCACGTTCGCATGCAGGTAGGGGCTGGGATGCCCGCTGGGGTGGCGGGGGCGCCCAGGCACAGAAGTGACCACGAGGGCGGCCCGTCTGCTCCAGGTGGTGCGTGTGGGCAGCAGAGAGCTGCCGGCCCTGCTGGGGGAGCCCGAGGCGGCCTCCAGCCCCCTGCTCTGCCTCTCGCAGAGCGGACCCTCGAGCTTCCTTCGGCCAGTCACCATCCAGCTGCCTCTGCCGCCCGGCGTCACAGGTGAGGGCAGCCGTGTGGCACGGGGCGGGGGTGGTGCTCAGAAGGGGCGCCCCGGTCAGAGGCCTCAGCCGTTGTCCCCGCCAGGCCTGAGTCTGGACCGTGCCCGCCTGCACCTGCTGCATCGGGCTGCCCCCGCGGCCGCCTGGGACGACATCACGGCGCAGGTGGCCCTGGAGCTCACGCACCTGTACGCACGCTTCCAGGTCACGCGCTTCTCCTGGTCAGTGCCCCCACCTCCTCAGCCCCCTCCCCACGTCCCCCCAGCCTGCAGGGCCCCCCTCACCCCCGCCTTCCCAGGTACTGGCTCTGGTACACCACCAAGGCCTGCGTGGGGAGCCTGGCACGGAAGGCCTGGGAGCGGCTGCGGCTGTACCGTGTGAACCTCATCGCACTGCAGAGACGCCGGGACCCCGAGCAGGTCCTGCTGCAGTGCCTGCCCCGCAACAAGGTGGGGGCGGCAGAGGGCTGGGGGGCGGGGGGAGGGGTGCAGGGCGTCGGGCGCCCAGCCAGTGGGTCCCCCGCCCCCCCAGGTGGACGCCACCCTGCGGCGGCTGCTGGAGCGATACCGCGGCCCTGAGCCCTCAGACACCGTGGAGATGTTTGAGGGCGAGAAGTTCTTCGCTGCCTTCGAGAGGGGAATTGACATTGATGCAGGTGTGCCCCGGCGCCCAGAGAAGGGATGCTGGGTCTGCCCCCGAGTCCCTGCTGAACCCCCCTGTGCCCACAGACCGCCCAGACTGCGTGGAGGGCAGGCTGTGCTTTGTTTTCTATTCCCACCTGAAGAACCTGAAGGAGGTGTACGTGACCACTGCCCTGGACCGACGGGCTCGGGCCGTGAGAGGCCAGGTGGGCCAGTGGGGTGGGCGCCCCGGGCTGCCCGGGCCAAAGCCAGAGCGCTGAAGCCCACCTCCTCCTCTCCCCCAGGTGTCCTTCTACCGGGGCGAGGTGCCGGAGGTGGTGCCTGAGGAGGCAGAAGCTGCCCGGCAGAAGAGGGGCCCAGCTGCCCTGTGGATGGCCACTCTGCCCATCAAGCTGCCCGTGAGGCCTAGCTGGGGAGCCCCGTGTGGAGGGGAGGGGGGAGGAGCCGCCAGGGTGGGCTGGGGTGAGGCCGGGGCTCACTGCCACCTCGACCTGCCCGCAGAGATTGCAGGGATGCGAGGGCCCGACTCGGGAGCCTGGCCTATCCCTGGCACCTCTGAACCTGGGCGACGCCGAGACCGGCTTCCTGACCCAGAGCAACCTGCTGAACGTGGCCGGGCGCCTGGGCCCCGACTGGCCGGCTGTGGCCCTGCACCTGGGCCTGCCCTACCGTGAGCTCCAGCGCATCCGGCATGAGTTCCGGTCAGTTCTGAGCCTCTCGTCCTGCTGGCCTCCCCCTGGAGGCTGGCTGAGGTTCCGTCCAGGGGAGGCGGGGGCAGGGCAGATGGGCAGGAAGGGGAGGTTTTGGCCACCCCTGCCCCAGGGAGCAAGACCCCCGTGCTGGGAGGGAGAACAAGGCCCTGGGTGTGGTGGGTGGTCTTGGCGGGCCCCCCTGACTGCTCCCCTGTCCCCCCAGGGATGACCTGGATGGGCAGATCCGCCACATGCTCTTCTCCTGGGCGGAGCGCCAGGCTGGGCAGCCAGGGGCCGTGGGGCGCCTCGTGCAGGCCCTGGAGCAGAGTGACCGGCGGGACGTGGCCGAAGAGGTGCGGGCTGTCCTGGAGCTTGGCCGCCGCAAGTACCAGGAGGGCATCCGGCACACGAGCCTGGCCCCCGGAAACCTCACCTCGCCTGACCGGTTGCCGTCACCCTCCCCAGAGCCTGCCCAGGCCTAGACCCCAGACTTCGGGCTGGACCCTGAGGCTCCCGTTTTCAAACTTTCCCTGCGTGTGAGCAAAGTGCCCCCCCACCCGTGTAACACACATGCACTGGCCTGGTCGCTGTCTCAGCTCTGACTTTCTCGGGTGGAGAGGCCAGTGGAAGGCCAGGGGTGGCCAAGTGATCTGAGGCCTGGCCCTGCTCTGCTGCAAGCCGGCCTGCTCTCATTCCCACTGGTCTGCGCCCAGCGCCTGCATTGGGTCCTGATCTCGGGGAGGGAGTGGAGTCCCAGCTACAAAGTAACGGCTGCTGCCCCATGAATACAGTCGTGTGCAGGACGGCGCATCTGCCTTTTGGTTGGGGGCCTGGTGCTTGGCCAATTCAGTTCCCACGGCTCCTCCCTTAGGGACACTTCGTCCCAGCGCACCCCCCATCCGCTGGCCCGACGGAAGTAGTCCCTGGCCCGTGCACCGGCGCGAGGTCGGACGCCCAGTGAAAACCCGTGGAGACCCGGAGCGCGGGGCTGGCGCCGGGCTGGGGCCTGCCGAGCGCAGTGGCCGTGGCGGCCAGGAGGGGGAGCCCGAGTCCGCCAGCCAACCGCCGGCCGGGGGCGGAGCGCGCGCGGCGCCGAGCGGACGCGCCCCCGCGCTTAGGTGCAGCCGGGCGCGCGGCGAGGCGGGGAGGCCAGCGCGGCGGCAGAGGCGGCGGCAGCGGCGGCAGAGCGCGCGGTGAGTGCCCACCTGGCGGCTCCTTCCGCTGCACCCACCCGAGTGCAGCCCGGCCGCGGAGTCGAGGGGCACCACGGCGACTATGGGAGGTGACATCTGCCCGGACGAGGCGGTTTCTGCGGGGCCCGCGCCGGCGGATGCTCGGATCCGCTGCCGCCGGAGTGTAGGAGGCTGGGCCCCGGGCGGTGCCGGGCGCGCTCCCAGCGCACACGTGTCCTCGCCGGTCGGGAGACGGAGGCCAGTCCCCAAGGAACGATCCGGGCCATGGGGGACACGCACGTGGGGCCCTGCGGGATGTACTTGGACACGTGGGTGGCTGAAGTCGCCATCGCCTGGCGGGCTTCAGCGTGGCGATCCGGGCCTCATGGGGACTCCTTCCAGCTGGACAGGGAGTTGAGCCGGGCTTCCAGTCGCAGCCCTGAACCCCCACTCCGCGCCTCCTTTGTCGCCGGGTTGGCGCCCCTCCAGCCGGCGGGACTGAAAGCGCCTCCCCGGGGCAAGGGGCGGGGGGAGATGAATGGGGAGAGAAGGGCCGGCCCCAGACTCGGAGCCTCACAGCCTTTCCCTTTCTTGGGGGTGAAGGAGTCCAGTGGCTTAGTTCGTGGCAGATTTTACCTCCTGGGGGGCCTCTGAGCTGAGCTGCCCACAGCTTCGCCTGCAGCCCGGGTTGAGGACGCTGCGGGAGCCGGGGGAACCGACCGGGAGGGCTGACAGCCCGGGGCCTGAGGCCGGGCTGGGGCTGCCGGGTCTCTATGGCAACCTGGGGTGCAGGGGAGGGCCCTCCGAGCTGTCTCATGAGCAGGCGGTAGGAACCATCGAGTGAGGACAGGAAAAGGCTTCCTGGCCCAGAGGACCCCTTGTCAGTCCTCCGCTGGCAGAGGCCCTCCCCACACTACTCGGTTCTGAAGTGTCTCCCCCATCCCAGCGCCAGGGTGGGACCCAGGGCTGACGGTCTCAGGCTGGGATCTCCAGGCCTGCCTCTATTCCCGAGACAGCTGCTCCCCTTCCCACCTTGGAGAGTGTCCGACTTCCTGGACCCCAGCATCCAGGTGTCCCTCACACTGGGCAGGAAGTGGGGTCTGGTGGGCTCGCTCAGGTCCAAGAGGGCAGAGTGTGGACCTTGTCCCCAAGGGTCGGGGACAACAGTCGGCTGTGGCCAGTTTGCACCTGGGGGGTGGGGAGAGAGGGTCAGGTTGAAGTGCAGAGGTCAGGCTCTTCTCTGAGACTGGGGCACTGAGGCTCTGGGTGAGTTTGTAGGGAGGCATCTGGGGGGTCAGAGGGTTTTGGGAGTGTGGGTGGCAGCCAGTGGTCTCTGCGACCCAGCCACCCCCTGGCCTTTGCAGCAGACAAGCGTGTCTTCTCCGCTCCTGCATGAGTTTTCCCTGAAATGCACCTCCCAGAAGACACACGGTCCACAGACACAGTGGGCACAGCCCATCTCCACCCCACAGCTCCGGATTCCCTGTGCCCGGGCACAGAGAGAGCCCCGTTCCTGGGGTCCCAGGGCCCTAACCAGAGCCCGCCTGCTGGCTGCAGAGGAAAACTCGGGGAGCAGCTGGGTGCACGGTGGCCGCGGGCTGGGGCCCCTCGAACCGGCTGCGTGGCTTGGCTGGGTTAGCCCGTCAGACCCGCTGCCTCATGGGCCGAAGGGGGCTCGGAGGCCAGCCCAAGCCTCCCAGAAGCTGTCACACCCCCTTCTCATCCCTTCTCCCGCGGCGCCAGGGCGCCTTATCCCGCCCAAAGTGAAAGAGAAAGTCGCCCCCCCCCCAGGCCCGCCCCGCCCCGCCCCGCCCCGCAGCCAATCCCCGCCGCCGGCACCGCCCCCGGCCGCTGGCCCTCCCCCCGCCCGCCCGCCGCCCGCGGGCTGGAGTCTCCAGGAGGAGCCGTGGAGGAGCCGGTCCTACGCGCCCGGGGTGAGCGGGACGACGGCGGGGGCGGCGGGCTGCCGAGCGGGCAGGGGGCCTCCCGGCCCGGGGAAGCCGGGGTGAAGGTCACCAGTCCGCGAGCGACGGCAGGTGTGAGCCAGCCGTGTGACCCGACTAGCGACGCTGCGGGTGCGAGGCAGGGACAGCTGGTCTTGGCGTGGGCTGGGGGGCGCCCCCCGCCAGAGGTCCCTGGGGCCGGCTCTGGCTCCCTAGCCCTGCCCCTAGCCTGCCCCCCGGGAAGAGGTGGTGGAGCAGCCACAGCGAGCCCGTGTGTGTGTGTGTGTGTGTGTGTGCGCGCGCGCGCGTGCAGTCGGGGTGAAGTTCCTGGGAGGGTGGGCACAGGCTGGCTATGGCTGAGCTGGTGCTTTCTCCAGGGGAGCCGTGGTCTGGGGCTCCAGCCCGGAGGTGCCATGGGGCAGGGGCTGCACCTGCCCTGGCTGCATCTACCTGGGCAGCTGTGAGCTGAGCCCCGCGGGGGGCCCTGGGGCTCTGTCACCCCTATCCCGACAGAGCAGGCTGCTCGAGGATGGGGTTGACACAGCCCAGCCCAGGGGAGGAGGCACCTGGCCCTTTAAAGGGCTCCGTGCATGTGAGCGTGAGCAAGGCCAGCTGGGAGGACGCACTGGTGAGGACTCTTGAGAGGAAGCCGCCAGGTGGCCCAGGGATGGGACCAGGTGGTGGGCCTCCTGGCACGCTTCGAGCCCACGACGTGTAGCCCGCCTGAGCGGGGTTGGGGGCCTGGGGAGCCGCTCGGAGCCCCTGCGGGGGCCCTGGAAGGGAAACAAGGAAGCCTGTTCCTCTGGTGCGCCTCTCCCGTCTGCCCACCCCCGCTGGTTGCAGTCCCTTCTCTCCTAGGACAGAAGCGCTGGTTTGGAAATACCCTTGAAAGCAGAAGACCAGCCTCCGCCCTGCGCTCCCTCCCCCGCTGTCTGGCATCCAGCTCCGCAGCTCCTACCTGGGTGCTCCCGAGTTAAATGGCCGATAAGCAGATCAGGTCAGAACCCAGCCCCGCCTCACCCCACCCTGCCCTCCCCCCGGCCGACCTATGGCCGAGGAGGCCGCCTGACCTCCATCTGCCCACGCAGCCTGCCAGCCAAGCTCATCAATGGCGGCATCGCCGGCCTGATCGGGGTCACCTGTGTGTTCCCCATCGACCTGGCCAAGACGAGGCTGCAGAACCAGCAGAATGGCCAGCGCATGTACACCAGCATGTGAGCCAGCGAGCTGGGGGGGTGGGGGGCAGGCCTGGGGGCACTCCTGCCCGGGTCAGGGCAGGGGGCCGGTGCTGGACCCTGGCTGACCCCTGGCTCCCTCCTACCCCCGGGGCTGCAGGTCTGACTGCCTCATCAAGACCATCCGCTCAGAAGGCTACTTCGGGATGTACCGTGGTGAGGCTGGGCAGGGTCTGGAGGGTCTGGATGGATGGTGGGGCCGCGCCCCGTGGGGCCTGGCTGTAGCTGCACAGTGGCGGGGGTCGAGGAAGGGCAGCTCTCAGCGCCATCCTCCACCGCTGCCAGCACCCAGCACGACGGGACCTCCTCCCAGGACAGGCGGGACCCTGTCTGCGCCGGACACTGGCGGGGGTAGTGGTGGGGGGGCTGATTGCAAAGCCGCTTAGCAGACAACCGCCAAGCCTGGATTTGCCCAGATGCTGTGCAGCAGAGTCCTTGCACTGAGAGGGGCTCACGCTGCCTCCTCAGCTCTGGATCCCCCCCAGGTCCCCCGCCTCTGCCTCCTCAGCTCTGGACCCCCCCAGGTCCCCCGCCTCTGTACTGCAGGGGGGTGTTCCTCACGGAGGCCCGCCTGCTGGACCGGGAGGGTTGCCTGAAGGAGGAGGCGCTGCCCCCACCCCCGCTGGGCACATGTGGGTGAGAGGGCAGGAGGAGCTGCCAAGGTGCAAGGGGGCGGGGGGAGGGCTCTGCCAACTGAGAGGCAAGTGCCCACCAAGAGCGTCCGGGTCCCGGCCCTGGCCACTGACCCATCCGCATGCCACACAGGAGCCGCCGTGAACCTGACCCTCGTCACCCCCGAGAAGGCCATCAAGCTGGCGGCCAATGACTTCTTCCGATACCAGCTCTCCAAGGATGGGTAAGGCACTGGTTGACTGCTGGGGGCCACAGTCACGAAGGGAGGGGGATCTGTGCCTCCAGAGGACGAAGGATCTGTCGTCGTGGGGGCCCCTCACCCCGACCTGCAGGGCCTGCTTCCTCCGCCTCCGATGCTGAATCCTTGGTGCTCAGGCCCCAGGGGTCCTTGGCCCCTAGCCATTGCCTGCTGCCTCTTGTAGGCTGGGATTTGGGGGCACTGGCCAGTTTTCCCTATCACCCGAGGGTGGGGTGAAAGGGCAGTAGTCCCGTGGAGCACTTGAGCCCCCCACCCCGCCTCCAGTTTTGTTTGCTGAGAACAGCCCTCGCCCGTCCCCAGCCCCGCTGTGAGCGTCTGTCTCTCGGCTCGGTGCCTGTTACTGGAGGGCGGCGGGGGCGGGGCCTGCCTCTGTCTTCACCGGTCCCGCCCCTTCACGTCCCCCAGCCGCAGGGGCCTCTGACTCTGCCTTGCAGCCCCGCCCTCTTTACTGCAGGCAGCAGTTGACCCTGTTTAAGGAGATGCTGGCGGGCTGCGGGGCCGGCACGTGCCAGGTGATCGTGACCACCCCCATGGAGATGCTGAAGATCCAGCTCCAGGACGCGGGCCGCCTCGGTGAGGCTGTGGGGGGCGGGGCGCGGGGGGGACACCAGCTGGACCCCGTCCCTGCCCCCACCCTGTGCTCGGAGGGAGACCAGCAGGCCACCCCCTTTCTCCCCAGCCGCCCAGAGGAAGATCCTGTCCGCCCAGGCCCAGCTTTCGGGCCAGGGGAGCGCCCAGCCCTCCGTGGAGGCTCCGGCCACCCCCCGCCCCACAGCCACTCAGTTGACCCGGGACCTGCTGCGGAGCCGAGGCATCGCTGGCCTCTACAAGGGCCTGGGGGCCACGCTGCTCAGGTTGAGGGGCAGGCAGGGCGAGGGGAGGCCTACCCACCCGTCCGCCCCACGCGTCCCAGCCAGTCACCCTGCGATCCCCCGACAGGGACGTCCCCTTCTCCATCGTCTACTTCCCCCTCTTCGCCAACCTGAACGAGCTGGGCCGGCCAGCATCTGGGGAGAAGTCGCCTTTCTACGTGTCCTTCCTGGCCGGCTGCGTGGCTGGGAGCGCGGCTGCCGTGGCCGTCAACCCCTGTGACGGTTGGTGCCCAGCTTGGGGCAGGGCAGGGCTGGGGGGTGGGTCCAGGCTGAGGGCGCACGCTGACCTGCGTGCCCCTTGCAGTGGTTAAGACCCGTCTCCAGTCGCTGCAGCGTGGCATCAACGAGGACACGTACTCGGGATTCCTGGACTGTGCCAGGTGGGCGAGCCCCCAGGGGCCGGGGAGGGCAGGGCAGCCCCAGCGTTGTGGCTCTGACACCTCCGCCCCCGCCGTCTCCCCGCAGGAAGATCCTCCAGAACGAGGGCCCCTCCGCCTTCCTGAAGGGCGCTTACTGCCGCGCCCTGGTCATCGCCCCACTGTTTGGCATCGCTCAAGTGGTCTACTTCCTGGGCATTGCCGAGACCCTGCTGGGGCTGCCGCGCGTCCAGCCCTGAGCCCGGGCAGCCGCCCCTTGCCCTCCAGTCGAGCGGGACCAGAGCGGGGCCCAAGGCAGGCAGCCCCCCCGGGGACAGCACGAGAGTCTCTCCACAGACGGGTGGGGGTGGGGAGGGGGAGTGCAGGGTGCACACACGCGCCTGGCGGGGCCCTGCCTACACAACCCCCGGGATCAACGTCTTACCTAGAAACGGCAGAAATTGTTACATTCCTGGAGCCAGCCCTGCCCACCTTTGCCCCAGTCTGAACAACCCCCAGGGATAGAGCTGGTCTCTGGACTGGGGGCCCCCAGCCTGGGCTGGGCAAGCTGGACCCTCTCCTCCAGTCTACCAGCTCCTGTCCCCAAGGCTTGGCCCCTAGTCCACAGAGGGGACCCCGCACAAACCTATTTATTAACTTGCCGAGCACAAGCGGCTCTGTCCACCCCTCCGTCTGTCCGTCCAGCCTCCCCCGCTGCTGTTCTCTTGCCTTGGCCAGCCTTGCAGGAGGATCGGGCTCTCCTGCCCCCCATATTGAGCCAGGAATCCTAGACTGGGGGTGGCCCTGAGTGCTGACTCCCAGGACAGGTCCTCCGCCCCCACTGTGGGACCCAGCCCATGCGAGGTTTGTGCACGTGTGTGTGTGTGTATGTGTGTGTGTGAATGTTGGGGGCGGGTGGTGGCCTCCCTCTGCTGTCTTGGCCCCTCAGGGGTAGGGCTGTCAGGGGCTCCAGCCATCCCCATGTGGCCAGGCAGTGTGTGTGTGCAGGAGCGTGTGAGCGTGTGGGTGTGTGCCCTTGACTCGCCAGTGACCCCGTCCAGGAATCCGTCTCTCCGCCCGGCCCTACTTCTGAGGCCACGCCCCCTTGAGGTCCGGGAGGGCGAGCATGAGGACCAGTATGGAGCCCGGGAGCATCTTCTCCTGGGGGACACCAGGAGCTGCCCCTCCAGTCTTCCCCGGGCCTAGCCTGCCCTCCGGGCCTCTGGGTAAGGCCCCTGACCACACTTGGTAAAGCTCCGCCCTCCCCCACCCTTGATGTTGTGAACTGAGGCAGCTCTGTCCTGACCTGCCCCGCCCCCAGCCACGTGGTCGTGTTGGTGAGTGATCTGATGTGCCGGTGCTGTGTCCTCCACCCCCGGGCCCCCTCCCTGGAGGCCCCTTCCCAGTGACACTACCTGGGCTCAGGCCTGGGCCCCCCAGTTCACGGTTGTTCCTGGGAGCTGCTCTCTCCCGTCACATCTGTACCTTGGAAGCTGCTGCTGCTGCTTACAGAATTATATTTTTTTCTTTTGAAGAGTTTTAAGAAGTTGTAACTTTTTGTGTCTTGTCCTGTAAGAAGATAAATAAATATTCTAAGTAGATGCCTCTTCTAGACTCTTGGGGGTGAAGGGCGTCCCGCTCGTCTGATAACTGGCTCCCCTCCCCCTGCTGTCCTGGGTCCGCCTGCCCAGCTATGACGGGCACACTGGCTGTAAAGGAGCCTGGTTAGAATGGCCTGACTACCTCTCGGTCTGATGGAGGTGCGAGAAAGCCAGCCTCAGCCGCTCACCTTCTTGACGCTAAGCCGCCCTTCAGATCAAAAGTGGAACTGGGTTTGGGGCCCCCAGAAGTCCCGGCCGCTCCGGGGCGCTGTGGTGGCCACTAGCAGGTGGGCGGAGCCCGCGCTGATGCGGTCCCCGCCCTGCTTCCTGCGCCGGAACAGTGCATTGTGGGAAACTCCCAGTCCTTGCAACCGCAGCCGCGCCCGCCGCCCTCAGTCCGGTCGGCCGTGGTCCCGCAGAGAGCGCGCGGCCCTGAGGTGGGAGCGCCGCGAGCAGCAGCGTAAGGCGGAGGGGACTCTGCGGCGCGGGGTCTGGGGCGGGAGCGGGGCGCGGGGCCCCTGAACAGAGCGGCAGGTTCTCCGCTATGAAGGTCACCGGGGGCACTCCGGGGTCCCCTGCTCTCTTGGGCACAGCCACCTGGAGGGGGAGGGGCAGCCGGTGACGTCAGTATGAGCCCAAAATAACCAAAGGTCTGGGGGAGGGGGAGCGTGGACCACCAGCCCTTTGAGAACTTGATGCCCAGCAGCGGAGTACCCTCCAGAATGACAGGGGTGAGGGGCTCTTGGGTTCCCTGGAGGTGGGTCAGTCCTCCCCAGGACACCCCCGTCCCGCACGTGACCTTCAGGCGACCTTCATTGTGTCACTGTGCATGGCCAGGGGACCCGGGTGCCACCTCCCACACAGGCTCCCTCCCCCTGCAGGCGCAGGTGCGAGTTCCTCAGCATCCCAGGAGCTGTGGACAGCAGGGTCAACTCCCGAGAGGGAAGATGGGTCCAGAGAGGCGAGGCCACCAGCCCCCTGCCCCACGCCTGACTCAGGATCAGGGCCAGGCCTTCCCTACTGCCCAGAGCGCCTAGTCTCTGCCTGGCCCTGCCTTGGGGGTGCCTGCTCCAGGCTCACCCCAGGGACTCCCTTTGCCCCCAGAGGCAGGAATGACCTCAGGGTCAGAAAGGGCTCCCCGCTCTGAAGCTGGAGCAGGCAAGGCCAGTCCTGGGGTGGGCACTGAGAGGGGGTCTATGACCAGCTGGGAGCCCAGGCCTGTTGCTGCCCTCCCGCCGGCTTCTCCAGCCTCTGGTGAGACACCCTGGTTTTGTCCAAGCCAGGTCCTGGCAACCTTCGGTCCATTTTGACCCCATGTAACTGAAAGCCCAGACTCTGGGTTCCCACGCTGCCCTCCCCACCCCCAGCCCACTCAGCCCTGAGAAGGATGCACGGTCAGTTCTGCCCAGGCCCACCTCCCCAGCCACACGGCTTCTCAGGGCTGGGTGGGTGCTCTCTTCCCGGTCAGGACCTCCCCACCCTGGGCCGACATGATGGACATAGGACATGCGTGGGCAAGACCCTTTCACAGATGAGGGAACTGAAGCCTCTAGCAGGCCTCATCCCAGCACCCCAGCCCAAAGGGGGGCCCACAGCGCCCGCCCGTGTGCTCGGAGGGGCTTCTCAGGAGGTGGCTGAGGCCAGCTGGAGGCTGAGCCCCAGGAGAGGAGTGTCCAGAGAGCTAGCGGGTCTCTAAGGGAAAAGGACGTGGGGCTGCACAGGACAACAGCCTCATCGGGTCTCCCCCCGCAGGCCCATAGGATGCCCAGGGGTGAACTGTCCTGAGCTGCCGTGGTCTAGACGCCTGCCTGCCCCCGCGTGCCCCACACAGCCCGCCCGCACACCCAGCATGGAGTCCAGAGGGAAGTCGACTAACAGCCCCAAGGCCGACGCTAAGGCCACGGCCGAGACCCGAGCCCCTGCCGCCGTGGACGGGAAGGCCCCGTCCTCTAAGCCAGGGAAGAAGGAGGCCCAGGCAGAGAAGCAGGAGCCGCCGGCAGCCCCCACGCCGCCACCTGCCAAGAAGACCCCAGCCAAGGCAGACCCGGCCCTTCTCAACAATCACAGCAACCTGAAGCCGGCCCCCGCGGCCCCCAGCACCCCCGATGCGGCCCCCGCGCCCAAGGGCCCTGGGGACGGGGCTGAGGAGGGCGGGGCCCCCAGTGGGGGCCCCGGCAGCCGGGGGCCCTGCCCTTTCGAGAACTTGACCCCGCTGCTGGTGGCTGGGGGTGTGGCTGTGGCTGCTGCAGCCCTCGTTCTCGGGGTGGCCTTCCTGGTCCGAAAAAAATGATGGCCGGTGCCCAGGCTGGGCACAGCCACTTCCTGTACAGACCTTGGGAGTCTAGTGCATGCCGAATTCACACACCGCTATCTATACATATGTAATACCTATATCGTGTCCCCCACATACAAGCAGAGGGAGAGAGAGGTGGACAGGCCCCTACAGCAGTGGAGACCCAGCCCCCTTGAGCAGTCCCGAGGGCAGAAGGAGGCCAGGCTCTGCGGGTGGATCCCTGACACAGGGTGGGGGCTCCATGTGGACCCAGGCACCAGCGGACGGATGGAGAAGCGGGCTCTGCAGGTGGCCTGCCTGCCCAAGTATGCCAGCCTGTGCCAAGGGCCCCAGTGGTCCTGTGGTCTTCTGGCAGCAGCTCCTGATGAATGCCCAGGGTAGTAGGGCTGGGCAGGGGCCTGGGATGGATTCTGAGCTGGGTCCAGCAGACATGGGGACATTAAAGGGTGTAGCTGTGTGGCCCATTTCTGCTGTTTGCGTGTAGCCAGGATGGGGGTTCCTCTGGGTGGGCTGCCTCAGTGGGCTGATCTGAGGTGGGTGGTCACATTGGCTGAGTTTCCGTGCCTCCTGCCTGCTTGCTTGAGCCCTGGCTGGGTGGACAGACAGCTCAAAGGCTCGTGTCAGAGGCACTTTTGAAGTTTACCTTCTGGTTGACCCCAGGGGGCCCCTGAAGCTGGGCCCTACTCTTCCTTCCCTGAACCCCTCCCCATTCTGCAGCGGTTGTCCTGGGGGCAGGTGAGAGCCTGGCGGGGAGGCAGCTGTGCCTGCCCAGTGCCCGCAGACAGCCCCTCCTGCCCACCCAGGGTCCTTGGAGTCTAAGAAGCGTATAAATGCAATAACAGGTAGAATAGAACCGCTGGGCAGGCGACCATCACCCTCTGCCACTGCCCCGTTGAGCCTGCAGGGAGACGCGCTCTGCTGGGAGCATGTCATGGCAGCGGTGGGCACTGGGAGCCCGACGTGCCCTTGCCTGGCCAGCTGGCCACTGGAACCCTGGGCCTGAGTGGAGGTCAGTTTGAAATAAACTCTGTTATCTAAAGACTGGGCTGGCGTCCTCAACTGCACGCGGTCGGGAGAGGCGGGGTGGCCGGTCTGGGTGCAGGGGTCATCTGCCCACACTGCGGGCTTTCCGGGGAGGGCCAGGGCCCCCAGGTGCCCCTCCCAGCCTCTCCCGCCACCTGGTGCCCTTGACCCGGGTGGGTTCCACTCGTGGCTCTGCCCAGGTCTGGCCCCACCTGGATGGCTGCACCCGGCCTTCCCGCCAGCCCTGGCCCTAGAGGACCCAGTGCAAGTTGCAGGACCCACCCCCAGCTCTGCACCCACACCTCAGGCCCACACTAACCTGGGGCATTTCCCTGGGACACACACCCCTCGCCCTGAGCTGTCTGGCCCTGGCCCAGGCCCAGCCACCAAGGGAAGGCGCCAGAGCCCACAGGCTCGTCCACAGGCCCTGCAGCTGCCCACGCCGCCCCTCTCCAGCCAGCTGGTCCCCTCTCCCACTCTCTGTTCCACTTGTACCTTAAATGCAAAAAAAGAAGAAAAAAGTGTCCTCCGTGTGGGGACTCGGGGCAGGACAGGGGTGGCTGTGAAGGTGAGTTCTGTCCCCGCAGCCGGGAGCTGAGGGTCCGGCTCTCGGCCGTGGTGGCACTCTCTCGGGGCGCTGCCTCAGTTCTCTGTTACTTTTTTATCTTTGGCTGCGCTGGGCCCCGCTGCCACACACGCGCCTTCCCTAGGCGTGGCGAGTGGGGCTGCTCCTTGGCTGTGGGGCTTCTCTTGCAGCTCGGGCTCAGCAGGCATGGCCACAGGCTGAGTGGCTTTGAGGCAGGGGTAAGCGTACCAGGAACCAAGCCTGTGTCCCTGCGTTGGCAGGCGGATTCTTCACTCAGCTCAGTTCAGTCGCTCAGTCGTGTCCGGCTCTGCGACCCCATGGACTGCAGCACACCAAGCCTCCCTGTCCTTCACCAACTCCCGGAGTTTACTCAAACTCATGTCTACTGAGTCCATGATGCCATCCAACCTTCTCATCCTCTGTCGCCCCTTCTCCTCTGCCCTCAATTTTTCCCAGCATCAGGGTCTTTTCTAATGAGTCAGCTCTTCCCATCAGGTGGCCAAAGTACTGGAGTTTCAGCTTCAACATCAGTCTCTCCAAAGAAATCCCAGGGCTGATCTCCTTCAGAATGGACTGGTTGGATCTCCTTACTGTCCAAGGGACTCTCAAGAGTCTTCTCCAACACCACAGTTCAAAAGCATAAATTCTTTGGCGCTCAGCTTTCTTTATAGTCTAACTCTCACACCCATACGTGACTACTGGAAAAACCATCGCCTTGACTAGATGGACCTTTTTTGGTAAAGTAATGTCTCTGTTTTTTAATCTGCTGTCTAGCTTGGTCGTAACTTTCCTTCCAAGGAGTAAGCGTCTTTTAATTTCATGGCTGCAGTCACCATCTGCAGTGATCTTGGAGCCCAGAAAAATAAAGTCTGACACTGTCTCCACTGTTTCCCCCATTTTATCCTAACCCTGAGGGCGCGCAGGTCCTGGGCCCTGAGCACATTCACACTGTGGGAGCGTCACCCCATCGGCCCTCGGAAACGATTCCTCTTCCCAAACTGACCCTCTGTCCCCGTTAACATCCGTTCATTCTGTCTCTGTGGGCGACTGCAGGTGAATGGAGTCAGACCGGATTTGTCCTTCTGTGTCTGCTTATTTCTCTGAGCATCACGTCCTCAAGGGTCACCCATGGTGTAGCGTGTGTCAGGATTTCCTTCCTTTTAAGTCCCACCCTATGCGTGGACCACAGTTTGCGGATCCATCATTCGCTGATGGGTGGACTTGCCTCCACTTGTCGGCCGCTGCGACTGTGGGCCCAGCACCCAGCTCGCTCGAGGACCTGCTCAGAGTGGGGCGGCCGGGCTCCACGGTGCGTGCCCCTTAAACTCGGCAGCTGTGTCTCGTGCATGTGGGGCGGCCGGGAGAGAAGCGTGCCTCTCGCCCAGTGACACGGGAGTGGGCGAAGCCTCGAGGTTGACAGCCCGTCTGAGCGGGGCCACCTTGGGTCGTTCCATCTGCACGGACCCAACTGCTGCTGTTTACTGAGTCCTTGGCTGTCCGGGCTTTGCCTTTTCTGATTTTTCTGTTGCTGCCATTTGTCTGTTTTTCTGCGATGAGAGGCCTTCTTGTCATTTATTTGGAGGATTTTTTTTTGGTCTGGCTGCACGGCCTGGGAGATCTTAGTTCCCCGACCAAAGGTTGACAAGGATTGAACCCTGGCCGAGGCGGTCAAAGCGCAGAGCTCTAACCAGCGGACCACAGGGCACTCCCGCGTGCATTTCTTCCTGTGTCTCATATTCCAAGCCTTTGCCAACGGCACTTATCTGTATTCAGTGGCTGGCTTGCATCTGTTTCCTTTGTCTAGAAGTCCCCAAATCTCAAGTTATCACGCGTAACCGTTGATCCCTTTACTGTCTAACCTTCTGGAATCTTTCCTAATATAACACTCTTGGCATTTACTCACAGCAAGGACTTAACCCATCTGAACCTCGGGTTTCATGGGGACTAAGCTGAGGAGCTCGTGGTATCTCTCTCCCACCAGAGATGAAGGGGGCCAGGGTCAGGCAGTGAAGGGCCCCCCGCAGCCCCTTGGTGGCTGTGCCTCCTGCTGCCACTTTGCACACAGCCAGGGTCTGTCCTGAGCCCGAGTCGGCCTGCACCTGCCTCAAGGCCATACTGTAGTTTTGTGATACTACTTTGTAATCTCCTCTTGTTTCCGTCTGCAATGCGGGAGACCTGGTGTTTGATCCCTGGGTTGGCAAGATCCCCTGGAGAAGGGAAAGGCCACTCCAGTATTCTGGCCTGGAGAATCCCATGGACTGTAGAGTCCATGGGGTCACAAGGAGGACACAACTGAGCGGCTTTCACTTTCACTAAGAGAAACACAGCATCTAAGCTTTAGGGATGCTATGCTGCTCTCGTTTCCTTATTTCGTCGGAATTTCCACGCATGCTCAGTTACTGGTGGCCCCTTCCGGGGAAGGTTAGAATTGGGCAGCTGAGGTCCCCAGGGTGCCATGAGGGTTCTGAGGCCCAGCTTTTAAAGTGTATGTATATATATTTATGTGTTTATGGCTGTGCCGAGTCTTTGTTGCTGTGTGTGGGCTTTCTCTAGTTGCGGAGACTGGGAGCTGCGCTCTTAGCTGCAGTGGGCAGGCTTCCCGTCGCAACGGCTTCTCTGGTTTCTGACGACAGGTTCCAGCCCATGCGGGTTTCAGTAGCTGTGGCTTGCGGGCTTAGCTGCCCCATGACGTGTGGAATCTTCCCGGACCAGGGGTCAAACTGGCATCCTCTGTGTTGCAAGGTGGATTCTTACCAGGGAAGCCCCTCAGCTTCTGGTTCACAGCATTCCTAAGCTTTAGGAAGGTAGGGATGCTTCCAAATGATAAAAAAATAAAACCTCTTGGGGACACCCAGTGAAAATGAAAGTCGCTCAGTTGTGTCCTTCTTGTGACCCCACGGACTCTACAGTCCATGGAATTCTCCAGACCAGAATACTGGAGTGGGTAGCCGTTCCCTTCTCCAGGAGATCTTGCCAACCCAGGGATCGAACACCAGGTCTCCTGCAATTGTAGGTGGATCTTTACCAGCTGAGCCACCAGGGAAGCCCTGCTGACTTCAATGACCTTTACTACAGTACCACTTTTGAGTGGGAGTGGGCGAGGCTCACAAAATACCAGATATAAAAAGTACTCCATATAGAAGAAGCTCACACTGTAAATCGCACGCAGGCTTACAAGGACCTCTGAAAGCCAGAACTCAGACGGTAGCAGCATGTCCAGGACAGAGGCCCCGTGGGCGGGGCCAGCAGGGTAGGCTGGGTCGCACGTGGGGTCACGGCACAGGGATGCAGAAGGTGCCTGTGGGGGTCTGGGCTGCTTTCCTCTCTAGCACCCTCTCCTCCCCCGAGAGTGTGCAGCTCCCTTTTGGGGACCTGGGACCTCATTCTTGGTGCATCCAGGGCTGGGCCGGGCCAGTGCTTCAGGCCAGGTAGGGGCCTCCAGAACCTCTTTTCCTCCACCAGGGCAGAGTAGCAGAGGCCTGGGGAGGGCAGAGCTGGCCGGCGACCTGCTGCTCTGGACCATCCCGTGGATGCTGAGTCGGGCCTGGACTCGTGGGCCTTCAGCCCCGCCCTGGCCATGGCTCCCTGCCCTCAGGGAGGTGAAAGGGCAGGCAGGCAGAGGCTCCCGGCTTCCCAGTGACCGACCCCACCGTGCCTGTGCTTCCCATTCGGGGCCTTCAGCCCGTGGAGCCACGCTGGCTGTCTGAGGGCCGCTGAGCAGACAAGAGCCCCATGCCGCCACCTGCCCCCCAAGAGCAGCTCCTGTCCTGGCTGGAGGGGAGGGCACACCTGTTGTGTTGTGGAGAGAGCTCAGGAGATGCCCCTGGGACCCACGCCAGCTCCCCATCCAGCTCTGTGGGACCTGGAAGTGTGTTTGTGGGAAATCCCCTTCAGATGCTCCTCTGGACCCTCCCAGGCCTCTGTCGCTCCCTGTCCTGATGTCCTGGGCTCTGGGATAGGCCAGACTGCGACCGCCTGCCTCCCTTTCACGTCACCCCACTCCAGGCCACAAAACGCCACTGCCTGGCAGCCTGGGGTCAGCAGTGCAGGCAGCGGCTCTGCGCTCTCAGCAGTCCTGCCGACGCTCCCGCTCCAGGCGCAGGGACCCCGTGCCCAGCCGGCGGCCACGGCCTCGGCAGTCCTAGGTTTAGGGCCGTTGTAGCACAAGCCACAGGTGCTTGGGATCTAAGTCTGTGGACGCCTCCCAGCCCAGCCTCGGCCAAAAGAGAGCCCGGAGCTGAGAAGCTTGGCCCTGATGGGAAGAGGGCTGCTTCCTGGCCTGGGACCTGGGCCCCTCTGCTGCCTGTCTGGGAAGCTAGGCTGCCCATGGCACATCCTCCCTGAGACAGCCTCAATCCCAAGTCCCTGTATGGGAGGTCCACCCAGCAGGCCGACTGGGATAACAAAGGGGCACTCAAGGCAGTCCTTGCATGGGGTGTTCTCAGAAAGGGAGTATTGGGTAGACAGTGCCTTGGTGCCCATGGGCTTTGAGGGATGGTTAGGAGTTTGATGGGCAGAGAGATGGGTTCCAGCATTCGGGAGATAGAAATAGGAAGTGAAATGGCTCCCAGGGAAAGGCTCAGATGTGCTTTGAAAAGAGGAAGTTGCCAGGGGAGAAAGCAGAGGAGACCTGAGGCACTGGCCAGCCCCACCAGGCAGAAAGTCCCCCAGAAATGGCCCCCCAGTCACCCGTTCTTGGCTTCCAGGGTGAGCAGGTTCTAGGGACAGGAATGAAACGCTGTTGCAGGAAAACATGACCTTTGGTCCCCAGGGACTTTGTGCCTCGGGGGCCCAAACAACTGCAAGAGCCCAGGTTCAAGGGCGTCACAACCCCAACGGCAGAGCCCTAGTCAACCCCCAGGCCTCCCCTACCTTCTACTGTTCCACTGGGCACTCACTGTTGATGATCAGGAACTTGCGTAGCCTGTAGGTGATGCCCAGGGGGAGGCAGGTGAGCTGACACTTCAGGTGTGACCCGGGGTAACAACTGTGGGAGGGGGCTCAGCAGGATGGGATGGGGGGCTCTGAAGGGGAGCCCCTTCTTCTCACCTCTAGACTGAGCGATGGACCAGGGGACAGTCACCTGGCCTGGGCTGCTGGTCCTTCTGGTCTGCGCCTGCCCTCAGAAGAGCAGACACCTGCCAGTCACTCCTGCAGCACCAACCATCATGCCCAGGTGCGCTTGGCCATCTGGCCCGGGTGTTGGCCTCAGGGCCAGGCCTGAGTAACAGGCACCTCTTCACCGCTGCCCCTTCCCATGTGAGGGTAGGGCCGCTCCCTGGTATGAGAACCTGCTCAGGAAGGGGCAGTGAGACTCCTAGCCCACCCGGGGGACACCTCAATTGCCCTGACAGGTCATCTTGTGGGTGTCCGCCCCCCTGGACACTGACAGGGGCCGACAGTGACAGGCAGACCACCGCCGGACCCAGAATGAGGCTTCTGGACAGGGAGGCCGCATGCCACCACCGCTGCCATGTCCTGCAAGTTGCCGAATGCCACGCGGGACGCATTCCTTGCAGGCTGGCCCACGGCCTCGACCTCGGTTTCGGGAGGGTCAGGAACCGTGTTCCCGACCGCGAGCGGGGGTTGGGCTAGGAGTCTGCTCCATGCAGCTGCGGTCCCGTGGCCCAGCTCAGACCTCTCTGCAGGATCTCCGGGGCCACGACGCGGACGCGGTCCGGGACCGCGTCCAAGGGCTCAGCTGCCCGCGGCTGGCGGCGGACTTGACCCGGAATCGGACCCGAACTCGAGCTCGGGGTGGGAGGAGGCGGAGCCAGCGCAGCTCAGCCCCGCCCCCAGGCCGCGCGGCGCGTCACCGCGCCCGGAAGCGCGCACTGCCGCCCCGCGCACGCGCCCCGCCGCCCGGGCACGCGCCCCGCCGCCCCGCGCACGCGCAGCGGTACCAGCCCCCCGCAGTCCCGTCATGGCGTCCGAGCGGCTCCCGAGCCGGCCCGCCTGCCTCCTCGTGGCCAGCGGCGCCGCGGAAGGTGAGGCTCGCGAGGGCGGGGTCGGGGCTGCGAGCGCTCCCGCCCGAGCCGAGCTTCGGTGGAGAGCGGCCCGCGGTGGTGCTCGCTGCGGGCTGGCCAGTGCACCCGGCCGCCGCCCGGGGACGCGGTGGGGGACTGTCCCGGGGCCCTGCGGTGCGCGAGCCGCGCCCCCCGGCAGTGTCCCGGGTGAAGGTGCGAGCGGAGCCGGACGGCCGGGCCCCGCGCCACGAGCGCCGCTTCTCGGCCGAGGCCTCGGGTGCTCAGGGCCGGCGGTCGGGGGCGCCGGGCGCCTCGGCCTCCGCAAGGAGGTCGATAGGCGGGGAGGCGGGGCGCCCAGGCGGGTCCCGGGGTCCCGCTCCGGAGCCTGCCTCCGGCCTGACTTCAGCTGCTGCCCAAGGGGGCGGGGGAGCGAGGGCAGCGGGTCACGGGGTCGCAGTGTGCTGAGCCCCAGGCGGGGCCCCTGAGCTGCCCCCCAGGACGGAGACACTGAGGGGCACCACCCGCCGTGGAGAGATCAAGGCTGAGCCACTGAGAGTGGGGTTCAGCCCTGGAGTCGTGGGTGACTGCTGGGAGCAGGGTAATGGTGAGGAGGGGTCGCGCCGGCCTGGGTGTGCCCCAGGGGAGGGTGTTGAGGACATGGGTTGGGGGCACAGCTCTGAAAGGCTGCTGGGCTCTGCGGGCAGGATGAGTAGGCCCTTCAGGGGACCCTGGGCCAAAGCAGGTAGGGTAGAGGGGGCTGGAGGAACCGGGCAGCACTGGGGAGACTGCCTTTGCCAGATATGCAGGCTGTCTACCGTGTGCATGTACTGATCCGCAAGACTGGAGAGGGATGAGGTCCAAGATGAGGTTCAGGGGTGGGGTCCCCTGATTAAAGGCGGAAGGCTGCAGATCAGGTCCCTTTAGAAGCAGGTGTCTGTGATGGAGCCTCAGCCCCCAGAAGCGGAGAGCCTTCCCCCTGGGTCCACAGAGAAGAGGGCGGGGCACAGTGCCAGGGCTGGGGTGGCATGCCAGACCCAGGAGCTCTGTGAGGGAAGGAGCCCACCGCCCCGACCCCGCATGCACCCCCTTCCCCTAGGACACAGGCCGCGGCCCCGCCTCCAGAGCCACAGGCTTCTATCACTGCCCCCTCTCGCTGAAATCGGCGGGTGTGTGTGGGTCTCAGTCCCTGGTGATGGAGTGTTAGGGAACCTCACACTTGAGTTTTCCTTCTGGAAAAGGCCTGTAGTGGTCAGGCTCGGGAGAGAGCGAGACCCCCTTCAGGGGATTGCGGGGTGGGCCTGGGTGAGGTGGGGTGAAGGGCTGCTCCCCAGGGTGGTCCAGACCGGGAGAAGCCCTGAACCCACCGGGCTGCGTCTTCTCGCAGGTGTGTCGGCCCAGTCCTTCCTCCACTGCTTCACGCTGGCCAGCGCTGCCTTCAACCTGCAAGTGGCCACGCCTGGGGTGAGTCCGGCTCCCCGTGTCTCCAGGAGAGTGACGTCATTCCTGGGGGGACCTACGGGGTTGGGACCCCAGGGAGCACTGAGAGCCTCCCCAGAGGTGCCTGGGACACCTGCTTCCACTCGACAGGCGGAGACTGTGGCCAGCAGGGGCTGAGGGGCTGGGCCGACGGTGTCTTTGTCCCGAGGGGCTGCTGGCAGTCCCAGCCCTTGTCAGTTTCCTGGAGCCTCCATATGCCAGTAGCAGGGGGTGAGGTGCTGACCCTTGGCCTCTGGGCCTCCACAGGGGAAGACCATGGACTTCGTCGACGTGAATGAGAGCAACGCACGCTGGGTGCAGGACTTCCGCCTCAAAGCTTACGCCAGCCCCGCCAAGCTGGAGTCCATTGACGGTGTGGGGCCTGGGAGGGCCTTGGGGGGTGCGATTCCTGCTGGGTCCTGACCCCAAACTGCTTTCTCGAATTCCTGGAGCATTCTGGGGCTTGCCATGGAGCACCGTGACCATCCGGGCCATGTCCTGTCCGGTGGCCAGACCTCCCAGCAGGGGAGGGAGCTGGCGGGTACGCAGGTGGTTTGCGGGCCTTGGGAGCCTTAGCTGGTGGGGGCAGCAGGAGCAGAGAGGAGCCGGCTGCTGGCCTCGTCGTCCGTGACTGACAGGGCTGTGGTCCTCCAGGTGCCCGCTACCATGCCCTGCTGATCCCCAGCTGTCCTGGGGCCCTGGTGGACCTGGCCAGCAGCGGGTCCCTGGCTCGCATCCTGCAGCACTTCCACTCTGAGAGCAGTAGGTGGCCTCGGGCCCGGGCTGGGGGGGTGCGGTACGAGATTCATGGAAGATGGGACCACGCCAACAGGGAGGAGTGCCTGATGGGGGTGTGGGGGCTGGTGTTCGTGGGCGTCGTTGGGGTTCAGGTTTTGGTGGGAATGCCGTCATTTCAGGAGCTGCCTAGGGTCAGTGTGGAGCGCTATGGTCCTGACCAGTAAGTGGACAGGTTTACCCAGCGTGTATACATGTGCGTGTGACGCGCACACACACACATGAAGGTGGGCGTCCCTTCCACCATCAGCCCCCTGACTTGCCCCTGTGGTGCCTCAGCCTGGTTCCCTTGGGGGCTGTGGGCTGGGAACCCCGCCCCCCGCAAGATGGGCAGGCAGGATGCTGGCTTGGTTCTTGGTGGGGTTTGTGGGTGGTGGTGGGGCAGGGGGCTGGAAAACTGCCCTGAGGAGACGTGTCTGCTCCAAGGGAACGGGGCACACTGCCCTGGCCTGGCGTCGAGACGAGCGGGCGAACCCAGGGCTGCACACAGCGTCCTTTGTTGGTGGAAACGAGGCCTCCTGTCCATGGGCAGTGCTTGTCCGGGCACTCAGCCGTGGGAACGCACTTGTGCCAGCCTGCCCTCTGAGACGGGGCTTGGGGCCAGGGGCCTGGGGTTGAGCGGAGGGCTGGGCGCCCCCTGCCCCCCTATCTGCTGCATTCGGAGGAGGGGGCTCCAGGCACTGCCCAGAGACCGGGTCAGGCAGCTCTGATGGGCAGAGGGTGGTACTCCTGTGTGAGGGGTGGACCCAGCAGCCGCCTTCCTCCCGCCGAGCCTGGCTCTCAGCCCCTGAACAGCTTGAGGGGATCTGAGCTCTGAACAAACCCCAGTCTTGTGTGGGAGGGCCGGGGAGGTGGGGGTGTCGCTTGGGCCTGGGTGGCCGCGGCGTCAAGCTGGCGCTGGCCCTGCTTACAGAACCCATCTGCGCTGTGGGCCACGGCGTGGCCGCCCTCTGCTGCGCCACTAGTGAGGACAGGTCCTGGGTGTTCCAAGGCTACAGCGTCACCGGGGTGAGTGCACGGATGGACGGACGGGCGGGGCAGCGGTGCAGGAGCCGCGGGGGCGGGGCCCCTGGGGGGCAGCAGTTGTTGGCCCAGTCAGGACTCGGACCCCAGCGCCAGGCAGGGGGCTTGCAGCAGGAGCCTCTTGAGGCCTGCTGAGTGGGTGACTGCTCGTGGGTCCTGGGGCAGGTCTGGGGGGGCTCCTCTGGGGGCACTGCAGCACCCCCTTGTCGGGCTCCGTGCCTGACCCTCGGCCCTGAGCTCACCTGCTTGGACCTTTCTGGTGGCCCCGTGTCCTGATGCTGGGGAAGACCCAGAAAGCTTTGCCCCTGCTGTGGACCCCTCCCCACGGGCAGCCCCTGGTGGGGGCATGGCCCCCTGACCCTGGGCACTGCCCCGGCCCCACAGCCCTCAGTGTACGAGCTCGTGCGGGCGCCGGGTTTCGCCCACCTGCCCCTGATTGTGGAGGACTTCGTGAAGGACGCGGGGGCCTGCTTCAGCGGTGAGCGGCTGGGCTGAGCGTCCAGAGGGCTGTGGGGACCCTGGTCACGAGCCCCAGCTGGGATGGCGGGGCAGGGCGGCGGGGTCTCGGGGCCGCCCTGCACACGGCCTGAGGCCCCGGCGCTCGGGTCCCCTGCAGCCAGCGAGCCTGACGCCATGCATGTGGTGCTGGATCGCCACCTGGTCACCGGGCAGAACGCCAGCTCCACCATCCCTGCCGTGCAGAACCTGCTCTTCCTCTGTGGCAGCCGGTGAGGGGCCGCGGCAGGTGGCAGTGGGACCCCGCCTGGTGCCCAGCCCCTTTGTCTGAACTGGCATCTACCCCGCAGGAAGTGAGGAGGCCCCGGGCCAGGCCCCGAGCAGATGCCACCACCTCCAGATGTCCTGGGTGTCCCCCGAGACCCTGCCTCGTGACACCCGGCCTGCCTGGCCCCTGGGGGAACTGCTGGGGGGCTCTGAGGATCCTCCCTGAATGGGTCGGCCTCGGGGGACGGACTGAGCCGGTGACTGTGGTGGGTCTCCCTGGGGAGGGGTGGGGAGTGCTGAGCGGGCTGTCCGTGGGCCCGGAGCACCCCGAGTGCTCCACAGTCAGCTGTGGGGTCCCGGGGGGACACAGAGCCTTCCTGGAAGCCAGGGCGATTGCTGACCAGGACCCCGGCATCCTGTTCCTGGCCTCCCTGTGGTCTCCCCACCCCTTTGGGCCTTGGTGGGGGCAGGAGGGGAGGGCCCTCGCCCTGACGCTGGCCTGGCACGCTGTTTCAGACACGATGGCAACCCCACGTAAGGCCAGGGTGGATCAGGTGGACGCTGCGGCGTCTCCACGTCCCTTCCAACACTGGGAGAAAAGCTCGTGGATACAGCACACGGGCACCCTGCCAAGTGGTGTCCAGGTCCTGACGGCCAGGCCTGCTTCGGGGTGGACGTGGCAGAGCCCTGAGCTCCTTTTGGAGTGTGGCCGGCCGGCCTGGGGTGGCGGACGGTCCTGGGTGCCAGGTGGCTGCCCAGCCAGCGGACTCCAGTGCAGCCTGGGTGCTCTCCAGCTTCCTCAGGGCGCCCGCCCGGCCTGTGGCCCACAGCGGGGCCCTGGAGCTGCCCTGCCCCACGTGTCGCCTTCTCTCAGCCTGGCTCTGCCCTGGCTAGCCCCTTGGAAGGGAGGAGGAGGGAGGCAGCCAGGCGCCTCAGCCCCAGCGCCGCAGACCAGGCCATGCCCTACACGTACCCGCCTCTGCCAGCGGCTCCAGACACCTGCTGGCCTCCGCACCCCGGGCCTGGGCCCCTTCCCCAGCCATCCCGTGTGTGGCACCAGCTGGTGACGGACCTGGCTGGACAAAAGCGTTTTTAGAATGGTAATGCAAATAAAGAGAGAAATGATTACGCCTCAGGGGCATCTTCTGAGTGTCCGTACCTGACCTGGGTGGGCTCTGCGGGGCGGGGCCCTCCCCAGCCTTCCTCACTGGCCCCACGTGGCCAGGTCTCCAGGCCCAGGGCCCAGCAAGAGGCCCCCTGGGATTTCCCACGTGCTGTGTTGAAAACAGACCCTGAGCTCCAAGTCCGCAAAAACGGCGTGTGGGCGTCTGGGTGGTTTTTTCCATGAGTCGTAGCTTCCATCAAAGGAGCGTTCTTATTAGTGGATAGTTTTCACGTCGTGCCCAGTGAAGGACACCCGATGAGACGTCCAGGAGATTCACAATGGACTGGCCGTTTGTGGGAGGGCGTGGGGCCAGCCCGGGGGGCCAGTGTGTCCCACGGCCTGGCTGCAGGGGGTCTTCACGTGTCAGCTGTATCCGCTGTCTGCACCGAGGCCCCGGGCCAGGCGGCATGGCAAGCGACTTCCACCTCCTAGGGCACAGCCTGTTCACCAGCTCAGTGCAGGGAGTCTGGGGTGTTGCTGGGGGCTTGCAGAAAGCCGCGGCCCTCTGACCCAAGCTGGCGAGGCAGCTTGCGGGGGGCTGGGGAAGCCCCAACCCGTCAGCACACTGGCAGCGTGGCCCGTGTGGCGCCTGCCCTGAGCCCTGTCCACCCAGCACTGCTCCTGCTTCTCGGGAGGGCAGCCAGAGGCAGCTCCACAGCCACACTCCCAGGGGCACCGCTCCCCTGCAGGGAGCTATGGGGAAGAAGCCCGGCCTGGCAGGGCCCCTCGGGAGAGGAGTGGGTACATCCAGACCTGAGGTGTGTCCCGCAGGCCCGTCCCAACATCTGGCTCCCCTGGTGCAGACCCGGACACCCAGCCACCCCGTCCTGCTCCCAGGCCATCCCCCCCAGACCCTGCCCTCCCGCCCCCGCCGACCCCCCTTCACTGTTTCAGGAACTCAGGCTGGTCGCAGGGAGAGAAAGGGGCTCCCCTGTGGACCCCTGTCACCACCCACCGCCAAGCCCTCAGTGCAGCACACCCACCGCAAAGCCCAAATGGAGCAGCAAAGGTCCGCACACGCTGCTCGCCTGTGCTCACACCTGTGCTCACACCTGTGCCCGGTGTGAGTGTGGAAGCTGAGGCCCGTACACGTTGTGCTGTCCCCACAAGATGGCACCACCAACCCCAAAGGAACCTGGGCCAGAGCAAAGTCTGGGCAGCGTGGCCGAGGCAGGGGAGCCGCGTGTCCCCACAGCAGGCCTCTCCGCCAGGGCAGCACACCCCTGCCCAGCTCCGCAGGCACAGCCTAGAAGCCTGGGGGTCCCCGCCTTCAGAGTCAAAGCTCTTGGGTCACTGCCCAGCAGCAGGCGAGGGGCTGTCACCACTGACTGGGGGTCCCCATGGGGCTGCCGGCCTAATCCCGCCTTCATCAGGCCCCGGGAAGGAGACAGGAAGCAAAAGTGAGGGCTTTAATGCGCTGAGCAGATTTTTACATAAATCAGAAATCTATGATTCGTCCCCGCTCCAATTAGTAAAAAAAATCCAAGATTCATCACAAAGCATGTGCAATTAGGCCCCAATTCAGAGACGCACAGATCCGTGGTCCAGCCTCGGGTGCCGCACTATTTTCCATTCTCTGCGCTGAACATTCGTTCCTGGAAACGAATGGTGTGAGCTCGTGCGCCCACCAGGCTGCCCCGACCCCGCCCTTGGCCAGGCCGGCGGCCCTGGGCCCTCCCGACGGCGGCCCCGCCCCCGGGCTCCGGCCCCGCCCCCGGGCCCCTCCTACCCGCCCATGACCCCTCCTGCCCACGTCCCAACCGTGGCCCCGGCGCTCACTCTCAGCATCCGCTCCAGCTTCACCGCGTCCGCGGCGAACCTGCGGATCCCGTCAGAGAGCTTCTCCACAGCCATGCGGTCCTCGTTGTGCAGCCAGCGGAAGGCCTTCTCGTCCAGCTGGATCTTCTCCAGGTCACTGGCCTGGGCTGCGGAGCAGATGCCCGGGCCATGGGCTCAGAGCCTCGCCCAGGGATGGAGGCAGCCCACCCCGAGGCTCCAGGTTCCACAGCCTCAAGGGACCAAGGCATTGGTGCCTGTGGAGCCCGAGGCGGTGGGAGGCGGGAGGGGATGGTCTTACCTGCTTTGGCCGAGAGCATAGGCGTCAGCTTGCTGTGGTCCTTGAGCAGCTCCCCCAGGAGCTGGGGCGAGATGGTGAGGAAGTCACAGCCAGCCAGGGCCTTGATCTCGCCCGTGTTGCGGAAGGAGGCACCCATGACGATGGTCTTGTAGCCGAACTTCTTGTAATAGTTGTAGATCTTGGTGACGCTCTTCACTCCTGGGGGGACACACCAGAGCTGCCATCCGTGCCGCCCAACCCTCCGTCCTGGGGCCCCCTGGGAGCACGCAACACAGCACCCCTCTGCCCCGGCCCGGGCGGCCACTGACCGGGGTCCTCCTGGGGTTCGTAGGACTTCTTGTCTGTGTTGGCCACATGCCAGTCAAGGATGCGGCCCACGAAGGGCGAGATGAGCGTCACGCCAGCCTCGGCACAGGCCACGGCCTGGGCGAAGGAGAAGAGCAGGGTCATGTTGCACCGGATGCCGTGCTGCTCCTCCAGCTCCCTGCGGGGACGGGAAGAGCGCACGCGTCAGCCCCGAAAGGCAGGGGTGGGTCGCTCCACCCTCGTGAGTAACTGTGGAAGGTTCACCAGGGCGAGCTCAGGCCAGCGGCTTGTGGGCAACCAGACCTCATCAAACCCACATTTCAGAACAGGGACCAAGGTGAGAGGCCCCCGAGAGCTGCAGACAGTCCTCGCCTCGTCACAGAACCTCTGCGCTGGGCCAGTGCAGGAGACACAGGCTCAGTCCCTGGTCCGGGAAGATCCCACAGGCCCGGAGCCCCAGAGCTTGTGCGCCACAACAAGAGGAGCCGCCGCAATGAGGAGCCCCCACCCTCCCACCTGGAGAAAAGCCAGGCAGCCGTGAAGACCCAGCACAGCCAAAAAAAAGGGACCTTCGGGCTGGAGATCATGGAGTCAGCTCCAACCACAGCACCGTCCTGCCTCAATCCCACAGCCTCACTGGCCCCACGGCCCCCACCTGCCCTCTGGGTCAGCCTGCAGAAAGCCCGTCCCCCAGATGACACGTCAGGGCCGACCATGAGAAGGGGGTCCTGGCCACGCTCTACCACCTGCCAGCTGAGTTCCTGTCCCAGTGGATGGTTTCAGAGGTGCCCCGCTGCCGGGCCACAGGGAAGCGGTCAAGAAGCACAGCCCTGGGGGCACAGGGCCGCCTTGGTGGCCAACGCCATGAGCACTGGGCCAGTAACTCCACCGCTGGTGTGTGCCCACAGGAGACCACCCCAAGCACACGCTCAGCGTGATCCGACACGGGCAGCCACGTGCCCCGGGAAGATGTGCACACACAGGGAGACCTCCTTAAGGGGGACCCAGGCGTGGCGCGCATGAGCCTGGAACGGGAGCCAAGCAAGGGAAGCCACACACGAAGGCCATGTGCGGCACAGCCCTGTCCCTCGGGAGCATTCAGAGGCAGAAGGTGCGTGGCGTAACAATACAGGGACCCGTGGGGGTGGCCAGGCGCTCCAAGGACAGCCGAGCCTGGGCACCAGGGCAGCGTCCTGTCCACGCCCGCCTGCCCCCTCCGCGCCCAGGGTGCTTGGGGGGAGCCGACTCCCACTCTGTCCTTGGCAGACGACACCTCTGCCGGCGGCACCGCGCAGGCCCACTGCCCGAGGGGCCTACCCGGGATGGGCAGAGGCCCCAGCAGCTCCGCGCTCACGGGGACACTTACTTTCCGGCCTGAATTCCTTCCCAGGTGGACGAGAGCTTTATCAGGATCCGCTCCTTGCTGATCCCAGCCTCCTTGTACAGCTCAATGAGGCGCCGGGCGCGGGCCACCATCGCATCCTTATCAAAGGAGAGCCTGCAGGGCACAGGGCGCCTGGCTTGCAGCGGCTGAGTGGGGCAGACGCAAGCGGAGGCCAGGCGCCCACAGCAGCGTGTGGCGCTGCGTGGGGAGCCGCGAACGACAGCGGCTGCTGCTCTCGACCCCCCACTCATTGGCCCTGAGGCCTTACCTGGCGTCCACTTCCGTGGATACGCGGCCTGGAATTTTCTTCAGTATTTCTGCCCCAAACAACACAAAAAGTTTATCAATAGCATTTGTAATCTGTTCCTCTTGTGACCTGAAATTCCAAGGGAAAAAATTAGGTTAGAAGCTTCTTTCTTTTAAATGTACAGGATTCTGCAAAAATTGTTACCTGCTTCCCAAATTCTTTTCCCACCGTCTGTTTTTCTTAAAAACCTTTCAAAGTGGTGATAAAACACACAGCAGAAAACTTACCACCTTACACATTTTTTTTTCTTTTTAGATTTCAGCAACAGCACACAGCTCGTGGGACCCCTCAGCTCCCCGACCAGGGGCTGGGCTCGAGCACACCGCTCTCTCCCCAGTGGCGCGGCCGGTTCGGGCACTGAGGTGCTCACACGGGCGCGGCCACGGCCGCCTCATCCCCAGTGTCTCCATCCTTCAAGCTGAGCCCTGCCATCTTTGGGGGCTTGAACAAAACACTCTTCCCACCCTCTCTGAAGCTACCTGGGCAGATGAATAAGGGGCACAGTGCGGCTCCAAGATGGACCGGAAAGATCTCCGGCCTGAGAGCAGGGCCAGTCTGCTGATCACTAAGGGCACTGCCTCGTCACCAATTCCAGGAGCATCGAGAAGGGAGGGGAGCCGCAGCACGGGGTGCACGGCGGGGGGCAGGGCAGGCCCAGGGCATGACTGCCACCCCTGCACACGGCTGACCTCAGCACATGGGGCGCCAGAGAGGGACAGGCCAGCCCAGCACAGCTCCTGCCAGGGGCCAGTTTCCTGCGAGCCCACTCTCAGCTGAGCAGTACCACCCAGATGAACATTTAAAATGATATCCAGCAAAGGCGAGTCTATGGAGAGAAGAACCAGTCTGTGGTCGCAGGCGGAGGCACGAGAGAACGTTCTAGGAGGCGAGAACATTCTCGGACTGGACTGTGGCTGCACCACTGTATAGGTGAACGCATCAGAACGAACTGCTCCCTGAGACAGTGACTCTCACTCCAACGAGACTATCAGAAGGAACAAGATGCCAGGAAGCAGCTGCACGGCCGCCAGGGCTGAGGACACAGACTACAGCGGGGGAAGGACTCGGGTGCCATCCACACGCTCCTGCCACCAAAACTCAGTGAACTGTCTACTCCCAATGGGTGATGCCCGCAAGAAAGCAGACAGCGTTCCTTCCCGGAGCCTAAAACACTGGCGAACTGGCCTCGGGAGGGAAGCAAGCAGACCCGGCCAGCACCCACGGCCCCACACTCACCCGCCCAGCTTCCTGCCGTAAGCAATGGCCTCCTCCACCAGCTCCTGGTAGGTTGGCATCTGTGCCGCAGCCAGGATCAGGGACGGGTTGGTGGTGGCATCCTGGGGCTTGTACTCGTCGATGGCTGGGAAGTAATTGTAGGAAACAGGGGTCAGTGGAGTGCCCGCTTCCACCCAGAAACCTGAGATGACCCCTGAAAGCCCTAAACACAGGGACAGAGCCAAGTAGGGTGCGGCCACACTTCATGCAGGAAGGCTGGCCAGGAGGCAGCTGAGCACAGGGAGGAAACCTGGAGGCTAAGCCAGCGAGCAGCCGTGCCAAGAGCCGAGAGCTGCCCAGCACCAAGGAGCAAGGAGGGAGGTAGCCAGGAGGAGACCAACGGCGTCTGCAGGTGCTGGCGCCCAGGTCAGCCGCGGAGGGGCTGGACACGGGCCTTCAAACTATTCTTTTAACACACTTGTTCCTTCCTGATAACCACGCGGGAATTCCAAGGAGTCTTGAGGCCCTGGCTGTCACAGGGCAGTGCTGAGCTCAAGTTCATCAAAACTCAGCTTCCAGGATTAGCCAGTTCAGTAAGTTGATTTGGCAAGCTAGCATTTTCAAAGTATCTTCTGATGACAAAACCACAGAGATGGAAAACAGGGAAGGGGGTGGCTCTCAGGGGCCGGGAACAGCTGTATCCTGCCCGTCCTGGTGGCCCTAAGAACCCGCCACAGAGGACGACCCCTCCTCTGTGCAGCTGGAAATCAGGGAACACAGGGCCGGTCTGCAGCCTGTTCACAGCGCCGTGTTGGCACCAAGGCCCCTATCCTGATATCACACCACGGCCACACAGAACACCCGGGGAGGTGATGGCAAAAGGATTCGTGGGACCCGATGGGCGAATTCTGCAACTTCCTGGAGTCTGTTAGTTATTTCAAAACAACAAGTTAAGAAAGCACGCTCTGGAGTGGAGCTTACACAAATGTGTGAAACCCAGTGTAATGCGCTGAAGATAGTACCTTGATAAAGCTGACTTTTAACAAAATTAAAAACAAAATCTGGGGTCAACAGATGGGCTTCAGGCTCCAGGAACCCTTAACAGAATACAAAACCTGGCATGGGGCATGGAGCGGGAAGAGCAGCCACAGCTTTGACTTATTTTCAAAGAGGCTTATGATGCCCCAAAGGCAAAACCCTTCAGTTCACAAAGTGACTGTAAAACTGAAATTACAACTATGTAAGATTTAGATATATATGGGCTTCTCTGGTAGCTCAGTTGGTAAAGAATCTGTCTACAATGCAGGAGACCCAGGTTAGATACCTGGGTTGGGAAGATCCCCTGGAGAAGGGAATGGCTACCCACTCCAATATTCCATAGAGGAGCTTGGTGGGCTACAGTCCATGGGGTCACAAAGAGATGGACAAAACTGAGCCACCAACACACATCTGTACATATCACCATATATGTGATCACATCACATATAACATACTGTACACATCACCAATAAATGTATTTTTAAATAAAGTCACTAACACTCACTTAGCAATCTTCAATGTCAGCACTTGGGTTTCAATGTTTCCAAAGAGGAGAACATAGAGCAAGCATTCCCCAAGAGGCCTCTGGACACACTGGGCCGACACTGACAGAGGCCACGGGTAATTGACCTGAAGACCAGCCAGCCTGCAGCTGCTGCCCAGTGAAACCAACAGGAAACCAGCACAGACTCAGCAAAGATGGGAGACACTCCACACGAAGAAGGAGCAAACCAGGACTTCCCGGTGGTGCAGTGGGTAAGAGTCTGCCTGCCCTTGCGGGGGACGTGGGTTGGGTCCCTGGGCCTGGATGACCCCACACGCCCTGGGGCAACTAGTCCTGGTGCGCCACAGCTACTGAGCCTCGAGCCGTAAGTACCAAGCCCGAGCCCGAGACCCCGTGCTCCACAAGAGAGACCACCACACTGAGAGGCCCTCCACTGCAGCGGGAGCTCAGCCCCTGCGTGCCGCAACTAGAGAAAAGCCCGTGCAGAGCAGTGCAGCCAAAAATAAATAAAATTAGAATCAAAAAGGAGCAGAAAGACGTGCAGCCACTTTCCCAGACTCTCTGTCCTGATGAGGTCACTGCCAGAGGCCTGGACCAGGGAGGGACGGGTGGGAAGAAGCCGGTGGCCTCGCAGGTCAGCTGGAGCTGGAATTGCCCAGGGCCCCCAGCTCTGACCAGGAGGGAACCTTCTGTCAGCTGGTTTAATGTACAGGTTGGACTCAAGCCCATCACCATCTCCAGCGTTTATGTTTAAGCAGCCAAATATGCTTACTCATTTTCCTCAGCTCTGTGAGATAGAGTCTTATTCTTACCAAAGAGGAAATAAAGCCTGTTTCTCAAGTCACCATGAGAAAGCAGAAACGAGGAAGTCCCTTCCCTACCGTGTGCCCTGGAGCACTCCCAGCACGGAACATTTCACGATTTCTCTGACAACCTTCATGGTTCACAGAGGATGTGAATGGAGGTTCACCTAGTCTGGGTTTCCGCTGCAGAGGATGGGAAGGCCAAGCCCCCCAGTTCCCTCCCAGGAAGGCGAATCAAGCCAGGAAAACCTATACCTGGCGCAAGCTCTGCTTGCCTCCCTGCAGTGAGTGGGGCTGTACCTCCGGGGATCCTTGGTCCCAGGCGGTGAACGTCTAACTGGCCCGCACGCGGCCATGGTCACCAGCGTGCAGCTGTCCCCTGGGCAGGGGTGGGAAGTGTGCGCAACACGGGGTTTCAAAAGCAGGCGGTGTCATTCGCAGAGTCCGGCCTTTCTGGGCCCAAAACTAACTCATGTTCCTGCTCAACATTCGCGCAACGCAACTGCCCCGTGTGACCACAAGTGGTTCGCATCTCCACGGCGGACCAGGAATCGCTGTCCAAATCTAAGTACTTGGGACACCGTCCTCTGACCCACTGGCGGTCACCGCGGGCTCCAGCAGCGCAGAGGACGGGGGCGCTGGGCCCCGCGCATTCGGGTCCTGAGGCACCCACGCCCCGGCCGACGGTGAAGGGGCCGAGCACGGGGCGCCGAGAGCAAGCGAGAAGTGGGGCGGGGAACAGCAGGGCCGAAGCGGGGGCGGGGGGCGAGGGAGAGGGGCGCCAAGGAGGAGGGGGGCAGACTTCCCGGCCCAGGAAGCCGGGTGGCCGGGCTTCGCCGCCGCCCCTGCGCCCCTCAGCCGCGCGTCCGCGCTCCCGGGCCCTCCCGCGCCTCCCCACACCGCCGGGCGGGCCGGCGCCCCGCGCGCCCGAAGTCTCTCGCTGCTGCCCGGCCCGCCCCATGAGCTCGGGGGCCAGCGCGGCCTCACCGTGGAAGTCGCCCGTGTCGGCCACCACGGTGGTGAACTGCTTGAGCTGGTCCAGCGCGTTCTCCATCCTCTGCCGCTTCACCGGGGAGCCCGACATGGCGAGCGGCGGAGCGAGCGGGGGACCCACAATGCCCCGCGGGCCCCGCCCCCAGCCGCAGCCAATCCGGGCGCGGCGCGGGAGGGCGGGCCTGCGCGCCGGCACAGGCGGGGCCCCGCCCCCGAGACGGCGCCCCACCCCCCGGAGCCTCGCCCCGCCCCCGGGGCGGCCCCAGTCCCCCGGAGCCGCGCCTCAGGAGCTGTACTCATCCAGGGCGGGGTGCCCCGGGGCGGCGCCCCGGAGCGCTGAGTCCCCTGGGCGCTGAGTCCCCCGGGCGGTATGCCCCCAGAAGTGGTTATGCCGGAGGGGCGCACATCCTTCTGGTGATGCAGCCCCCGGATGGTTTTGCAGGGAGCGATGCACCCCCGAGAGGCGCTCCCGCCTCCACGACGCGTCCCTGGGGGCCGTGATTCCCGGAGCGTGCACCTCCTGCAGCGGGGCGCCTCCGGGGCGTGGAAGTGATTAGTTCCCTGGACTGATGCGTCCCCGCGGCGGAGCTCCCCCCGGAGTGAAGCACACCCAGGGCTGCGTGGTCCCCGACGGCGCGCCGGCTCAATTCCCTCCTCTCGTTTGCAGCGGCAACTGGAGTGAGGGTCGTCGAGCATCAAGGAGTTAAGGCTGAGGCTTCAGGCCGCGGTCAAGCGGAGTCTCAGAGAGACCTGGACACCTGAGACTCTGCATCTGAGCCTCCGCCTCAGGAGGCCATAAGGGGCCCTGGGCATGCGGGCCTGGGTCTGGGAGTCTGGGTCGCCGCCCCTCGCCCCCCGGCCGTTCTGAAGCCAGGGGCACCCAGTGTACAATTCTGTCCTTGAGACCGAAATCTCACCTTCTCTGCACTCTGGTGTGGAATTCAATCTCGGTGACATAGAGTTTTGGGTGAAGTAGAAAAGGATTGGGCTTCCCAGGGGGCTTAGTGGTAAAGAATCCACCTGCCAAGCCAGAGACACAGGTTCAATGCCTGGGTCAAGAAGCTCCCCTGGAGAAGGAAATGGCAACCTACTCTAGTATTTTTGCTTGGGAAAATGCATGGACAGAGGAGACTAGTGGGTTACAGTTCATGGGGTGCCAAAGAGCTGGAGAAAATTTAGCAACTAAACCACAGCAGCAAGAAGAGATGGATCGCTTTATTGCTTTGCCAGGCAAAGAGGCGCACAGCGGCCCCTGTCCTCAAGACCATGTGTCCCAGCTTGGGGAAGACAGTGACAAGTTTTATATTAATTTCCAAAGAGGGTGTGATCAGCTTGAGGACATTCTTCTAATAGTTTCGTGAGGTAAGCAGGAGTCAACATCATCAACCTTCAGGTCCAGCTGATCTGGGCTCTCCATGCTTGTGGGCAGCATGCCATCATTAACAGTTAACTTCTCCACTTGGAGAAGCTTCAGCGTCTGCAGAAGAGCTCAAAGATATAGTTATGTCTGTCTGCTGAAGGGAAAACAGGACCCTGCCCCAAGACTGCCCTTGACTGTTTTTTCTCCCTGTTCTCACATCCCCTCCCTTCCCTAAGAACAACTGCTTAAATCTACTTGAAACTCAGGGAAGGTCATAGAGGCTGGGTGAAAGCTGTTTCCTGTAATAAAAGAAATGGGGACATAGAGGCGTCATGCCCAGGACCTCCACAGTACCCTGCACAGCATCACCCTCAGGCCTGGCAGCTGCTCCAAGCCCTCCTAGGTTGGGTGAGCCTGGAGGCTGGGGAGGGGCTGAAATCAGGCTTGTGGTTTCATTTTCTCCTGTGGATCCAGAGCCCAGGACAGGCCATCGACCCTGGGAACCACATCTGGGAATCCCTCCTATCGAAGTAGTACTAAGTTTAGAAGTATGAAATAAAATTCACATTTTATGGGAAGACAAGAAAAATATAAACATAAAAAATTTTCTCTGCCCTTTGGCCTCCTCTCTCCTGCACTGTGCATCCCGTGTCTGCATTTTATACACGGAAAACCTCCCCACTGACTGTTGGATCACAGAAAAAGCAAGGAAATTCCAGGAAAACATCTGCTTCTGCTTCATTGGCTATACTAAAGCCTTTGACTGTGTGGATCACAACAAACTGAAAAATTCTTAGAGATGGGAATACCAGACCACCACACCTGCCTCCTGAGAAACCTGTATGCAGGTCAAGAAGCAACAGTTAGAACTGGACATGGGACAACGGACTGGTTCAAAATTGGGAAAGGAGTACATCAAGACTGTATCTTGTCACCCTGCTTATCTAACTTATATGCAGAGTACATCATGCGAAATGCCAGGCTGGATGAAGCACAAGCTGGAATCAAGATTGCAGGGAGAAATATCGGTAACCTCAGATACGCAGACAAAACCACTCTAATGGCAGAAAGCAAATGAAAAAAATAAAAGTGAGCCACTCACTTCAGTTCAGTTGCTCAGTCGTATCCCACCCTTTGCGACCCCATGGACTACAGCACACCAGGCTTCCCTGTCCATCACCAATTCCTGGAGCTTGCTCAAACTCATGTCCATTGAGTCTGTGATGCCATCCAACCATCTCATACTCTGTCCCTTTCTCCTGCCTTCAATCTTTCCCAGTATCAGAGTCTTTTCCAGTGAGTCAGCTCTTCACATCAGGTGGCCAAAGTACTGGAGTTTCAGCTTCAGCATCAGTCCTTCCAGTGAATATTCAGGACTGATTTCCTTTAGGACTGACTGGTTTGAACTCCTTGCCGTCCAAGGGACTCTGAAGAGTCTTCTCCAACACCATAGTTCAAAAGCATCAGTTCTTCCTCATTCAGCTTTCTTTATAGTCTGGAGGAGTCTTTGGACCTAGAAAAGAAAACAACACTCGCAAAGGCCCTCGCTGAATCATCTAACTTCGGAGAAAACAAAACAAGACTTTAGGTCCCGCCCTGAGGCTCCAGGCCGGTTGCATCCATCTGGGACTTATCAGCCCCTGTCCAGAAACCTTCCAACCCCTACACCTGCCCAGAAGACTTATCACCCCCTGCCCAACTACAAATGCCATCTCATCTAAAGAATACCCAAAACATCCCGCCTGATTAACGTTTCCCTTATCGCTTCCACAAACCTCCCTATAAATATGGAGCCTCCCTGATCCCTCTCTGCGCTCAGCCTGGTCCTTAGGCCGACTGTCCTTTTATTCAGGCAAGGCTGCTCCTTGCCTGAATAAAAGTAACCTACTTCTGTTGAGGTCGTCTTTCCTTTTCTGCCTCAGCCCGAACTATACCTTACATAGTCCAACTCTCACATCCATACATGACTATTGGAAAAACCATAACTTTGACTAGACCAGACGGACCTTTGTTGGCAAAGTGATGTCTCTGCTTTGGTCATAGCTTTTCTTCCAAAGAGCAAGCGTCTTTTAACTTCATGGCTGCAGTCACCATCTGCAGTGATTTTGGAGCCCAAGAAAATAAAGTCTGTCACTGTTTCCATTGTTTCTCCATCTATTTGCCATGAAGTGATGGAACTGCATGCCATGATCTTAGTTTTCTGAATGTTGAGCTTTAAGCCAGCTTTTTCACTCTCCTCTTTCACTTTCATCAAGAGGCTCTTTAGTTCCTCTTCACTTTCTGCCATAAGGGTGGTGCCATCTGTGTATCTGAGGTTTTGATATTTCTCCCTGCAATCTTGACTCCAGCTTGTGCTTCATCCAGCCTGGCATTTCGCATGATGTACTCTGCATAGAAGTTAAATAAGCAGGGGGACAGTGTACAGCCTTGATGTACTCCTTTCCCAATTTGGAACCAGTCTGTTGTTCCATGTCTGGTTCTAACTGTTGCTTCTTGACCTGCATACAGATTTCTCGGGAGGCAGGTCAGGTGGTCTGGTATTCCCATCTCTTTAAAAATTTTCCAGTTTGTTGTGATCTACACAGTCAAAAGCTTTGGCGTAATCAATAAAGCAGAAGTACATGTTTTTCTGGAATTCTTTTGCTTTTTCAATGATCCAATGGATGTTGGCAATTTGATCTCTGATTCCTCTGCCTTTTCTAAATCCAGCTTGAACATCTGGAAGTTCATGGTTCACGTACTGTTGAAGCCTGGCTTGGAGAATTTCGAGCATTATTTTGCTAGCATGTGAGATGAGTGCAATTGTGTGGTAGTTTGTGCATTCTTTGGCATTGCCCTTCTTTCAGATTGAAATGAAAACTGACTTTTTCCAGTCCTGTGGCCACTGGGCAAAGTGAGTCGCTCAGTCTTGCCCATTTCTTGTGAACCAATGGAATTCTCCAGGCCAGAATACTGGAGTGGGTAGCTGTCCCCCTCTCCAGGGGATCTTCCCAACCCAGGCAAGGATCAAACCCAGGTCTTCCGAACTGCAGGCAGATTCTTTACCAGTTGAGCTACCAGGGAAGTTGGTAGCTCAACAATGGCAGAAAGCAAAGAGGAGCTAAAGAGCCTCTGAATGAAAGTGAAAGAGATGAGCAAAAAAGATGGCTTAAAACTCAACATTCAAAAAACTAAGAACATGGCATCCGGTTCCATCCCTTCATGGCCAATAGATGGGGAAAAAATGGAAACAATGACACTTTTATTTTCTTGGGCTCCAAAATCACTGCAGACAGTGACTGTAACCGTGAATTCAAAGACGCTGCTCCCTGGAAGAAAAGCTATGACCAGCCTAGACAGCATATTAAAAAGCAGAGACAGCACTTTGCCAGCAAAAGGCCATATAGTCGAAGCCAGGGTTTTTCCAGTAGTCATGTATGGATGTGAGAGTTGAACCATAAAGAAGACTGAGTGCCAAAGAATTGATGCTTTAAAACAGTAGTCTTGGAGGAGACTCTTGAGAGTCCCTTGGACTGCAGGAGATCAAATCAGTCAGTCCTAAAGGAAATCAACCCTGAATATTCATTGGAAGGACTGAGGCTGAAGCTGAAGCTCCAATACTTTAGCCACCTGATGCGAAGAGCTGACTCATTGGAAAGAGCCTGATGCTGGGAAAGATTGAGGGCAGGAGAAGAGGGCGACAGAGTATGAGATGGTTGGATGGCATCGCCGACTCAATGGACATGAGTCTCACCAAACTCTGGGAGATAGTGAAGGACAGGGAAGCCTGGTGTGCTGCAGTCCACGGGGTCACAAAGAGTCGGACACGACTGAGTGACTGAACAACAGTGATCCAGGCTGTCAGGTGAAAGAACAACGTCACCACCCTTCTACAGACTTGAATAATCACTCTGATAGCCCTACTTTGACCTCACAAGGTCAGTCTCCTGCCAGATGCAAAGGAGGAGCTGGTGAGGCAAGCGTCCTGTCTACCTGCGCAGGACAGTCATCTCCTCTTCCCTTCTCTCTGACTACAGAATTGTAGCCCGCTTAATCCTTGGACAGAACTCCCTGCCCGCCACAACTGCATCTTTTACACACATCCTATGTTAATAAACCAACTTCCTGCCTAACACATTGCTTCTCACTGAATTCCCCCTGTGCTGAGACACAGAGAACATGAGCCTCATTAAGTCCTAAGACCAGATGTGCAGTCTTAGTTGGGAGACTATGGGTTTACTCTGGGTCCGAGTCCTGCTCACGTGAGTTTGAGCCCCAGTCTGAGGCGAAGGGTTTCAGGGTCTCAGGAGTCTGTCATCAGCATCCGGCTTCAGTTGCTCTGGAGTCTGCCATCCTGTGGTCTGGAAGTCTCACCGTCCACCGGCGGGCGGTGCCTTGGTTCCTGAAGGACAGTGCGGAGAATCCGGTGGGAGCAGCTGGGGCTGTTTTATTCTCAACTATTGTCTTTGCTTCTCTTGTTTACCCTTGCTTCCCTCACCTCTGCGATTAGTAGCTGCCTGTCCCTGCTCTTGGGACTCAGGAAGGGGCTGGGAGACTAGACCCTTTTTCGACAAACGGGAAGTGAGGGACACAGAGGGCTTTTGTGCCCGACAGGCCCCCAGGTTTCTGGGTTTCAGAAGGGACGAGGAGACTGGGCGATGGGAGCGTTTTACAGCCGAGGTTTCAGGGTGAGGCAAGACCAGCATCATCGGCTCTGGGTGGAGCTTCTCTCTCTCCTTAACTGATCTGGTTTTGGCTGCATCAGTCTTGGTCGGGCTGGCGGGCTCTTCCCCGCGGCGCCCCGGCTTCTCTGCAGTTGTGCCACGCGGGCTCCAGAGCGTGTGGCTCTCTACTTGCAGTGCTCGCCCCTAGCCCCCCACCAGGAATGGAGCCTGAAGCCCCTGCACTGGAGGTGCGGAGTCCTAACCCCGGGACCACTGGGGAGCCTCTCCCTCCAGGAACTTTCTGAGAAGTCTGTTTTCTGGCTGCCCCAGGAAGCCTGTGGTGCAGGGCAGGCTCTGAGAACATTGGCACTGTGTTTTTAAGGGGTAGTGGTCACTCAGTGTCGACAGTTAACAAAACACAACAAAATACAAACCCTCACAAACAACACCTGCTTGGTGTCTGCCGGTTCCCGATGTAAGTGTCCCAGGGGGCTCCCCAGCTGGTGCTGGTGGTAAGGAACCCGCCTGCCAAGACACAGAACATGAGACAGGTTTGACCCCTGCGTCGGGAAGATCCCGTGGAGAAGAATACCAGTGTTCTTACCTGGAGAATCCCATGGACAGAGGAGCCTGGCGGCTACAGTCTATGAGGTCACAAAGAGTTGGACACGACTGAGCAACCAACACACCCACTCCAGTATTCTTGCCTGGAGAATAGCAGGCACAGAGGGGCCAGGCGGGGTACAGTCCATACGGCTGAAGAGAGTCAGACCCTGAGTGACTTAGCATGCATGCACACAAGTGTCCTGGGGTGGAAGGTCGCACAGCGATGGGGCGTGGCCTGCCAGGCAGCCCCTGGGCGTGGAGTCCACTGGGCGCCTCTCTCTGCCTTCTGCCCATCTGGGCCCCACCCTGGGGAGGGGAGAAAAGTGGGAAATTCTAGGGGAAGGAGGGGGCTTTTTGCCTGCAGGAGGCCCCACCCCAGCTGTGCTCTGGCAAGCACTCACCCCCTTGGCCTCAGTCAGGGCTTCAGCAGAGTTGAGGTCCCCGTGGGCTGAGAACAGCTGATGCAACGCAGCGGAGGCGAGGCGCTGGGCTGGGCAGGAGGAGGAGGTCTGGCCGGGCTGGGGCTCCGGGGGCCACGGTCACTTCCAGGAGCTGCAGAACTCGGGCCAGGAGGGAGGTGTCCACACACCTGGCCCCTGACACTGTGCTGTCTCAGGGAACGCCAGACGTTTCTCCCAACCCCGTGATGAAATATAGTTCACATTTTATGACAAGAAAAATGAAGTGATGAAACTTTTCTCCACTTTTGAGCTCCCGCCCCCTTCTGGGTGTGGGGTGAGTCTGCATTAACCTCCTTGGGAGCCAACATTCCTTCTTAATCTTGTAGAGTCACCCTCTGTGCTGCGGATCTGAGTTGTGTAAACTGCCCACATGTCCTGTAACCTTTGTCTCAAAAGCTTTCGTAACCCTGCCTTGACCTCGACTGGGTGCAACAGTCCTCAGCTTCTCAAAGACTGTCTCCAGCGTCATAATCCTCAGGTTGGCTCAAACCATTTTTTTCTACTTCATTTTTAGATTGGTTATTGATTTTTTTTTTTTCTTCCATTGAGACCAGGAGAAACAAGCAGTCAAGGGCAGCCTGGGGGCAGGGCTGTGTTTCCCCATCAGGATACAGACAACTACATCTTTGAGCTCTTCAGAGGCTGAAACCCCCTCCAGGTGGGAGAAATGAACAATTAATGATGACGTGCTGCCCACAAGCATGGGGACCCCGGACCAGTTGGACCTGAAGGGTGACGATGTGGACTCCTGCTTACCTCACCACGAATCCATCAGAAGAATGTCCGCAAGCTGATCACACCCTCTTAGTCACTATCGTCCCAGGGTGGAGACACAGAGTTTTCCAAAGCATGAGCCCTCTGTGTCTCCCTCGCCTGGCAAAGCAATGACGCTCTCCTTTTCAACTTCACCCAAAGGTCTGTCTCTGAGACTTGCCTCGGTCCCGCTGGGCGGAGAGGCTGGGCTTTTGGCCCCAGCTGTGAAGATGGTGTTGGGCGGTGGCTGGTGCCCCGTCCACTAACTCTCAGGGGTTGGTGTGGCTCAGAAAGCGGGAGCCCAGAGAACCCACAGGCTCTGCGTCACCACGTGGACGCTCTAACACAAACCCAGACGGGGGTCGTGCGGGGCCAGCATTTGAAACGTAAGTTTAGGGGGCCGGGGTACAGCTAAAGCCTCAGGGTCGCAGAAGGAGCGAGATGTGGGGACAGGGCTCCTGGGAAAAGGCTCTCCGGGGACCGCCTGGCCAGCTCTGACCCAGAGGGGCCAGTGCTGCCGAAACCTTGGCTCTCTGTGCTCCAGTGCCAAGCAGAAATATGGAGACAGAGTTTTGGAGAAGGAAAGAGTGGCTTTGTTTGCCAAACAAAGGGCAAACACATTAGGCTAGCCACTCAAGAACTCCCCCTCTCCCTGGAGAGTAGGGAGAGGCTGTGCCCCCAGCGTAGGTGATAAGGATCAAGGCAGTGACAGTCTTGCATTCTTCTGCAAAGTTTCAGAAGGGTGGGGCTGCTGACAAGGTTGGCCTGCGTGCAAGGTCTGGTCCTTTTAATCTTTTTATTTCTTTATGTCTGGCTGGGTCCTCCTTGGTTGTGACATACAGGCTTAGTCATCCTGTGGCATGCGGAGACTTCCTGGACCAGGGATTGGGCCCATATCCCTGAATTGGCAGGTTAAAAATTGTTACATTTTTAAAATTTTTAAAAATTGTTAAAAAATATTTCGTTGATTTCATTCAATGTATCTGGCTGCCATATGCCTCAGTCGTGGCCCGAAGGGCCCTTGTTGTATCATGCAGGGTGATCACTGCAGCGCGGGCTCCCCTCTCATGTGCAGAGGCTCAGCGTTCGTAGAGCATCAGGCATGGGGGACGCTTGTTCCCTGACTGGGAACTGAACCCGCATCCACTGTGCTGCACAGCCAACTCCCAGCCCCCGGACCACCAAGCCAGTCCTGAGGCCAGTTAGTACACACTGGGACTCAGGCCCAGCTGAAACCCTCTGTCTTCCAGTTGAGGCCACAGACCTGTTTCAGGACCTAATGGAGCTCAGGTTCTTGAGTGTCACTGCACAAAGAATTCAGTGAGAGACAAAGTGACTGAGAGGTAAGAAGTCAGTTTATTCAGAGAGAAACATACTCCACAGCCAGCACATACGTGGGCCTTTGCGGAGGGCTTAACCCTAACCCTAACCCTAACCCTAATCTTTATCCATGGGCATTGGAAACCCCTTGGTTTCTGCACTGAAGCTGTTCCAGCTTTGTCAGTGGCACCCCACTCCAGTACTCTTGCCTGGAGAATCCTGGGGATGGGGGAGCCTGGTGGGCTGCAGTCCATGGGGTGGCTAAGAGTCCGACACGACTAAGCGACTTCTCTTTCACTTTTTGCTTTCCTGCATTGGAGAAGGAAATGGCAACCCACTCGTGTTCTTGCCTGGAGAATCCTGGGGATGGGGGAGCCTGGTGGGCTGCCATCTGTGGGGTCACACAGAGTCGGACACGACTGAAGCGACTTAGCAGCAGCAGCAGCGCTTCTTGAAATGTGGTGTGGTTTGTTTTTATGGGCTGGGTAATTCCATAGGCTAATGAATGGGAGCTGAGCACTGAAGAATTGATGCTTTTGAACTGTGGTGTTGGAGAAGACTCTTGAGAGTCCCTTGGACTGCAGGGAGACCAAACTACTCAATCCTGAAGGAAACCAGTCCTGAATATTCATTGGAAGGACTGATGCTGAAGCTGAAACTCCAATACTTTGGCCACCTGATGCGAAGAACTGACTTACTGGAAAAGACTCTGATGCTGGGAAAGATTGAAGGCAGGAGGAGAAGGGGACGCCTGGAGTGCGTAGCCTATCCCTTCTCCAGGGGATCTTCCTGACCCAGGAATAGAACAGGGGTCTCCTGCATTGCAGGTGGATTCTTTACCAAATGAATCACCAGGAAAGCCCAGCGATAGCGTGAAAGTGAAAGTGGAGTCGCTCAGTCGTGTCCGACTCTCGGCAACCCCAGGGACTGTACCTGCCAGGCTCCTCCACCCATGGGATTTTCCAGGCAAGACTGTTGGAGTGGGGTGCCATTGCCTTCGCTAGGGAACTGTCCCGACCCAGGCTCTAACCCGGGTCTCCCACATCGCAGGCAGACTCTCTACCATCTGGGCCACAAGGGGGTGAACAACCACAGTTGGAGGGGTGGAGCCTCCACGAGAGCCCAAAGAGGGAGGTTCAGAGCGCATCTAGCTTGGCTATCCAGAAGGCTTCCATGTGCCAGGCCCCAAACTCCACAGGGACAGAAGCACCTGTGCTTGGAACTCTCCCAAACCTCAGCCCAAGTATCTCTCCATCTGGCAGTTCTTTCATGCTCTTTAATACCCTTTATGATAAACTAGCCATCTACTACGTAAACCGGCTTCTTGAATTCTGCGAGCGGCTCTAGCAAATCAATCCCATCAGAGGAGGGGGTCGCGGGAAGCCCCGCTCTGTGGTCGCTTGGTCAGAAGCCCAAGCGGACCCCGTCTCTTCACCTCTCCTGTGGCTTCTGCTGCCTCGGCCTCTCCCGCCCCCCACGCCCTGGGGGTGCCCTCTGGGGACATCCCAGACCTCCCCTCACGTCACAGGCGGCACTGGGCCTCCCCCTGCGTCCTGCTCTGTCTGTCTGAGGCGGAAGTGGAGCCTGCACCTTTCCCAGTGGTGGCCGAGTTTGAGTCTCTGCCCAGGGACGCTTGCAGCCCAGCTTGCCCGGGGAACGTGGACACCACCCCTCGCTTTGTCCAGTCCGTCCAGGGCTGCCCAGCTCCCCAGGCTCTGCCCTTTATCATTGGTCTCCTCATAAATTCTGTGTCAGCAGTTCTTAAGCCATTGGGCCTCAGGACACTTTTACACACTTAAAAATTATTAAGGGTCCCAAAGAACTTTTATCTTGTGGGTGTTATCCATCCATATTTACTGTATTAGAAAATAAAACTGTGACAATTTAGAGACCCAAATTTATTCTTCCTTTTGAAATAACAATGACAGACAGTTGCAGAAAACATCAACTTTGCCATTTTCCTCAGCTGATCCTCTAAACTCACTTCTAACCCTCTATGTGCTCACCAATCCTGAACCAATTATGTCTTGAATTTGCCCAATTCTAATCCCAGCTCCAAATCTCAGGCACACCTTACCCTCACCCCCGTAAACCCTGCCAAGACTCTCAAGGTAGCTGAGCCCAAGTAGCTTCATCAACATGTCCCTTTATGGCATTTTGGGGTGCCAGCATTCAACACATAAAGAGCAGGTTTCTATGAAAAAGAAGAGCGGCGTGAATACGTGTCTTTACGAATCTCCCTGACGTCGGGCTTCCCAGCAGCAGCTGGACCTCATCCCCATGCCCACCTTCGTTCTGTTGGGGACACCATCCTGGTCGAAGCATCCAGAGAAAACCCGGCCTCGCCCAGACTCGGAGCTAGAAACCAGGAGCAGGTGAGCGGCCTTTTCGGGTCCTCGAGGAGGTTCTCCCCCGATCGACACTGAACCCCAGCTCAGGGTGTCTCTCCGGGCGGCCACCGTCTGGACGGGGAGCCTACCCCGGGCGCGGCTCACTGGGGCCCCAGGGACTCATGGTCCCTCCCGCTCCAAGGACGGGTCTCTGGCCCCCGTGACTCTGTAACATCACGCGTCGGTTGTTGAAAAATGCGGATTCAGAGCCTCCCTTTCCACGTCCACGTGGGACTCACAGCAGCATCGCACGCTCGGAAAAGGGCCTGTAGGTCGGGGAGCTGCCTCGCTGATGCTGGCAGGCTCCAAAACTCTAATTTCCAGTAGAGAGCTCGAATTTACCATGGCAACAAAGACTGCTGTTTCTCTTGTTTGGGGGCAAACGCCTGCCAAGACCCCAGGTGTGAACAGCACGGCCGGCCCAGCGTGGGTCGGGGTTCACCCGTCGCCCGAGCAAGTGCTGCAGGAGGCTGGCACCCGAGGGCTCTTGCCAAGGGCCCAGACTGGAGTCCGCTGCGTCAGGGGCATTTGCCAGCTCTCCCCAAGGCCCCGGGCTCGCTCGAGCACTTCCTCCCGGGGGTGTGTGTGAGGGGGTCCTGCCATGGCCACACCGGGATCCTCGCCGAGGAGCCAACAGCTTCACCCCCCGGGGCTTCTGCACCATCCGTGCCCACAGGAGCCCAGTGAAAAAGGCAAATCACCCTGTACTAGTTTATGAGGCTGTGGTAACAGAGGACCATAGCCCATAAGGCTTCAACACCGGGAACTCATTGTCTCGAAGTCCTGGAGGCTGGAAGCCCAAGACCAGGTGTCAGCAGCTTGGCTGCGATCTTTGAGGCTCCTCGTGTTGTAGAAGCAGCAGCCTGATCCCCGCCTCTGTCTGCAGGTGACCTTCTCCCTGCATGTCTATGACCAAGTGTCCTCTGTCGATAAGGACAGTAGTCACGTTGGGTCAGCCCATCCTAATGACCCCGCCTTATATGAACTGGGGGATACAGCCCAGCCTGTAACATTCTGCTGTCTTGTTATGTCTAGAGTTCAGGGCCCCCCAGGGGCCTGCGGACCCCGCCCGGGAGGATGCTCTGTAGGGGTCACTACGGAACAGGCCAGGTGCTCTTCAACTTTAATTCTGCCCCTCACGTTAGCCTAGCAATTCCCACAGCAAGCACTTTTGGGGGAGGGTTAATAGGAATCGTTTTTGTTTCTCCACATGGAGCTGTTCTCAGCACCGCCACCCGTGAAGCCGCCCTGCCGAGCACACCTTCCCCCGGTGACAGGCACGCGTTGTGCCTCTACTGTGGTCCCGGCAGCTGACACGGGTGTGAAGACATCTTGCCTCCTGTGCTAATTTTGTGCAGTAACCTTTCAGTGAGTCAAGTATTTTGAAAAAGTCAGAAAGAAATGGAAAAGAAGAATCTCCACCCAAAATGGCATTGGGCCCCACTGGCCTTTTGGCCTGGCCCGAGTCGGGGAGGAGACGGGGCGGGGGGGGGGGGGGCGGAACCAGAGGCCCGCGGGCGGGAAGGCGGCCACAAAGACAGCCTGTCCACAGCACAGAGCCGGCCTTGTTGGTGGGGACATCCGTGGGCAGCACAGCTGGGCGGGCACTGCGCGAGACGGCCCGCTCTGCCTGTGGTCAAACCTCCGCAGCCCCCACCCTCCGCCCCAGGCTGTGCCATCAGACCCCACCTCTCCCCTGCGTGACCAGTGTGGGCTGGGGGCCTCCCAGGCTCTGCCCCTCCATGGGGCTCCTGGCAGGGACCCCGGCCCTTGTGCCTTGTCTGTGCCTGCTTCTGGGGCCGAGATCGCCAGGCCCCAGGGAGGGAAGTGCTCAGTTACCCCCTAACCTGGCAGCCCTGCAGAGTGACGCCCTGGGGTAGGAAGCACAGGGATTCCTCGCAGGGACCTCAATAGCTGAGTGACCTGGGCCCTGCATGTGTCTGTCCTTGGGGGACAGGGAGCCCTGCGACCTGAGCAGACCCCTGAGGCGGGGGCACCTCAGAACCAGCAGCTCCTGGTCAGGAAAGGGGGGGGAAAGTCTGCCCAAGAGGCAGGATGGGCCAGAGGGGGCTGTGGCGGGAGGTGGCCTGTGGGGGGAGGAGGGAGGCTGGGCAAGGAGGCAGGTGTAGGTTTTGGGGCTCCCAAGAGACAAGTGACCCAGCCTAGAGGCAGGGTCCCCGAAGTCCAGACCATCCAGCTGATGACAGCGTCTGGCTGGGTGGGGACAGCGGGTGCGCTGGGGGCTGTCCCTCTGACCTCCAGGTCTAGTGTGGACAGCCCTGGGCCAGCAGAGGCCGCGCCAGGAGCCAGGGGCGGCTAGGGTGCTCAGGCCTGCTCAGGGAGGGTCTCAGCCAAGCAGGGGGGCTGGCAGTCCTGGCCCAGTGGGGGCTGTGCTTTCTGATGGGTGGGTGGATGCCCAGTTCTCCCCTCTTCCTCTTGAGCTTCTTGTCTGTGGAATCCTGCCCAGGCATGGGAGCAAGGACACTCCTCTCAAGGCCTGGAGCCGGAGGGAGCACCTTCCTTTCCCAGAAGAGGGCTCCGTGGTGGTCAAGTCTTGATATTGCCCAGAAGGCACCAGACACCCCCAGCTGCCCTTGACCCGGCCGGGCTGAGCCCGACAGACGTGGCCCAGCATGGCCCGACAGAGCTGTGAGTCATCAGGGCTTCTGAAGCCCAGCCCAGCAGGGGCCAGCCCCCTACTACCACCATCTCCCACCCTGAAAGCCATAACCAGCCTCTGTGTCCAAGCGTCCTGTGGTCGCCCACCAGGCAGAGACCCTGGAATCCCGGGGGGTCCTCCCCGGCTCTAGGGGTGCAGGGGCAGGTAGCAGGTGCACGCCCCCTCCTGGCCTGCCGGTTCGCAATGCGCACAATGGCCAGCAGAGGGCACCACAGGCCGTCGCCGAGGGTGGGCCTGGTGTGGTCTCGCCGCCGGCCAGGCGCCCCTTGCACGCCCCTGACCCCTGCCTTCAGGGCCCCCAGTCCCTGCATCGGCCCCACCCTCGCCGGCTGCCTGCCCCGCCCCGCAGGCCCCACGGCCTCTCTGGGGCCCCTCCCGTGGCTTGGGGCTCACCCTCCGAGTCTAGTTTCTAGTTTCGATCTTGACCCCGTGACTCACGCCCCGTCCCTGTTGGAGGTTTGACAGACCTGCTCCCCCGCTCCCATCCGGCCTTCCGGACCTCGGGGCTGGGAGAGCCACGGCCCTGCAGTGGGCGCACAGCCGCAGCTCTCAGGAGTGTCCTCTGGGCCCTCTCGCCCGGGTGTGGAGGGGTGAGCAGCCTCAAGGGAACGTCCCCAGCCCGGCCTGGCCACTGCCTGCCTCTGCCCAGCAATTCTTCCAAACGTGCAATCCCAGGGGGGCTCCAGAACCCACAGCGACCCCAGCGCATCTCCAAGACACAGACACGGGGCTGCTGGGAGACTGAAGTGGTTTAATGGCGTGGATCCCGAGCCTTGGTCACCTCTCCTCCTCGGGGTGTGACCGCAGAGTCCAGGGCTCTGAGACTCACCTCCCACTGCACAGCAGGCCAGGCGGAGCAGGCCTAAGACCGGGTCAGAGGAAGCTCTGAGCGCCTGAGCTACGCGGAGGGCTGGGGACAGGCGTGGGGGGGGGGGGGGGGCGGCCCGCTGGGGACAGGTGTGGGGCGTTGAGGCGTTCCCAGGGCCAGTCCTCTGGTGAATGGGGTTCAGTCCGTCCTCAATCCTCCAGGCGGTGAAGGAGTGCCCCAGGCACACCCCACTCCTGGGGGGAGCCCCCCAGGCCACCCCAGGAGAGCAGAGCACTGGGTGGGTGCTGAGGCAATCTAGGCCCTCAAGGGGCACCAGCCTGGCCAGCTCAGAGCCAAGGGCAGCGGGGTGGCTGAGGTCTGCTGCCCTCGGCCCGCAGCCGGCCTTTGGGGGGGTGGAGTGCGGGGGCGAGGCCTGAGGAAAGGTCCCTGACAGCTCTGAGGGTTCCTGCGGCCTCGGCCTCGGGAACAGAGGGTACAGGCGGCGCTCCGGGATCAGGGGGCAGGCGGAGGAGGAGCTGGCACCGCCTCGCGGCAAGTTTGGCTGCAGTGAGTGTGGGGGCGGCCCGGGGGGCGTGCGCGGGGGCAGCGCCGAGCCGAGGTCAGGCCCCAGGGGCCCCAGCCAGCGTGACTGTCCATCCGAGTCCTGGGTCCGAAACACGTCCGCGAACAAAAATAACACTCCAGCCGCGGGGCGCGTCCCCAGCCGCAGGCCTAACTGTCCTCCTCTGCGCGCCTCTGGGTCTTGGAATGGAACTTGCTCATGAGCTCCTCCAGCTCCGACCCACCCTGCTGCTTCTGGGGGAGAGGGGACGTCGGTCAGGGTCCCGCCAGCCGCCGTCCCGGCACCGCGGGGCGGACCGGCTCACCTCCAGGAAGGCCTTCTGCACGGTGAGCTGGCTGTACACGCGGGCGCCCTCCTCCCCGCACACCTTCCGCAGCTCGTCCTTGTTGAGAGAGAAGAGCTGTGGGCCGGTCAGGACGCCCAGGTGCTCCACGACCCTGCGGGGCGAGCGCCAGCGTGAGCGCGGCCCCGACCCCGCGCGCCGCGCGCCGCAGGCCTGGGCCTCCCTCCCGGCGCGGACCTCGCCCCACCGCTCACCCCACCCCCGCTCACCGCGCGCTGAAGGCCTTGGCCTCCAGCCAGGCGCGGACCTCGCGGGGCCCGGACGCGTGGGTGAGCGGCGGGGGCGCCGGCTGGCTGCGCTCCGCCCGGAAGGGCCGCGCCGGCTGCGCCCGGATGTTGCTGATCTTCTTCACCAGCTCGTCGTTGACCTCATCCATGTGCTGCATCAGCTCTGCGGGTGTCAGGGGCTCAGACCCGCGCAGCCGGGACGAGGGCTCCCCTCCCCTGCCGCCTCCCGACGGGGTGCGGGCCGCTGGGGTCCAGGGGCCCCATCCCTCACCGTCTTTGTTTCCAGCGAAGCTGGGGGGCAGCTTGTGGGTTGGGCTGGCAGGACCCCAGTATTTCACTCCCTGCAGGGGGAGGGGGGGCAGAGCACGGGGTGGGGACGCCGTTAGGTCAGCTCGGCATCCCTCCCCAGCCCTCTCCCCCCACTCCCCGTTCCTCCCCCCACCCCCAGGACCTGCTCGGAACCCCCACCTTCCCAGCCTTGGCCCAGACCCAGGAGCTTTCATCAGTCCCCGCAGGGAGGGTCCGAGCTGGGTCTTTCGCAACCTCGCCCCGCCCCTGCCCCGCCCCTGCCGACCTGTAGTGGGACGGGGCAGACCTCCCCTCACCTGCTCCTGGGGGACGTCCTCCAGCCGGGTCTCTGCCAGGATGTTGCCCGGCACGTAGCCTGCCTGGCCGCTGCGATTCCGAAGCTTCCACCACTGGTGACCGTCCTCCAGCACCTGCAGCCCCGCATCCCGCCATCGCATCCCGCCATCGCATCCCGCCATCGCCCTGGTCCACAGCTCCCCGCCCCCGCCCAAGCAACGGGGACCAGTGTGGGCTTCGGGGACCACCAGGGGGAGCCCCTCTTTACCAACGGGCCAGAGAGGGTTCTGCAGTCCCCTCTGAGCCAGCCCACGCCCAGTCCCATGATGATGACCACATCCTGGCCCCCGGCCTCCCAGCCTGTTCCCAGTCCCCCTGGGGTGTCCTGAGCCTCTAGCCTGACTGTGGATATAGATCACTCCCGCCCGCGAGCCGCTCCACTTTTTAGTGGGTGGCCTGGATTCAGGACTGGCACGAAATATGGGAAGTGCCTTGAGGGGGCTCCCGGGTAGATGTGAATGACAAGGCTCTGCTGGGTTGGGGGGTTCCTCACCCAGCACAGGGAGAGTCCTCCTTTTTCCTGAGTCCTGCCCAGCTCAGGGGCCCTTGACACCCCTCTGAGATCCCCAAGGGGGATCAGCCAGGCTGTGCTGGGGGTGCCAGGCTGAGGACCCAGAGTGGAGCCCCAGGGCCAGGCAGATGCCTTTTCTGCGACACCCCCCCGTAGCCCCCACTCACCTCCAGGACCTCGTCCCTGAGTACTGACAGCTCGTTGGCGTTGCGGGCCGTGAAGTCATAGAGGACCTTGACGTACTTGGCCATGGCTGGCACAGACTCGTAGCCTCTGTGTGGGACAGGAGGGACTGAGGCCCTGCACTGGGCTGGGGTCTCTCCTCGGCCTGGGGCCGGGCCGGGCACAGCTTCCCAGGTGCGTGGCTGCCTCCTGTCTGCGGCGCAGAGGCTGCGGCTGTCAGCTGGGCTGGAAACTGTGACAGCCCCGTTGCGTCTGGGGCCCCCTGCGTGGGGGGGGGCAGCAGAGGCGGGTGGCACGCGGGGGCCTGTGGGCACAGCAAGGCCCGCCCCAGCCCAGGCCCCCTCAGGAGTCTCCAGGTCCAGCTCCCAGGGGACACAGCGTCAGCTGACCATCGGGGGCCGGGCAGAAGCTTTCAGAGCCACAGCCCCTCTGGCGCTACAGACAGCGCACGGACATGCACCACACGGGGTGTCCCAGCCCCGGGAAGGAGCAGGCCTGCGCCTGTCACCGGTGCTGGGCCATCCCTCCTGGACAGCCTGCTGCTAGGGCACAAGGGCACCGCTCACATGGTGTGGGCTCAGGACCCGGGCACGCGGGGGGTGGGGCTGCGGTGGCTCCTGGGGCCCTGGCTGGGGGTGTGTCAGGATGGGCTCGGGTGGACCAGCCAGAGGCTGGAGATCAAAGGATGAAAATGTTTCTTAAAGGTGACCCTAGGCCAGGGACCAGGGGCATCAGGCTGCTGATGTGGGGTGGAAGGAGGGGCACACTTGTCTAAACATGGATTCCAGCTCCTCCCTTCCTGAAACTGAATCCTGGGGTCTGGGAGGTAAGGTGCTCCCCACACAAGTCCAGACCAGGACTGAGAACAGAGGAGGAGAGGAGGGGAGGAAGGACGGGGACTCCCCGAGGCCCTGGGGCTGGGAGATGTGGTCCATGGAAACGCGTATGGAGTGGGGAGGAAGGCTGTCCCCGTGGGGACCCTAAGCCTCCTCCTGGGGCTCTGAGGCTGGGTCTAAATCAGCCCCGACTGGGTGACTGGGATCGGCGAGACCACTTAAGTCCAGCGGTTTAGTACGCTTCTACAAGTTTCTAAAGCATAAACGTGGAGACACGGGAAAAGGTGACATATCAGGTAGTGGATTTACACGTGCTTTCCACGTTTTCTCAACTGCACACAACAGAGGTGAAAGGAAACGCTGCTCCAGTGCGGAAAAGGCTGGCGGTCGGAACACGCCTCTGGCCGCCATCTGGCGGCAGTGAAGCCACCGCAGTCGTCCAGTCTGTGAACTGCAGCACGCCGGGCTTCCCTGCCCTTCACTATCCCCCAGGCTGCTCAGACTCATGTCCACTGAATCGGTGATGCGGCCCACAGCAGAGCCTCGGTGACTGGAGGGATGAGCGGCGCCCCCCCTCACCCTGAGAGGAGCTTACCTGTGAGTGTGCTGGGAGCTGACCTGGGGGAGGACGTCTCCTGGGGGCGTGGGCTCCGGTACCAGGCCATGCTTCGGGGAGTTTCTAAAGGACGGTCGGCTCACCGGAGCCGGCTGTGGGGAAGGAGGCGCCTAGGTTTGGTGTGCAGCAGGGGCTGAGCCAGGAGGGCGGGCAGTGAGCGGAGGGCGGAGGTGGGGTCGGAAGGGGCTGCAGGAGCTCTGACCTCGTCGCCGGGAGCTGCCAGCCCCTCCACCTCCCAGGGGGCCTCCTGCAGCACGTCCAGGGGTGGCTCCCAGCCACTGTGGAACCTGGGCACGTATGGGGGCGCCTGCGGCTCCCGTGGCCACTCAGAGCTGGGGCGGAAGGGCCTGGGGTGAGCTGCGCCCGCTGACCGAGCCAACCCCGCTCAGGACCCCATCCTGGTGTGCCCCGTGCAGCTGCCCTACCGGGGGCGTGTCCAGGTCTCCCCCAGGGATTCCCACAGTGCCATCTCCTTGGGGACCAGGTGGCCACGCAGGAAGCCCACAGCGTCGCGGGACAGCAGGGGCCTGGACACAGAGCGAGCAATGTTCGGGCCACCGCAAGTGCTGACGATCTGGGGGGCACAGCAGGGGTCAGAGGGGGCTGCTGGTCGATTCCCCCCTCCCCCAACCCCTCCCCCACTCCCCTACCCTCATCTCCCAACCCCTCTATCCCCAGCAGAGCTACAGGCTGGCCCACTGTGTCTGCAGCTCTGAGCGTGGATGCCAGCCCCAGCCAACTGCCCAACGTGGGCACCTGCTTCTCCCAGTCACCAGCAAGCCCCCAGGTCCCCGCTTCCCCCAGCCCCAGGCACCAGGTCCAGAGGTCCGAAGAGGAAGTGCACCAGCTCAGCCGCGCTGGGATTCTCGATGTGCTTCTGCAGCTTGGCCTGGGGGAGGGGAGCGGGCACACGGGTGGGGGAGGGGAGCAGACGCGCGGGTCGGGGGGAGGGGAGCGGACACACGGGTGGGGCGGAGGGGCGCGGGCACACGGGTGGTGAGGGGAGCGGGCACACGGATGTGGGGGGAGGTGGCACCGCGGGCAAGCGGGGCCCCATCCCCCACGTCAGCTCGGCGGGACGGGGCGGTCCTTGCCCTCACCAGCAGGTTGAAGGCCAGTTTAGTCTTCTGGAAACAGTCCACAAACTCAGCCTCCGAGGGGGGCCGCGCCCGTAGCGTGAGGACGCCCTCTGGACGGGGGCCGGACGTTAGCCTGGCTGGCCCGCTGTCGCCGTGCCCGGTGGGTCTGGCCTCAGCCTGAGGCTGCCCGCCAGCTCGGCCGCACCTTCCCCGCTCAGGGGTCACTCTGCCCCCCGCCCCGCCCCCGCGCCCGCCCCGGCCCCGCACCTGCCGGCCCCTTCTTCCCCTTCTTCTTTCCCTTCTTGCGCTGGTTCAGCTGCTTGAAGGCCTCCGCCGCCTTCTGCAGCCGCGCCACGAACCACTCAATGTCGTCCAGGGCGCAGTTGAGGATTTGCTGGGGTCAGATTAGGGCAGGGGTCAACCTCAGGCGGCCCGACCCGCCGCAGACACCCCCACCTGCTGCCTCTTGGCCCCCGGGCCGGGGGAGGGTGTGGTTGGGGGGCTGGTCGAGGGGCCCGGAGTGCCTGGGGCGCCCCGCGCGAGACCCACCGTCTCCTTCTCAATCCTCTGCGCCAGCGCGGCCCGCGGCTCCTCCTCCAGCGACTCGCGGCGGCGGAGGCCTGCAGGGGGCAGAGCTGCGGCTGACCGGCCCGCCGCCCGCCTCTGCTGCCGCCCCCAGCCCCGCCCCGCGGGGCCCACCTAGCTCTCCCAGCGGCGTCAGCAGGCCCACTCGGTTCTTGGTGGAAGGGGAGTCCCCGCCGAAGCGCTGGAAGGGGATGGGGGCCGGGCCCGGGGCCGCGGGCAGGATCGACCGCCGCTGCCGGATCTTCTCCATGTGGCCCCTGAGGCGGACGAGGGGCGGCTCAGCCCGGTGCAGCCCCGCCCAGGCCCGCCGCCCCAGTCCCCCGAGCCCCTACTTGAGGGTCTGCGGCCGCATCTTCTTGCCCAGGCGGCAGTCAGCCAGCGCGCTCTCGATGTCCTCCTGCACGAGCTCCGCCTGCGGGGTGGGGGCGGGGGGCGTCAGGCCGGCTCTGAGGCGGGACGCGGGCCCCCTCCCCGCGAGCCCACGGCCGCCCGCCTACCTCCACCTCGTCGCAGTGGAAGAAGTGGACGTCGGGCTTGCTCTGGTCCGCGTCCTGGCACACGAGCAGCAGCACGGACGGGTAGCGCAGCTGGTTGAGCACCGTCTGGCTGTGCCGCACGCTGGGCAGAGGGAAGTTCTCCAGCTCCTCCTGGGGGACAGGAGGCCGGGACCGGCTCACGGGGGCGGGCCCAGGGAGGGGGCGCCACGGACACGGGCTGACTGGCCAGGCCTGTGGCCTTCACGCCACGGACACGGCCCAGAAGGGACCGGCGCAAAGACGCGGCCGGCACCGGCCAGGTCCACACCGCTCGCCCGCCTCGGTCCAGCCCCGGAGGGCTCTGGCGAGGGGGGCGTGGCCCTGTGGGCGTGGCTCCCCTGACTCCAGCCCGGCCGGGTCCTCCTGCCCTCTGCCCTCCGCCTTCAGGTCCCACAGACAGGCCCAGCGCGCCTGGGTCGCTGCCGCCACCCGCCTGGCAGGACCAGCCCGCGCCCTCCTCCCGCCGAGGTACCTGCGACTCCATATCCAGCAGTCGCAGCGACTGGTCGTTGACCTGCAGCAGCATCTCCTGTGTCCAGATCTTCTCCTTGGAGCTCAGCTGCACCAGCTTCCGGATGGCGTCTTCCACAGACGTGATGGCCTCACTCTTGTCCATGATGAACGTAGCCAGGTGCTGGGCGGGTGGGCAGGGTGTCACCCTGGGTGCAGCCCTCCTGGTGTCAAGGGCCAAGGGGCTGTGCCTTGGGGTCTGAGGGGGCCACGCCAACCCTGGGGGTCTGAGGGGGAACAGCCCTGACCTGGGGGTCTGAAGAGACAAAGCCCCACCTTGGGGCTGTCTGTGGAGGCCACAGACAGGCTCCGGTGAACCCCTTAGCAGCCCTGCATACATCCCCCCCAGCCTCGTCCGCCCGTGGCTCGGGGATGCAGGCCCCCTGGTCCCCTGCAGCCGGGCGGGGCCTCCACCCCTGCTGTCTCTGCCCACCTGGCTGCTCCCAACTCACTCTTCCTTCCAGACGCTCCTGGGGCGCTTTCCTCCTTGACTGCCCAGCCACAGCCTCCCTGTCACCACCTCCCTGACCTGCCCTTTTGTTTATCGTCCTCAGATTTATGTGGGGTACCACGCGCTTCTCTGCCGCCTGCCTGCTGTCTCCCGTGACAAGGCCGGGCCCACGGCAGGCCCCGGGGAGCGTGTAGGGAGGGAGTGAGCAGCCCACAGGGGCCCCCGGCTGGCCAGCCCTGCCCAGCCCCTCCTCTCTCTGGAAGCCTGGCTCAGGTGCCTTGTCCTCCCAGGAGCCCCCGAGTGTCTGTGCCAACCTTTGCTGAATTCAGGAAATGGTGCTGAGACAGCTGGGTGAACACTGACATAAACTCTTAAGCAGGCAAGGCTTAGCCACAGAACTGGATGCGTGAAGGGTGACTTCACATAACCTCAGAAAGGCTTCTCCCCTGGGGGACTTTGCTAAGCCAGGAAGAAAACCCAGATACTCAGAAGATCAGGACTTCCCTGTGGCTAAGGCTGCGCTGCCGCTGCAGGGGCCACAGGTTCGATCCCTGCTTGGGGAGCTAGGATTCCACGTGCCACGCAGCATGGCCACAAGGAAAAAAAAAAAAGGAAATAAAAAGACAAAACCCATAAATTTGACCTAAAAAAACATTCTGCTTGTGAAAAACATACCACATACAAAGTTCTAAAAAAGTGAGAAAACACAAAATAATAGCTATAATAGATTTGATGCAGACTAATTTTTTTAAAATAGAAAAAGATCGATCTGTATTACAATGATAGTTCTTACTTTGTTAAGAGCTCTGTCTTGTTTAATAATTAAGGACACCAACAGTAAATGAATAAATAATGAAAGCATACGTAAATAAGTATAAAAGATTAACGGCCCGATTGAAAAATTGACACAAGGCATGGACAGGGAGTCTACAGGGAAATAGACATGGAGGAACCCTTTGGTTAGAAAATTATATGCCGGGGACCCCCCTGGCAGGCCACTGGTTAGGACTCTGAGCTCTGACTGCCGAGGATCCAGTCCCTGGTCTGGGAACTTAGATCCCACAAGCTACATGGTGCAGCCAAAAAACAAAAGAAGAAAATTTTATGCAGACTCGTTCAATACCAGAATTGCAGATTGAAGCCTCATGAGACTATTCCTTTAAGAATGAGTTTCCCCCATTCGGTTGCTCTTGTGGGCGACGCTGGCCAGTTAAGATGTGGAGAAAGGGGGCCTCGCCTGGCAGCTCCGGGAGGAGTTGGTGACACCGGGCCGGGCCAGGGGCTTCCCTCTCATGTCTCCACCCAGGCAGCCTGCACATGTGCAGCTGCGAGGCCGCTCCCCGCACAACTCAGAGGCTGGGCTACAGGGCCACGGGCAGCTTAGAGAGGGAGCAGAAACACGCAGAGACTGTCAGGCAGCCAGTCTGTCTGCTAAGCATACCAAGCATACCGCCCGTGCGTTCCGATCCCCTGAAGACACAGCCTGTGTCCTCTGACACAGTAGGGTTAAATCAGCAATCAATACCAGACTCACCTGTGAAACCTGCTAACCAGAAATTGAGCAACATCTTTCTAAATTACTCTGGGTCCACATGTGTGGAAACTGAACAACACACTTCCAGACAGCAAGTGAGTGAAAGGGAATCAATCACCAGGAAAATAAAATACCTGGTGACCGAGGAGAACAGACAGGAAATGTACCCAAACTTACGGGATGTAGCAAAGGCAGCGCTAGAGGGAACTCACGCCCATAAATGTTTACATTGTTAAATGCTTAAAAAGAAGAAAAATCTAAACAACCCATGGGCCAAAGAAGTCACAAGGAAAAGTAGAAAATATTCCAAGTTGCATCAAGGTGGACAGGGTTAGAGATTATCACAGTCAGTGACGTAAGGCAGACAACTGTCTTATGATGTCACTCATACAGGACTTCCCTGTAGCTCAAGTGGTAAAGAACCTGCCTGCGAAGGAGACCAGGGTTCAGTCTCTGGGTCGGGAAGATCCTCTGGAGGAGGGAATGGCAACACACTCCAGTGTTCTTGCCTGGAGAATTCCATGGACTGAGGGACCTGGTGGGTACAGTTCGTGGGGCCTCGAAGAGTCGGACACGACTGAGTGACTAACACACATCACTCATATGTGGAATCTAATTTTAAAATACGATACAAATGAGCTTACTCACAAAACAGAAACAGACCCACAGATTTCAGAAACAAGCTACGGTTACCAAAGGCAATAGTAATGGTCTGAGCATTCTTCTTAAGAAACTAGAAAATGACAACCAAATGAAACCCTGTGGGACTTCCCTGGTGGCCCAGTGGCTAAGACTCTGCAGGGGCGGGTGTTCAATCCCTGGTCAGGGAACCAGATTCAGTGAAGACGGAAGACCCCACATGCTGTCGCTAAGGCCTCTCACAGCCGCGAAAATAAAAAAAGGAAACCAGAGCAAGTGGGAAAAAGGGAATCACAGCCGCAGAAATAAATGTTAAAAAAGGAGACCAGAGCAAGTGGGAAGAAGGAAATTAAGAGCAGAAATCAACAAACTAGTAAAACAAACAGAAAAATCAACAAAGCCCAAGGCTGGTTCTGAAAGGATTGATGTAATTGATAAACACTTAGCAAGACTGATCAAGACAAAAATAGAGAAAACACAAATGATCAATAACCAGAAGGAAGGAGGGGACATAACTAGAGATCGTACAGGCACAAAAGTGAATTCATAATAAAAGAAACCTTGCCAGAAAGAAAACTGTATATTCAGGGCCTCACAGGTGAATCCTAACAAATACTTAAAGGAAGAAGTCACAACCTTCCATTAACTGTTTCTGAGGACGAGAGGAGCAGCAACATCGCTCCACTCATCTTATAAGGCCAACATAATTCTGATACCAAAACCTACTAAGGGCTTTGCAGGAAGAGAAAACTATAGACCAATGTTCTAATAAAAGTGCAAAAAATCCTTAACAAAATATTAGCAAATTAGTCTTGCCAACACATAAAAAAGATAATAAACCATTAATAAATGAAATGTATCCTAGAAATGCAAGGCTGGTTCAACATTTTAAAAAAACAGAGTGATTCAAGACTTCCTAGTGGTCTGGTAACCAGTTAAGAGCCTGCTTGCCAAAGCAGGGGACACAGGTTGCATCCCTGTTCCAGGAAGATCCCACATACCAAGGGGCAGCTAAGCCCATGTGCCCCCACTACTGAACCCGAGTGCCTCAGCCCGTGCTCTGCAACGAGAGAAGGCATTACAATGAGAGGAAGCCCATGTGCAGCACAGCAGACCCAACGCAGCCAAAAAACCCAAAAACCCAGCACGATTCATACATTAACAGGATGGCAAGGACATCTCAATTGAGGAAGCACTTGATAAAATTTGACAACTTTCATGATAAAAACTCTCAGCAAACAAAACAATGGAAAGGAACTTTCCCATTCTCGTAAAGGCTGTCCACAGAAACAGGCAGCTTATAAAACAGGGAATTCTGAGTATTTTCTTCTAGACTGGACACAGGCAAGGATGCCCAGTATCGTTATTGTGGAGCACTATCCTGAGGGTTCTAGCAAGAGCAATAAAGTAAGAAAGACGAAATGGTTAAAATTAAGAACTTAAGTACTGTATTTTCAGACAAAACGACTCATAAAAAATCCAATGAATCTACGAGCAGTTCCTGAAACAAATAGATGAGTTCAGCGAACTCTTAGGATACTCAATCACTTTACAAAATTCAATTGTACAAGACAAAGGCTACAAGACAACTGGAAAATTAAATTAAAAAATGATATAATTTATAACAGTATATAAAAATCAAACACCTAAGGAGTGTTTTAACAAAGAGCTGTGAGACCTCTGTAGTAAAAAATCACAAAAAAGGCCTGAGAGAAATTAGAGAAGACCTTTAAGTGAAGAGGCGCCATGTTTATGGGTGGGAAAGACACAATGTTAAGTCTCCCTAAACTGATCCTTGGACTTGACTCAGTGCAAATCAAAATTCTAGCAGGCTTCTGCGGGGAGGGGTGAAAATGGACAGTTTGATTCTAAAATGTAAATGCAAGCCCAAAGAACTTAGAATAGTGAAGAAAACCTTAAAGAAAAAGAACAAAATTGCCTGGTTTCAAGATGGTTAATAAGCTAGGAAGAGGTAAAATTGTATGAAGCACAGAGAATCCAGGAACAGACCCATCCAGACCCAAATAGTCGATCTTTGACAAAGGCGCCAAAGTGATTATGAGGGAGAAAAAATAGCTTCCTTGTAACTGCACTTCCCTACAGGGAATGTTAGCCTTGAGTCTCAAACCAAAAAATGAATTTAAAATGGATTATAGCTCTAAAAGGTGGAAGTGGTGACAGAATCCCTCTTCATGGGCTCTAAAATCACTGCAGATGGTGACTGCAGTCATGAAACTAGAAGATGATTACTCCTTGGCAAGAAAGCTATGACAAACCTAGGCAGTGTGTTAAAAAGCAAAGACATCATTTTGCCGATGTCTGTATGGTCAAGGCTGTGGTCTTTCTAGTAGTCATGTACAGATGTGAGAGCAGGACCATAAAGAAGGCTGAGCACCTAAGAATTGATGCTTTCAAACTGTGGTGTTGGAGAAGACTCTTGAGAGTCCCTTGGACAGCACGGAGATCAAACCAGTCAATCTTAAAGGAAATCAACCCTGAATACTCATTGGAAGGACTGACACAGAAGCTGAAGCTCCAATACTCTGGCCACCTGATGTGAAGAACTGACTCCATGGAAAAGACCCTGCTGCTGGGAAGGACTGTGGGCAGGAGGAGAAGGGGACAGCAGAGGATGAGATGGTTGGATGGCATCACCAATGCAATGGATATGAACTTGGGTAAACTCCAGGAGATGGAGAGGGACAGGGAAGCCTGACGTGCTGTGGTCCCTGGGTCTCGAAGAGTCAGACGGGACTTGGAGACTGAGCAACAGCAACACAGACCTAAATGTAACAGCCTCGACTACAAAGTGGGGCTTTCCACGTGGGGCTAGTGGGAGAGTCTGCCTGCCAGTGCAGGAGACGCAAGAGGCCTGGGTTGGATCCCTGAATCGGGAAGATCTCAGCCCGTGGGGTCACAAAGAGTTGGACATAACTGAAGCGACTTTAGCACACACACACACTACAAAGTATCTAGAAGAAAATGCAAGACGTTTTCAGAGCCTTGGGTCAAGCAATGACCGAAGCAAGTAAGACTTCTCAAGCTCCCCAAAGCAACCCGACCATGAAAGAAAAAAATGGATGTGACTGGAAGTCATCAAAATTAAACATTTCTACCCGCTTCAACACAGTTAATGCATGTGCATTGACAAGCCAGACTGGGAGGAGGTATTTCTTATCCATACACCTTTAGCTGAATGCGAAGGACCCCCCACTGTTCAATAAGGAGCCCATACATCTGACGTGGACACAGGCAGCTCCCCACGAAGGTCCAGGGGCCAGGCGGGGCTTTGGACCTGGAGAACTCTTCCGTACACACAGCATCTTTGAAATAAGTTTACCAAGCAGAAGAGCAAAGATGCTCGTAAACTCTAACGAATTCAGTTTTAGACGATTCTCAAAAACGCGGAACTGCAGGAATGGAGGGTGGGGGCGGCTGCAGCCACAAAGGACAGAGCTGTCCAGTGTCCTGGGCACGCTGGTGCAGAACCTCACGCTCCAACCCCCGAGGCCAGCTTCACAGGCTGCTGCTGCTGCTAAGTCACTTCAATCGTGTCCGACTCTACGCAACCCAACAGATGGCAGCCCACCAACTCCCCCCATCCCTGGGATTCTCCAGGCAAGAACACTGGAGTGGGTTGCCATTGCCTTCTCCACACAGTGTGTTAGTGTGGAATAAAGAAACAAATCCACAAGCCTTGGGCGCCCCCTCCCATTGCCAGGGTCGGTCTGATCGTGTCACCACCTCTCTCAGCTTCAGTTTCCTCATCTGGGTGGTGGTTTAGTCACTAAGTCGTGTCCGACTCTTTGCAACCCCATGGACTATAGCCCACTAGGCTCCTCTGTCCGTGGGATTTTCCAGGCAAGAATACTGGAGCGGGTTGACATTTCCTTCTCTAGGGAATCTTCCTGACCCAGGGATGGAACCCATAGACCCGCATCTCCTACAGGCAGATTCTTTCACTTCTGAACCACCAGGGAATGCAGGCGGGGCCACAAATCACCCACTTCCTCAGCCCTGCTGGCTGCCGAGTGGGCAGAAGAGGTGTCCTGAGCTGGGGTCCTTCACAGGCTGCTGCTGCTGCTGCTAAGTGTCCGACTCTGTGCGACCCCATAGACAGCAGCCCACCAGGCTCCCCTGTCGCTGGGATTCTCCAGGCAAGAACACTGGAGTGGGCTGCCATTTCCTTCTCCAATGCATAAAAATAAAAAGTGAAAGTGAAGTTGTTCAGTCGTGTCCGACCCTCAGCGACCCCATGGACTGCAGCCTACCAGGCTCCTCCGTCCATGGGATTTTCCAGGCAAGAGTACTGGAGTGGGGTTCCATTGCCTTCTCCGCCTTCACAGGCTAGTTTGGACTAAAATCTAGGAGAAGGGCTGGGAGGCCCCAGTGACCAGGTGGCTCCTCACCAGGAGGGCAAAGTCCCTCTGCGGAGGGCTGCCTTGGGTGCTGAGCCAGCAGCAGGCAGGAGCTGGCTGAACAGAGGCCTCCTGGGCAGGCTGGCACAAGGGGCTGATCACAGCACAGCCCCGGGCAAGAGCCCCAGGACCCCCTTGGCTCAGTGGACCCGCTCTCTAGACAAGAAGGCTGAGGCTCAGAAAGCAGTGACTCCCATGGCTTCTGGGGCATGGAGGGTTCTCTGGGGAGGAAAGTATTTACCTTCCTGCTCCAGGGTCTCCCCCACCTTCCTGTTCCAGGTCCCCCCACCTTCCTGTTCCAGGTCCCCCCACCTTCCTGCTCCAGGACCCCCCACCTTCCTGCTCCAGGACCCCCCTACCTTCCTGCTCCAGGGTCCCCCCACCTTCCTGCTCTGGGGTTCCCCCACCTTCCTCCTCCAGGACCCCCCACCTTTCTGCTCCAGGATCTCCCACCTTCCTGCTCCAGGATCCCACCCTCACCTTCCTGCTCCAGGGTCCCCCACTTTCCTGCTCCAGGACCCCACCCTCACCTTCCTGCTTCAGGATCCCCCACCTTCCTGCTCTAGGACCCCACCCTCACCTTCCTGCTCCAGGACCCCCACACCTTCCTGCTCCAGGACTCCCCCACCTTCCTGCTCCAAGGTCCCCCCACCTTCCTGCTCTGGGGTTCCCCCACCTTCCTGCTCCAGGACCCCCCACCTTCCTGCTCCAGGACCCCCCACCTTCCTGCTCCAGGATCTCCCACCTTCCTGCTCCAGGACCCCACCCTCACGTTCCTGCTCCAGGACCCCCCACCTTCCTGCTCCAGGATCTCCCACCTTCCTGCTCCAGGACCCCACCCTCACGTTCCTGCTCCAGGACTCCCCCACCTTTCTGCTCCAGGACCCCACTCTCACCTTCCTGCTCCAGGGTCCCCCCACCTTCCTGCTCCGGGTCCCCCCCACCTTCCTGCTATGGGGTCCCCCACCTTCCTGCTCCAGGTACCCCCCTTCCTCCCTCCTCATCCTTTCCCAGCCCTCTTGTCCTACAGGTTTGGACAGTGACCAGGAACCAGGAACTTGCCAGCTGCCAGGAACAGGAAGGTCATTTAAAAAACATGTTTCCTGGGTTCTAAGTGTGAATTAAAACTGACCCGGGAGCAAAGGCCTCCTGAGCTGTCAGCTGGTCTAGAGCTGTCAGATGGTGTGGTCGCCCATCTTTCCCAGCTCCATGGGAGTGGCTGTCAAGGCCCCCAGGAGGAGCTCAGAAGCGAGTCTGACGGCTCCACCCTCCCGCTCCAGCCTCCGCTGTGGGGCCAGGAGAACAGTTTCCTCCCGACTGGGCCCTCCGTCTGAGGGCTGCAGGGGCACCCAGAGCCCATCCTCTCCCTGACGCAGCCCCAGGGCTCCTGCACCTCTCACACTGGGAGCTCCCCGGACGGGAAGGGGGCTCCCCACTTGCTGGGAGCTCAGAATGTGGCCTGCTGCCGGACCACGCCTCCCGGGGCCTCCGTTTCCCTACTGGCATGGGGACTCGGGCGTACAGAGCAGAGGAGCGCCCTGTGGGGTGGGGGGCTCACCTGGACGTGGTACTGGGAGGTCTCGTGCATGATGACGTTGGAGTTGGAGTACTTCTTTCTCTGCTCTGTACAGGAGACACTGTCATTCGGCCCAACAGGCAGGACCCGGGCAGGGCCGAGGGGAGGCCAGAGCGCAGGCTGCCTGTGGGCCCCTCATGACCACCAGGACGGACGTGGGCACACAGAATAGGGGGTGGCCTCTCCTGGCAGAACCTGGGGCTCCCTCTGTCCACAGGAGGGATCCCCAGCTCAGCGAGGTGAAGGCACGGCTGTGCCCAGGTCTGCCCTGGAGCGGGTGTAGGAGGCTCAGCCTCTCCCCGAGGAGGCCCCAGGCCCACCTGCCTGGGGAGGGGTCTCGTCCAGGCCTTGCCCTGATTCCAAGAGCTTCCAGAGACCATCTCCCTGCCCTTCCCAGGGCTCCTTGCTTCCCAGGGCCTGCATGACTGGGGGAAGGTCAGAGCTGGGGAGGGGGCTGGCCAGGCCCCGCCCTCCGGGAGCAGACACCTGGCACTCAGCCCAGCAGGAGCCCCAGCACCCCCCCTCCGGAGGATCGGGTGGCAGAGAGGAGCGCAGAGAATCAATATTGATGCTCCCTGAATTATTCCTAAGGCCTCTCCCCTTACCGGCCCACTGCGGGAGGGCTGTTCCGTGGCCAGAGTTTGGGGGCGGGGCCTGAGCACCTGTTGGTTGGTTTGGGCCCAGGGGCCTCCTCTGGGGGCCCAGGCTGATCTGCCTTCCCCGGTGGGGGCCTGGCACAGCCCTGGGGGGGGCCGTAGGGGAGACCCTCCCCGCCCTGCCGAGCTGTCCCCAGCCTCCTGTTCTTACACCTCACTCACCAAACAGGTCCTTCGCACTCATCTTGGGCACACCGTCAGGCCGGCCCAGGCTGCCACTGCAGGGGAGGGGTTGGTGAGGGTGGGGCCATGCCACACCCTCCCTTGGGATGGCTAGGCGGGTGGAGGTGTTGAGGGGTGGGCGGGTGGGGCGGGGGCTCACTTGGCGGCACCCGGGCAACAGCTCACGGACCCTGATTGGCTCATGGTGTCCTCGACGGTGGCTGGCGGGAAGAGGGCAGACCTCAGTGTGGCCGGAGTCCAGGGCTTGGTGCCCGGCCCACACCTGAGTGGACAGGGGAATCAAGCGACCCCTCGGCCGGACCTGGCCGGGGCCCTGCCGCTCCCATGCGGGGCCTGGGTCTCCTCCTCCCCACTCCCCAGGCCAGGGCCTGGCCAGATTCCGCAGGGTGCCTGGGCAGGTGGTCCTCAGGGAGCAGAGCCCAGCCTTCTGGACACAGCAGGCCCAGTCCTGCTCCACGTCCCGGCTGGTGCTCAGGGGCCCCCAGGGCGTGCCAGCAGGGGAGCCCCAGCCCCAGAGGCTGTCTGGGGTAGAGTTTTGAGGAAGATGTCCCAGGGCTCTGCAGGGGCCTCAGGGGAAGCAGGCACCTTCCAAGCAGAGGGAATAGCAAGTTTAAAGGTCCTGAGGCAGGTCAGAGCCTGGCAAGGCAGCAGAGCTGAGGCGAGAGCCTGGCGAAGCAGGCAGGGGCCTAGGGGCACAGAGCCACCCCTGGGTGCCAAGCACAGCCTGGCATCCCTGGGCCAGAATGACATGCCCTGTGGGATTGTGTGCTCCGTGGGGACACCGGGCCCACACTTGCACCCAGCAGGTGTCACCGGTGACACCATCCATCTGTGGCTTTAGTGTTAGGGGCCTGCAGGGTCGGGTCACAAGCCAGGGGTGCTGGCATCCAGGGCAGGGACTGCCTAAGACTTTCTGGCTTGACCAGGTTCTACCTACAGAGAAGCTCCCAAGAGGGTTGAGGGACTGGGGGCTTCAGGTCACCCCCCCGCCCCACATCCCCAGGGTCTGGACTTGGCAAGATTCCTCTGCCCATCTGTCTGTGGAGAATGTTCGGAATGCTTCTGACCTCAGTAGGTGAACCGGAGTGTTTGCTTAGTGGGACTCCTGGCGGGCTGAGCTGAGGGTGCTGGGCACGTGTCTCCAATACACACACACACACACCCCTGGGTGAAACCCAGGCCTGTGGGCGGACACCTGGGTTGTTCTCTGACTCCCTGGGGTGGGGTGGGGGGCTCAGGGCTGGCCAGGAAGGTGATTCTAGGCGCTGGCATCTGGGCTGGGGAGCAGCTGGGGGAGGGGCTGCCTACAGGGCGGGAGTGGGGAGCACGGGCTTCGGCCGGCTGGGGTGGGGCCGGCACTGGCCCTGAGGGCCGCAGGCTGCACTTCGGTTGCACTGTGGCCATTTTCCGGGTGCACAGGGATGACCGCATATTGTGCCGGTCAGGCCTGGAGGGGAGGAGGCCCCAGCAGGGCAGGGAGGGCGGAGGGACCAGCTCCAAGTTCAAATTCCAGCTCCCAGAAGAGTGACCTTGGGGAGGAGTCAGCTTGAGGCCAGGGAGCCAGGTGGGGCCCTGGGACGGGGGAGCCCCTCCGGCTGGGCTGTGCCCAGGTCTGGACGCTGCGGGTACTGCTGGGCGGGGCAGGAGCCACTGCTGCCATGGGCAAGGCTGGAGCAGAGTAGGGGTCCCGGGGTCAGCTGCCCTAGCGGAGGCCAGGGCGGAGGAGTCGCCCGCCAGGCCCTGCCTCCCAGCAGAGCTGGGGCTGACTATGTGGGGGCAGGGACACAGGTGGTCAGTGGGCACTTCAGAAGCCCGGGAGCCCTGTCCGCGGACCTCCCCTGCCATGGCAGACACCTGAGACACAGGGGCTGCCCAGGCCAGGCCAGCACAACCCAGACTGGAGGCACATGGGCCGCACCGCGGGGCCCCTAGCTCCCCCTGCCCTCCACCTCCCACACCCCAGACTTGACCGAGTGCCTGACCCTGGACTGGGGCTCACTCCCCGGCTCCCACACCCAGGAAGCCAGCCCCAAAGGAGCCCCCAGCCTGCCCGGCATCGGGTCGGGGGGCGGGGTCCGAGGCCTTTGAGGGGCAGGAGAACCCCCTCAACACCTTCTTCACTGGAGGAGGGGCTTCCTCCTACTGAGCCCAAGGTTGGGAGGGGCTGTCTGACTCAGAAGCCACTGGCTTACAAACATCCCCAGCTCACGGCGCCGCCCCAGAACCAGACGGGGCAGGCCAGGCCGCAGGCCCCGCTCCTGGCCGCCAGCCCAGGGAAAGCCCGCGGACCCCGCGCGGCCCAGCCCGGCCTGTAGACCCAGGCGGAGCCCCGCGTCGTGCCGCCACCTGGGGAAACCGAGGCCCGGGGACCCGCCGTCCGTCGCTCCAGCGCCGAGCCGGTGAGGGCTCCGAGCGGGGTCGGGGCGCTCACCTGCTCTTCTCGCAGCCCCGCTCCTGGCCGTCCGTCCGCTGGTCCCTTCGTCCGCGCGTCCGCCTGCCCGTCTGTCGGTGCCTGGCTCGGAAGGAGGGAGGGGCGCGCGGAGGGGCCGGGGCGGGGCGCGGGGAGGAACCTGAGCGGCAGGTTAGTCACCTCGAGCGGGCTGGCCCTAGGCAGGGGCGGGGGCACGCGAATGCCCCGCCCCACGAGCCCCCGGGACAGTGCCCCCACCACACACGCCCTACCTGCGCAAACCCCGCCCGGAGAGCGGGGCCGCCGGTGGGCGCGCGGGCGGGGCCGCGAGCCCGTCCCTCGCAGAGGGGTGCGCAGGAGGGCGTACCTTGACGTTTCGACGTCCTGCCGGCAGGCCGAGCTGCCTGCGGATCCCCGGGGAGGGCAGACGTGCCCCTGCTAGGTGCCCCCAGCCTCAGGGCCCCAGGACTCGGGACCGAGGCCCATTCTCTTCGCGGGGTGCCCCTCTGGTCTGGAGGGGGCGCCAGTCTCCAAGATAGGGCCATTGGCCAGAGACCCTGCAGTCCTGTGCCCTGAGCCGGTCAGGTGGGGGGTGGAGAGGCGTCCTCCTAAAGTCTTTCTGCACGCTGCCCAGCCCAGGTGGGCACTCCGTGAGGGGTGGGGTTGTTCCTTGGCGGGGGTTGGGATGCCTATGGCCCAGGCTGTCCTTGAGTGGCCGGGCAGTCGGCGTGAAGGCGCTACAGGCAGCGACCCCCGGCCTCAGGCCAGGCCGCGACCCCCGGCCTCAGGCCAGGCCGCAAGCTCTGCCGGTAGTTGTCTTTCCTCCTCCTGAGCTGACCCCCCCAGGATGCTGCTGCCCACCAAGCTGGGTGAAGAGGAAGTGAAGAGGAGGGCAGGCGCCCCCAGGGCTCTCCTACTGTTCCTGGGTGGGGGAAGCAGGAAAGCGTGTGTGGGGCGCCCGAGTCCCAGGGTCGAGGAGAGCCGGGCAGCTTGCCAGGAAGCCCCGGGGGAGGAGGCACCTGTCCTGGAATGTTGGTGGCACTGCCCCTTCCCACACTGTGGGGACCTCCCTGCCCACGGCCTGGGGTTCCAGGCTAGCTTGCACAGGGGTGCAGGGAGTGGCTTCGTCCTCCGGCCCAGCCCTGCCCCTGAGCCCTGGCGAGCCCTGGCTTCCTGATTCTCCCCATCTGCTGACAACCCCAAGGGGAAGGCAAGCCTGCCCTCGCCCGCTCTTCCTGGAGGCTGAGCCTGAACAGGCAAAACGGGAGAAGGGAGCTGCCGAGGTGGGCACCCTCTGCTCTTCAGAGCAGAACTGACCCCCTCAAGGATGCTGCTGGGAGCCTGGAGTCCCAGACTGCCTGTGGCTACCTCCAACATGGAGTGACCTGTGGCCAAACTGATGGGGGTGTCTAGGGCCTGGCCCAGATCCTCAGGAGGGTCGCAAACCCGGAAGGCATCAGGCATCTTGCCACAGGGAGTGGCTGTGGCATCCTCAGAGGCTTCCGGAGCCTACGCGGGGTGCAGGGGGTGGGACTCCACAGGAGGGCGCCTCGCATGCCCTCGGGTTACAGGTGCTCACGGGTGCTGAGCCCAAGGAGTCAGGGGGCAGAGAGGCGCTCCCGTGCCCACTCGGCCCTGAGGACAAGACCAGTGGGGTGATAATTCGGCCCCCCTCTCTGAGGCCAGCCCCGAGGAGGCCCAGGCCGGCGGAGTGCTGCTCCAGAGCTGCTGGGCCTGGGCCCTGATGGACCTGACCTGGGTGGAGGGAGAAGCCTGGAGGCAGGTGGCTTCAGTCAGGGGCAGTTCAGGGAGGTACAGACGTTCCTTTATTTTAAAGATACAACGAAGAAAAAATATCCAGATATTCAAACACAGTGTTATTCGAAACAGAGAAGATGTGCAACTGAAACAAACGCAGGAAGGTCACTAGAAAACACCAGCTCAGATTCCTCCCGGGAACACTCACCGAGGATCTGTGAATGGCACAAATCCCCAGAGAACGCTGCCGCCAGCTCCCGCAGGTCTGCAGCGTCCAGATCACCTTTCCTCAGCACCCCCGGGGAAAGGGGGACTAGGCAGCCCGCGAGTACCTCCTGTGGGAGGCAGAGCCCAGGACCCCCAGGCTGCCCTGCAGCTGCAGGGGGAGCAGAGAGCCGCAGCCCCTGCCTGGGGTGGGGCGCCTTGGACCCTGGGAGGCTCTGACCTGGCCGCCTGCTTTCCGAAGGGCCTCAACCCCCTCCGCACCCCAGGGATCACCAGCCAGAACCGGAACCCTCTCAGGTTCCACCCCCACCCTGTCCCCCGAGCCTGCCCAGGGCCCCTGCCGCAGCACTCTCTTCTGCCCTGGTGCCCAGCCCCACCTCTGCCACGCACACCCCACCGCAAACACACAGTCTCTCTAACACTGGGGCCGGTGAGCACAAAGATGCCCTTCCTGCTCGAGGGGACAGCGGGGGACCACCTGCCCTGAGGAGGGCTCCTGTCCAGGGCTGTCCCACGGGGCTGGCACTGCTCACCTAGCTGACGAAGGCAGCAATGGCCACCACCTGCAGCACGGCCTCCAGGCCGCGGAGTGCCAGGAGCGGGGCGCCGAGGGCCGAGTCCGCACGCAGTACCAGGGTCTGCCAGAGCAGGAAGTAGGCAGACAGCAGGGCGCTGCCCACGGTGAGGACCAGGCTGGCGGCCAGCGGCACCTCAGCCTCCATCAGGTTGCCTGTGGTCCCTGGAGAGCAGAACAGACGTGATGGGCGGGCAGGGCCTTCTGGACATGGGCGCCTGGGAGGGCCCTGGTGGCACAGCTGTGAGACCAGAGCCAGTTTCTGACTGTCATGGGGCATCCGAGGGTGTCAGGGGGCGACCCCGAGTGACCATCACGGGGGACAGGAGTGCCCGAATGAGGCCCTGCTCTGGATGACCATCAGGGGGACGGGAGTGCTCTACTGAAACCCTCCTGAGTGACCATCACGGGGGACAGGAGTGCCCGCATGAGTGACCATCACAGGGGAGGGAAGTGCTCTCACTGAGGCCCAGCTGTGGGTCTCCAGGTCAGCAGTGGTGGGGCAGCAGCAGTCTAGATTTCTGAAAGTGATCCCAACTGTCTTCTGACAGCTTTTCCTAATTCCACATGGACTGAGAGGATTTTCTTTAAAATCTCCAAAACCGTTTTCCTCTACGCTGTCATTCTGGAAGATGTCACACACACTCACAAGAAGACGAAGCGGCTGCACGTCTCATAACCCAGCGGCAGGCACGTAAGACGCTCACCTCCAGCCGCCCCAGGTGGGGGCGCAGAAGATGCCCCAGGGGCCCCGGGGGTGAGGGGCACCGGGAGACAGGGCGGGGGCAGAGGCCGTTCTCACCCACCCCGCTCCCGCGTCACATGCTCGGGGCCCCAGCTGTGCCCGCTGTTCTCGTCTATCCGCCGCTCTGGAGCAGGAGGGGAACACACAGCGTGACCTCCTTTAAGAGATGTGCTTGTCTGTGTGCCTGCGACCGGGAGTGGGGAGGCCTGGGCGCTGGCGGTGAGCTGTGAAGCGGGGAGGGGGACACAGTTCTATCAGGGCTTCTACGCTGTGGGGCCTTAGGAGACCAACTGTGGTACAAAGTGATGCATGTTTAAAGGTTCCATGTGAAGCTAGCAACGCCGGTGTCTCAAGTACTATACGGTTTTCAGTCAACTCACCGAAATATAACCGAATCGCTTCCAGAATCCCCATCAGAAACAGCAGAGTCAGGTCGAGGACCAGGCAACTGTGAGGATAAGTGAAAACCTGACCTGGAGACAAACCAGCAACAGAGCAGAGGTCTCGTCACAGGCGCCAGGGCGCCCACACCTTCGCGCTGCCTCTTTCCGCGTGACTCACTTTTATACACGAGCAGCAGGAGCGTAGCTAGGAAATACAGGGCGTAGTACGTTCCACTCAGACAGAGCAGCATCTGCAGCGGGAGCGACGAGAGCTGGCCAGCGGTTAAGGACTCTCAGGCCCAGCAGACAGCCCTGCCAGGGCACCCGCCCCAGGGAGGCCAACAGGAGGCTCTGACGTCTGTTCGGAGGCCCTGCAGGTGGGTAGGTCCAGCCCAGGCCCCTGCGGGTGGCCATGGAGACCTGACCACCAGCCCCTGCCAGGCTTCCAGTGCCGCCTCGCCTGGCAGGACCCCTGTGGGATGGGGGGCGGGGCTGGGCTTCCCTCCCGGGACATTGTCGCCTGAGGACCCAGCACACCTCTGGTGACCGTAGGCTGAAAGCCTCAGCTTCCTGGGCTTTCCCAAGTGCATCACCCTGATCTGGGTCCCAGTTATAAGACTGAAAGCAGAAAATAACTTTTCCTCATTTTCTTCAAAGAAAATGTCTTTCTTTGAGGGATGGGGGCGGGGGGACAGTTAAATTTTTTGCCCAGAGCTTTGCTCAGCTCCAAACACTTGTCATTTCTCTAAGTGTTCCAGGCGAGGGTTTTCAGTTTCCTGTGCCTCCTGGGTGGGAGTCAGGCAGCTGGCAGCGCGGGGCTGAGCAGGAGGCAGTGGTGGAGGAGGTCTGTCAACTCTCTCCACCTGGCAGAGGATGCCCCCCCCCCAACTCAGAACCCACAAGAGAGGTGGTGGTGGGGCTTAAAGGAGCAAAAAGCAGGAGCCAGGAGCCAACTGCAGGTGCCCTGTGTGGAGGCCTGGGTCCTGGGCTGACAGAGGGCCAGGGGACAGAGCAGCAGGATACCACCGTAGAGGAAGCTTTCCCTGGAAGAGAAGGAACCAGTCAGGGAGGCCCCAAGTCTTGGCCTGTTCTGTTGTCCAGCATCACTGGCCCACAGCGAGGCTCCTTTCCGACACCTCTGCACCCGTCATCCCTCCAAGGAGGATCTGACCACCTGCTGTGCTGAACCTGAGGCGGGGAGGCAGGGCGTCCTGACAAGGTGAAGCCCGGACGCACGCTCAACACCAAAGGCCAGGACAGAGGGATCTGCTCCATCGCCGGGGAGGAGCCAGACCCGCAACTTTCTTGTCTCCTGTGGCTTCTGCACCTGGCCACGCGTGTGCAGATGAAGACCTTTTCTCATTCAAGTCTTTGCTGTTGATAAGAGACATTTGCTTTTCTCTGGAATTTTATTCATAAAATTAAATCTCTCCCCAAATAAGCATTTTCTAAGCCAGCAATCCAAGTTCTTTCCACCCCTTCCCACCACACAGCAGTTATGCATTCTCCCTGCATCGTGAGATGAGTGTGGGCCTCAGAATCTGCCAGCAGCAGGTGGGATGGTGCTCTCTCCCACACCACATCCTCCTTAGTCCCAAGCAGGCAAGAGAGAAACCTTTGGCCTGAGTGAGCTCTGGGGGACATCAAAGGGTTAGACCCTGCTCCCTGGGCAGATCCGAGGTCCTCTAGGGAGTCTCACTTGGGTAGAGGTCTTAAGTGGTTGGAACGGGACATGAGCGACAGAGAAGCAGCAGGTGCTGAGTGCAGGGAGCCAAGGCGGGTGCCAGCCCCATCATTAGTAAAACCCGCGTGGCCATACAGGAAGAGTGGGCTCTAAGCCGGATGCACTGTTTCCCAAGCCCGGGGAAGCTCGGAGGCCTCACTACCTGTCACCATCTGGGTGGACTTCTCGCTAATCAGGAGTTTCCTCTCTTCCGATCCTTCTCTTGACAGTGCGCTGCAGACCTTCAGATCTGCCGCCTGATCATTGTTACAGACTGAGATGGTGGGGCTCAGGGAAAATACGCTGTAGAAAACCCGTCAGCTATTTGGGATTTAAACAATGAACGGCAAAGGGTAGCTACGGTGTTCCAATAATTTTCGATCTACAGAAAGAGGCTCATTCTGACAAGACAGCCCGGGCTTTCAGGACTTCACATTTTTGTCAATGATCTACTGCAATAACAATGCGGCTGTGAGCAGGTGTCCATGTTAGTCACTCAGTCGTGTCCGACTTTTTGTGACCCCATAGACTGTAGCCCGCCAGGCTCCTCTGTCCATAGGATTCTCCAGACAAGAGTACTGGAGTGGGTTGCCATTCCCTTCTCCAGGGGACCTTCCCGACCCAGGGATCGAACCCGGGTCGACTGCAAGCGGAGTCTTTACAGTCTGAGCCACTTGTCAGAAGTTGGATGCAGAAGCAAAGAGAACAAACGTCCTCCCTTTGGTGACACAGGAAGGGTGTGAAGGGACCGTGCCCTAGTGGGAACGCGATTTTCACCGCATGAGAACGTGCAAACTTCAGACCGGCGGCCCGGCACCAGTCCGCGCTTTGGAACTCCGCGGCCGGAAAGCCCGGCGGGCGCTCAGAGCGCGGACAGCGCCGCCGGCGGGCTCGGCGCTCCAGACCCCCGGGCCCCGACGGCGGTGCGGAAACGGCTCTTCCCTCGGGTCGAGCGCCCCGGCCGCCCGGACTTCGCACGGGCCCCGGCGAAGGGCGCCGCCGGGCCAGGCCGAGCCGAACCGGGGAGCCCCCGCCTCCGGGCCTCAGACCAAGCCGTCCCGCTCGCTGCTGGCCGAGAAGCACAGCGGCGCCCGTCTGGGTCGAGGGGCGCCGCGCGTCGCCCGGGGGAGCCGGGACCGCACCGCCGCGGGCCCGGGGCCGGCTCTGCGGGCGGCGGCCTCACCTAGTGAACACGCTGAGTCCACTGGTTAATAACACGCGCGAGGTGTCCCCGCACCGGGAAGAACCGAGCCAAGCGGACCGCTCCCCCGGGGGGCCCTCCGGGACCTCCCGCCCCCGCCCCTCAGGCGCCGCCAGCCGCTCACCTCGCCGCGGGGCCGCCATCTTGCCCCCGGGCCCCGCCCCGCTCCTGCCCGCCCCGCCCGCCGAGTCCGCCGCGATCCCGGCAGCCTCTCGGCGCGGGACTCGAACGGAATACCTTCGGCCATTTTCGCTTCTGCTCCCGAAGGGGCTCGACGGCGCCGCGTTTCGGGACTTGATTCCGAACCGTGGCCGAGGCCCGATTAGCCTGTCCGACAGCGCTCGGGCACTTTCGGCCAGGAGGAGGAAGCGAGCCGAGACGCGAGAGGATCCCGGCTCGGGAGCGTTCGGCTCCTCTCGGCTCCTCCTCGGGCGGGCTCGGCTCCCTAGGCGGGCGGAGCCGGTGGCGCAAGAGTTTCTAGGCCGGGCCGCGCCGCGTCGGAGGCCGGCAGAGTCGGCTTCACAGTAGGTGCCTTCGCCGGCTGAGGACACGCCGGCGCGGCCTCCTGAGCGCGGAGAAGGACTGGCGCGGAGTCGCTCGGAAACCCTCGGGCGGCCTCGGACCAATTCGGGCTGACTCGGCTCCGCACTTCGGCCCACTTCGGCCCAAGTCGGCCCTCGTCGTTTCTGGACTGCAGGCCTCGGCTTGGCTCGACCGGGCCGCTTCGTGCCGGTTCGGCTCCTGTTCGGGTGGCGCCGGCTCGGCTCGGCAGCCGGCCTCGGGCGGCCTCGGGTCGGCTCGGTTCAGCTCGGCTCGGTTCGGGCGACCCTCCTCTGGAAGGCTCGGCTCGGCTCGGCCCGGCTCGGGCGGCCTCCTCGGGCGGCGCGCTTCGGGCTCTGTCCCGGCCTTCGGGCGGCCCCGGCCGGAGCCTTCGGGCGGGCTCGGCGGAGTCCGGATGGAGGACTCGGACTCGGCCGCCAAGCAGCTGGGCCTGGCCGAGGCGGCGGCGGTGGCGGCCGCGGCCGCTGTGGCGGCGGCGGCCGCGGCCGCGGCGGGAGGCGAGGCGGAGGAGCCGGTGCTCAGCAGGGACGAGGACTCGGAGGAGGACGGAGACTCGGAGTCGGAGCGCGAGACGCGGCGGGTGACGGCCGTGGCGGTGATGGCCGCCGAGCCCGGGCACATGGACATGGGCGCCGAGGCCCTGCCGGGCCCCGACGAGGCCGCCGCGGCCGCCGCCTTCGCAGGCAAGTGCCGGCCGCCCGCGGTTCGCGCCCACCTGCCCGCACCTGCCGCGCGCCCGCCCTGCTGTCTCGTCCCCCGCGCACACCTGCCCTGCCTCTGCCCAGCACATCCGCGCACGCACGTCGTGTGCCCCGTGGTCCCTGCACACCTGCCCCGGGGAGCGCCCCGGCCCTTTCCTGCCGCACACTTGCTCCCTGAACGCCTTTACCTCCTTTCAGGATTGCGTTCTTTCCGGAACCTTCTCAGCACCTGCCTCTTGCCCTGCCCGTTCTCCCTTCCTTATGTCCTGGTTGCTGGTGACACGGGGGTCAGACCCAGGTCCTGTCCTGGAGGAGCGCGGGGATGGGCGTATCTGGTCACCTAGAATCCTGCTGGCCGGGTCCAGATGGCACTCGAGCCCTGGGGAGTGAGGCGTGCTCAGCCAGGGAGAGCCCGCAAGCGTTGGGGGCAGTGGCTCTAGAGGCCAGGACCCTGTTCCTCAGTGCCCCCTCTGGCCTGTCCCCATGACCGCCCCCCCCCCCCCCCGCCCGTTTCCTTGATGGGTCTTCCCTTCCACGTTTTTGTTCTTGATGAATAGAACATGCTCATTCTCAAGGTTCCTGAGCCACGCCCCAAAGCGCCCTTTAGAGGTTGTGCCTCCCTGGGACACCATCCTGAAGGAGGTAGAGCCTTTCCCAAGTGACGGTCCCTCCCACCTGAGGCTCCCGGTTGGCCCACAGAGCCAGGCGCTGGAACCTTTGGGGAGTGTCCTGGGGCTCTTCTTCCAGAAGGAACTTCGTGGGTTTCAGAACTGGACAGCGGCCTCCGCATCCAGGTTCTCCTGCGTTTATCTGGCGCTGGAGGTGCTGGGTGGGGCCAGCTCCCCTGCTGCCCGCCTTGCCTCTGGTCTGCCTGTGCTGTGGTCTTTCGGGATTCTCGCAGAAGCATGGGAAGAAGGGTTTGTGGCCCTTAAACAAGGGTTCCACTTTCGTTGCTAAATTGGTTTAACATTGAGATCTTGAATACTTAGACTTTTCTTCAGGTTTATGTTATATGCACACATCTTTCTGAAGGCGGAAAAGAACTATGATGCTGTTTGTCCTAATATCAGAGAAATGTATTGCATCAGGTTTTTTTTAATTTTTGACTTTCGATTTTGCTGGGTCTTTATCGCCGCGCGGGCTTTGCTGCTGCTTCGCCGCTGCTGGCTGTGAGTGGAGCCTGCTGTCTAGCGGTGGTGCACAGGTCTCTCGTTCCAGCGGCTCCTCTTGTTGCGGAGGTCGGCCTTGGGGTGTGTCGGCTTCGGTGGTTGCACCTCCTGGGCTCTAGAGCACAGGCTCAGTAGTTGGGGTGCATGGGCTTACCTGCCCTGCTGCGTGTGGGATCTGCCCAGACCAGGGGTCGAATCTGTCTCCTGCGCTGGCAGGTGGGTTCTTTTTGAGCCACCGGGGAAGCCCCAGTGTCAGGTGTTTGTTTTTTTCCTTGCACAGTTTTATAGTTGTGTTTTTTGAGTGTGTTAAAACTTGTTTGTTGTGAGTTACTGAGGTCAGGTGACTCCTGGGTTTCAGTAGCTCAACAGGACGTGTGCTGGGCTGAGGCTCCCTCCTCTGGGCTGCTGGCCAGCTGTGTAGACCTGAGCATGGGCTCAGGCCCCTTAGCCCCAGGCTCCCTGGGAAATGGTGGAGAAGACACACGGGAGAGGGATTTTCAGAGCAATTCACAGAGCACAGTGAGCACCCTCTGTCAATCTGAGCACCTCTGCCAGGCACAGGCCCAGCTAGGCTTGGGACATTCTGGAATGCGGTGCCACCCCTGAAGTGGGGCGAGCATCAGGGGAAGGCTGTCAGGGCAGCCCATCAGGTGTGGGTTGTGGGGCGGCGGTGCAGGGAGGTGGGGTACGCAGGCTGCTGGGAGGGGCCAGGCTCCATGTTGGGGGGCGGGGGGCACCGACAGGTCTGATGGGTTTCAGGAAGAAGAGGTCAGTGGCAGGTCGAGGTGATGGAGGGGGAGGGAGGGATGGACCTCAGCCAGAACCGTGCTGACCCGTGGGGTCTGGGAGGGTCCCCACAACAAGGGACGGGACTCTGGGGTCTGAGAAGCTCCTTCTGGGTGGTTTTTTTTTTCCCCAGGAGGGAGCACAAGGCCAGGGCAGTTTGGCAGAGCTGTGACCAGCTCAGTGGGTCTTCACCGTGCGTGACAGGCTCTGCGGGGATGGAGAGGTAGCCTCTTATCCTTGGAAGGATCAGGTCTATCAGACTGTGTTCTGGAAACATTGGTCGGGCATTTCATGCCCAGGGTTAGGCCTCCCTTGGCAGTTCAGGGACCTGCCGTGGCAACTGCCCACCACCCCGTCCCCTGGTGGCCTCTGGCTCCAGCCAGGCGCTGAGTCAGGCTCCTGTGTTGCAGAGGTGACCACCGTGACAGTAGCCAACGTGGGTGCCTCGGCAGACAACGTCTTTACCACGTCTGTGGCGAATGCGGCCTCGCTCTCAGGCCACGTGCTGGTAAGACACTAGGGCCAATTCCGGCCCAAGGAGGGTGGCCCGTTCCCCGGGGACCCTGAGCCCGCCCTCCGCCGAGCTCCCCAGGGGGAGCGGGAGCACGCCTGGGGGTCTGTACACTTGAAGCAAAGTTGTCACTGGGACAGCGACTGGCAGGAAGCTCACTCGCGAGTGTGAGGGCGGCAGGTCAGTGGAGGCCTCGGGGACGCAGGTTTAAGAGCGTGGGTTTATATGCTCTGGTGCCCAGAGACACCGGCCGGTAGCCAGGCAGCAGCTCCGTGCCTCGGGCCGGTATCCGACCCAACAGCGGGCTCTCTGGTCCTAAGGGTCGGGAAGTTAGGGCGCCCGCGTCCACAGGCTCTGACGACAGGAAGGCCCGGAATCTGGTGTGACCTTCCTGGACACCGACAGGGAGAGGGCGGCTCGAGTTTCCGCACGTCCCGCCTGCCTCATTAGAAAGACCCTTTGTGGCTCTCGAACCAGCACAAAACGTTCTGCTTTTCTGCTCCAGAGTCGCACGAGTCCAGCGATTCACACTCACGCAGGGCTGACGCCCTGACTGAGGCAGTGACCCCGCAGGTCTGTGAGAGCAGGCCGGGTGTGCGTGTGCCTATGGGTGGGGGCCCTCAGCCCCGCAGTCGACTCCTCACCTCCTCTGGTGTGAAGGCAGCGTTTTCAGAGAGGAGCAAAGGCCTCTGCCTCGGTGCTTCCCTCTCAGCGTGGTAGCAAGAGCACGTCCCAGACCTCGGTGTGCAGGGTCCCTAGTCCACTGCAGGGCTATCTGGGCGAGGCCGTGAGGTGTGCCTGGGGGCAGTCGGGGTGGGCTCGGCTTCCTCACGGGCAGTGGGGCGTCTCACTGGCCGGGGGGAGGCAGTTGAGGTCACAGCAGCATACAGGCCCGTGGGGAGGCGTGTGGGCAGTGTGGCTTGGGAGGCCCCTTCTCTGCGTGGGACTTGGGCATGAGAACAGGTCCCATACCAACCGGATCTTGGCTCCTGTACCAATGGACTTGGCCTCTTGGAGACCGTCCCTTGAGACCTGTGACCTCGTGAGAGCTTTCCAGGCAGAAGAGAGGGCCTTTCCTGTGCCGGAAGCGTGTTTATCCCTTAATTTGGACAAGCCACATGAGCATTTGCTCGGGGCCACGCAGACCTCGCCTCTGGTTGGTCTTGGCTCAGTGTCTGAAAGAGGCCCCCCTGGGGGTGGTGTCATCTGGAACCTGTCTGGGGGACCACAGCCTGGTACAGAGGGGTGCCGCGGCTGTCTCTGAGACAGTGGGTGTTCTGTCCTGCAGTCGGGCAGGACAGCCCTTCAGATTGGGGACAGCCTGAACCCTGAGAAGGCCACACTTATCGTCGTGCACACGGACGGCAGCATCGTGGAGACCGCCGGGCTGAAGGCACCTGCAGCCCCTCTCACCCCAGGTACCGTCTGCCCACTCCAGGCCTCCGGGGCCAAGTGCCCCCTGGGCTGCTGTGTATTCCTGGGTGAGCTTCTGTGTTTTGTGGGGAACTTGAATATCGAATACTGATTAAGTAGAAAATGTTCCAGGCAGTGAGAGTTGCCCAGGATTGTGGGGGCGGGGTGCTGAGCTGAGGAGGACCTGTGAGAGTCGAGCTGTCCCTGTGCTTCCCTGTGGTCCAGGCTGTGCTTAGGGTCTCTCACGGTGCTTTCTTTGCTCAAGGACCTCAGTCTCCTCCCACTCCTCTGGCTCCCGGTCAAGAGAAGGGTGGCACCAAGTACAACTGGGACCCGTCGGTGTACGACAGCGAGCTGCCCGTGCGCTGCCGCAACATCAGCGGCACCTTATACAAGAGCAGGCTTGGCTCAGGTGGGGGGGGGCGGGCCCAGGAGGATGTGGGTGGGCCCAGGTGGGCGGGGGCGGGCCCAGGAGGATGTGGGTGGGCCCAGGTGGGCGGGGGCGGGCCCAGGAGGATGTGGGTGGGCCCAGGTGGGCGGGGGCGGGCCCAGGAGGATGTGGCTGGGCCCAGGTGGGTGGGGGCGGGCCCAGGAGGATGTGGCTGGGCCCAGGTGGGCGAGGGGCGGGCCCAGGAGGATGTGGGTGGGCCCAGGTGGGCGAGGGGCGGGCCCAGGTAAGTGAGGGGTGGGCCCAGGTGGGTGTGCAGCCTCCACATAAGCTGGGGTCAAGGAAGGCTGTAATGGCATAGACTAGTTAAACAAACAGGCGCTTTGAGGGGGCCGTAGGCCCGGACCATGTTTCCTGAGGTCTTGGGTCCACTTGGTGTCCGGTCGGCAGGAAGCTCTGCAAGTGGGCAGAGGTCATCAGCTCCACGAGGGAGGGGGTCGAGGCATGGTGCCCAGGGCATCAGGTGGATGCTTGGGCATGTGGTCAGATGCAATGCCCGCGGGTGTGGGTTCATGGCGGGGTGCAAGGGGGCAGTTGGCCTGGTGTGAGCAGGGAGCACAGCAGGTGGCCTGTCCTTTCAGGAGGCCGGGGTCGCTGTATCAAGCAGGGGGAGAACTGGTACAGCCCCACCGAGTTTGAAGCCATGGCAGGAAGGGCTAGCAGCAAAGACTGGAAGAGGAGCATCCGCTATGCGGGGCGGCCACTGCAGTGCCTCATCCAGGTACCCCAGCGCTCACCTCCCCACCTCCCGCCTCCCAGGGTGTCAGCTACGGGGCTCTGAAGGCCCACAGGCCAGAGTCAGACAGATAGCGTTTGAGTCCTCCACTTACTTGCCGTGTGACCTGGGGCAAGTCACTTAACCTTTCTGTTTCCCTGTGTTTCGAATGGGACGTTGAGCAGGTTTGCACAGTACCTTGTGCAAGGATGAGGAATGGATGAGGCAACACAGCTTCCATTTCAGTGAGCACACGTGAGTTCATTTATTAACAGGAGAAAATCAAATGGAAGTTTAATAACGTGTGTGGCAGAGAGACCCAATAAGACTGAGTAACTCTGTCCGTGACTTTCTGAAAGATACCAACCGTCTCTCTTGAGCTTATCCAAGGGGAGAGGGCCCCTGCTCCTGTTTCCAGTTTAGCTCCTGGGGTTGGCAGAGGCGTCACGCCCATACTCCCTGGATGGGAAAGGTGGATGGTGTGTGCAGAGAGGTTCTGGAAACAATGGGTTCCATCCTCATGGCGGGGGTCAGGGTAGAGCTGGTTGGAGCCTGGGCCTGTCGCTTGAGGGCCACCCTCTCATTTGTTGTGGTGTCTCAGATCCTCTCCGGTGTTGCCATGGCTCTGAGACCCTGTCCCGTGTCGCGGTGTCTCTGAGGCCCTCTCCTGTGTCATCGTGTCTCTCACGCCCTCTCCCGTGCTGCGGTGTCGCAGTGTCTCTGAGACCCTCTCCCATGTCGCGGTGTCTCATGCCCTCTCCGGTGTTGCAGTGTCTCTCACACCCTCTCCCGTGTCGTAGTGTCTCTCAGACCCTCTCCCGTGTCACGGTGTCTCACGCCCTCTCCCGTGCCGCGGTGTCTCCGAGACCCTCTCCCATGTCGCGGTGTCTCCGAGACTCTCTCCCGTGTCGCGGTGTCTCACGCCCTCTCCCGTGTCACGGTGTCTCACGCCCTCTCCCGTGTCACGGTGTCTCCGAGACTCTCTCCCGTGTCGCGGTGTCTCTCACGCCCTCTCCCGTGTCACGGTGTCTCTGAGACCCTCTCCCATGTCATGGTGTCTCCGAGACCCTCTCCCATGTCGCGGTGTCTCCGAGACTCTCTCCCGTGTCGCGGTGTCTCACGCCCTCTCCCGTGTCGCGGTGTCTCACGCCCTCTCACGTGTCGCGGTGTCTCTCAGACCCTATCCCGTGTCGCGGTGTCTCATGCCCTCTCCCGTGTCGCGGTGTCTCACGCCCTCTCACGTGTCGCGGTGTCTCACGCCCTCTCCCGTGTTGCGGTGTCTCACGCCCTCTCCCGTGTCGCGGTGTCTCACGCCCTCTCCCGTGTCACAGTATCTCATGCCCTCTCCCGTGTCGCGGTGTCTCACGCCCTCTCCCGTGTCGCGGTGTCTTTTGAACCCCAGGATGGCATCCTGAACCCTCATGCAGCCTCCTGCACCTGTGCCGCCTGCTGTGACGACATGACCCTGGTGAGTGCCCCTTCGGCCCCTCTCCGGCTGCTTCCCCCTTACTTTCCCCTCAGACTCTGTTCTTCGGCTGTTGCTCTGGTGGCTGAGGCCTCAAGTGGGCCCCTGGACTGCTCAGAGGACCCAAAGGGGACCTTCCTAGATAAAGTAAACCGCGTGACGTCCCCGTCCTGCCCCCCCAGGCTTTTCTCACGGTGATGACAATGCGCTGTTTTACGTTTTGCATTTTTAACATCATTTTGTAAAAAATATCGCACGGAACTGCTTTGTTTAGAGAACACTAACGTCTTCGCAAGTCTTTGCTTACCCGGGTCCCTAACTGTTAAAGGCGGGCGTCGTCCCGACTGACTCCGCTGAGCGGCGTTCAGCGTGAGGCCAGTGTGCCCTGTGTGAACCACCAGCTTTGTTTCAGGAGTTCTTATTATTGAATATTATTTTTAAATGTCTCAAAAGTTAAAAACCTGCTTAATGAGGTTTCCTCTTAAGAATTTTTTTAAAGGTTTTGTTTTTAGTACTTTTAAAACACTTATTTACTTTTGGTTGCCCTGGGTCTCTGCTGCCGTGCGGGCTTTCTCCAGCTGCAGTGGGCGGGCCGCTGTGCTCGCAGCGTGCGGGCCTCTGGCTGCGGAGCGCGGCTCTGGGGCACGCAGGCCTCAGCAGTGGCCGTGCCCGGGCTCGGTATTGTGGTGCACGGGCTTAGTTGCTCTGCAGCATGTGGAATCTTCCCAGACCAGGGATCGAACCCGTGTCCCCTGCATCGGCAGGCAGATTCTCATTCACTGTACCATGAAGGAAGTCCTCCTTTTTAAAGTTCGATCGCTCATCTGGTTAACTATTAGCAGCTGTGTAGGAAAGCCAACTGGAGAGACGTTCTTGACTGGGAAAACCAAATATCCTAAAACCGTCTAGTTTGTATACAGATCACATGTGATTCTAATAGAACGTTGTTGTTCAGTCACTGAGTCTCGTTCGACTCTGTGACCCCACGAACTGCAGCACACCAGGCTTTCCTGTCCTTTACTATTTGCCAGTTTCCTCAAACTCATGTCCAGTGAGTCGATGATGCCTTCCAACCATCTCATCCTCTGTCACCCCCTTCTCCTCCTACCCTCAATCTTTCCCAGGATCAGGATCTTTTCCAGTGAGTCGGCTTTTGGCATCAGGTGGCCGAAGAATTACCCAGCAGGATATTTGTGTGAGAATAAGATACTTTTAAAGTTTGCTTGAGGGGACCGGCAGGTGATGTTCTTGGATATCCTGCAGGGCTCAAAGGAGCAGAGCAGGAGGTTTGCCCCATTAGGAAGTGTGGAACACACAACAGGATTGTCTGTGGTCTCTGCAAATGCCGAAACCCCAAGGTGTCACCTGCAGGGTGGAACCTGGATGCTGAAAGCTAGAAGCTGCCAGAAGAGAACTCAGGGATGCTATGGACCTATGGGGTGGCAGCCTCTGTGTGGGGAACGTGTTCTTCTCCCCAAATAGATCTACAGGTTTGACGTGGCTCCCTTCACAGTCCTGGCAGGATTTTAAGGATTCTAAGGTTTCTATGGAAAGGCAGAGGAGATGGAATTGCAGCAGAGCTCTGAGAATGAAGACTAAGACTGCAGAGGCCACAGCTCGGGCCCCAGACCTGCCAAGTGGTGTCCTTGGGTGAGAGTGTGTGGTTTTGCGGAGGAGGGCCTGTCAATCTAGGGGCAGACCAGCCACCCACACTCGGACCCAGAAGGCGTGGGGCCAGTCGGACACTGTAGGCATAGAGTGACCCTTGACCCAGACGTCCTACTTCGTATACCAGTGAATTAAAAGTGGATTCTAGAGTCAGATTTGTTGAAAACAAAATTAAAGTTTCTAGAAGAAAATCTGTGATCTCAAGTTAGACCTGGGGTTTCTTAGACGTGGAACCACAGGTGCAGTCCACGAAATAAAGTCTCGTACGTCTCCTTCGTCAAACGGACACGCTTTGGCTCCGAGTCAGGAACGGTGGTCTGCAGAGCTCCATGGGCCAACCCCCAGAGACATAACCCTCATTGGCGAAATAATGGAAAAACCTGCTTAGAATCTCTGAAAGCTGTCCTGGTGGCATATAGCAAAAAATATTTATCCAGGAGAATTTTGTGAGTCTGGTGTGTGAGCCAGGGCCTGTTCCCTGCCCGCGGCCCTGCTCGGCTGAGGGAAAGCTCCGCTCCAGGCCCCCGGCCCCATCGTCCCGGCCCCACTCGCCCGTACCCCACACGGTGGAAGTCCCCGCGGTAGTCACGGCAGCAACAGGACCACGGAGTTAGGCTGATGGCCGTGAGTGCTGCCCAGGCTCCGCTCCAGGGCAGTGTGTGGGCGGATGCCAGCTAAGCGACTGTCCTGGGGCGTTTCCTCTAGATGGTGTCCCAAAAGCCCCCAGCACAGAGCCCCAGGTGCCTGGATCCCACAGCGGAGCAGTTTGCAGAGGGTAGAGCAGTCGGCTGGAAAGAGCAGAGCCAGCAGCTGGTGCGGCAGCTTGACTGCTGCTGCCCGGAGGGGCCGCGGGGGACAGCTCGTGCAGGACTCCAGCCGGGAAGCCTGGAGGAGAGCAGACGTCTGCACGGCGGTCCAGTACAGCGCCCAGGATGTCCAGCTTCAACAGAAGTCATGAGACGTGTAAAGGAACGGGGGTGTGTGGACCCCACAGAAGAGCAGCAGCAGGCAGTGGACCCTTCCTGTCGTAGCAGCAGCTGACAGGGCTTCCAGGCAGGCTCCGTGTCTGCAGGGCGGAAGCGTCCTCAGCAGGGGTCTCGATCTCGGTCTCGGTCTGCGGGGCCGGGGCAGGCACCATGGCCTGGGTGCCACCACCAGGCACCACTCCCGGGGCAGCAGCAGCACACGTGGGCTTTCTCACAGCTGTGGAGGCGGCAGCCCGGGTCCCAGCGCTTGTTTGCTGCTGGCAGGGGCTCCTCTTGGCCTGCAGGCTCTCACTCACGTGGCAGTTAGGGGGTGTTTCTGGTATTTCCTCCTCCAGGGACACTAATCCCACCAGGTTAGGGCCCCCCCCATCCTTACTCCTAATGCAGCCACACTGCTGGTTGAGACCTCACAGTTCAGCCCAGAAGGTGTGACAACATCTCATCACGTGGAGAAAAATCACAAAAGGGAGGAGCCCAGCGGAGATCCTGGGGTTGAGAAGAAAGTCCACGCTTGGGTCCACAGCACATGCGGAAGGGCAGCAGGGAGGGCCAGTTAGCCCACGGGGTCTCGGGCACGAGCTGGGAGGCTCCCCAGCCTTCCCCTTGTCCTGCCTTGGTGCTCCATCTAGGGCCTCTGCTCCTGCGCGTCTGGGCCTGTGGGGCGCCCCCTGGCCTCGTGGGCCCTGTTTGTTTTCTGTCTCCTGGGCATTCCTGAAACTCTGATGTGGACGATGCTCACTGTTTGAAGCGCTTTCACTCACTCGGTCTCCCTGAAAGCACCTCTTCTGTTACTTCGAGGCATTGGGGGCTGAAGAGAGCTAAGAGCTGGGCGTGTCCCTGCGTGGGTGCGTCCCTGGGCAGGGCAGCCGTCGGGACAGAGTCGGGTGGTTCCCTCACATCTCCCTCTGTCCCCCCACCCCCTAGAGCGGCCCCGTCAGGCTCTTCGTGCCCTACAAGAGGCGCAAGAAGGAGAGCGAGCTGCCGGCCACGCCCGTCAAGAAGGACGCACCCAAGAACATCACCCTGCTCCCCGCCACCGCCGCCACCACCTGTGAGTGTCCGCGCAGCCCCTGCTGCCACGCGCGCTCTTAGTGTGTGCTGCTCACGCGTGTGGCCAAGGGCTTTGGGTCTAAAACGGCACAGCTCCTGCTCCCAGAGGCTCCTTGGCCTCCTGGGTCCCGGCTTCTCCTCCGCATTGGCTTCATGCCAAGTGCGCAGGTCTGGGTCTCGGGCAGCCCCCCGCCCTCAGAGGCTGCGTACGCCCCAGTGGGCAGGCGAGGCTGGTAGGAGTTGAGGGAGGAGCCCTTGCTCCTGAAACCTTGAGACGGTGGGTGGGGGTGGAGGGAAGACCCAAAGGGAGGGAAGGTCTGGGGGCTGATGGGTCCTCAGAGACTGTCCACGACCCAGTGGGTCCTTTGGGGCCTGGAGGACACGGAGCTCTGAGATGCTGGGAGGCGTGGCTGCTGTTTCTCTTCAACTTCAGTGAGTGTTTTCCTTAGAGAGGGTACACACATGTGTGTGTTTAGGATCCAACAGCCAGAGCCGCCTCTGGGGGCGTGGGCCTTGCCCTCACTGGCGCTAGGCACCACCCTGTGGAGATGGGCTGGGGGGCCCCCGGGCACTGCTGTGCACCCCACGCCACCCCTGCCCCATTGGTGGGTTTCCGGCTGGCCGAGTAACGGCTGCCCTGCCCTTGCAGTCACCGTGACCCCCTCAGGACAGATCACTACCTCGGGTGCGCTGACCTTTGACCGGGCGTCCACCGTAGAGGCCACTGCGGTCATCTCGGAAAGTCCAGCCCAGGGCGACGTCTTTGCAGGAGCCACAGGCAAGTGGTCTCAGCCCTGGTGCCCTGGCCCCGAGAGACTCCCCTTTCACCGGCAGGAGCCATGGAGACCCCAAAGGAGGGAGTGGGGCTGGGGGCTTGGCCGGTGGTGGAGGACCAGGACCTGAAAAGCTGAGGCTGCTGGTGGAACATAGAGAGAGCCGGCGGGCAGAGGCGCCCTGTGCATCTGTAAACTCTGAGGCCACGTTAGGGAGCAAAAGGGAGCAGCGGGAGCCCACCTGCTCCTGTGCCATCCTGCCCCACTCCGGGCCCCCGCGCGTCGTTGGTTCTGGTTCCTTCCGGGCCCCCGTGCGTCATCAGTTCTGGTTCCCTCCCGGCCCCCGCGCCTCATCTGTTCTGGTTCCCTCCGGGCCCCCGCGCCTCGTCGGTTCTGGTTCCCTCCGGGCCCCCACGCGTCGTCAGTTCTGGTTCCCTCCGGGCTCCCGCGCGTCATCAGTTCTGGTTCCCTCCCGGCCCCCGCGCCTCATCTGTTCTGGTTCCCTCCGGGCCCCCGAGCCTCGTCGGTTCTGGTTCCCTCCCGGCCCCCGAGCCTCGTCGGTTCTGGTTCCCTCCCGGCCCCCGAGCCTCGTCGGTTCTGGTTCCCTCCGGGCCCCCGCGCGTCATCGGTTCTGGTTCCCTCCCGGCCCCCGCGCGTCGTCGGTTCTGGTTCCCTCCGGGCCCCGGCGCTGTCGTCGGTTCTGGTTCCCTCCGGGCCCCCGCGCGTCATCAGTTCTGGTTCCCTCCCGGCCCCCGCGCGTCGTCGGTTCTGGTTCCCTCCGGGCCCCTGTGCGTCATCACTTCTGTTCCACTCCCACCCCTGGCGCTGTCGTCGGTTCTGTCCCCCTCCGGGCCCCAGCGCTGTATTCGGTTCTGGTTCCCTCCGGGCCCCTGCGCGTCATCAGTTCTGGTTCGCTCTGGGCCCCAGTGCGTCGTCGGTTCCCTTTCCTTCTGGGCCCCTGGCGCTGTTGTCTCAACAGTCCGCTTCCTCCACTTGTGAGCTCGGGGGCTGTCTGGCTGGGCGCGTAGCAGCGGGGTCACGGGCATGGCGCCCCTCTCCGCACAGTGCAGGAAGCGAGCGTGCAGCCTCCGTGCAGGGTCGGCCACCCGGAGCCCCACTACCCCGGTTATCAGGACAGCTGCCAGATCACACCGTTCCCAGAGGCCGCACTGCCGACGTCTCATCCCAAAATAGGTGAGTGAGGAGGAGCCCCGCTCCCGAGGTCTGGGGAGGCAGGGCTGTTTGTAGACCGGAAGCTACTGCCAGATGCTAGGTGGGGCAAGGCTGCTCACCTAGTGCCCTGTGCCCTGCAGAGCCTAGAATCTGCCGGGCTCCACCCGGGACGCTGCTCTGGGTCAGTGTCCCCGAGGGCACTTGTCCCCTGGCTTCAGGTGCGAGAGTGTGCGTGTCCGTGACTCACTGGCCTGAAGCTTGCCAGCACGTCCTTGTGTGTGTGTATCTGATTGTCACCACCTGCCTCCCCCGACCCACCTCCTAAAGCCTAGCCCCAGCCCCGGCAGAGCCCCGGCAGGCTGCGGCCAGCCTCAGGGGTGTTCACCCACGTGGCCGCGGCACTCCTGCCTACCTGCTCCTTGCTGATTCCAGTGTGGACTCGGGGTTTCCTGTTTCCTTCAGGGCGGTGCAGCCTGTTCCTGGGGTGATCGTGTCGGGGTGGGTTCTGGTCTAGACCGCGGGGCCCCCGAGAGCAGCTGCTGCCCCCTCTGTCTGCCCTGTCCCACTGCCCCTCCCCTTAGGTCCCGCGCAGCGAGGGCTGGAGGCTCGCTTCAGGGTCCTGTCTTCCAGACCCCATGCTTCCGCTCCCGGGGGCGGGTTCACAGCCAAGGTCTGGCCACTCTGTGGGTCTGGCTCCTGAGCACTGACTCTGCATCTCGTGCAGCTCTTGTCTAGTGGTTCACCCAGGAGCTGAAAATGGGCCTTGGTGGGGCATTTGCGCCAAGGACTCAGCCGGTGCTCCCATCAGGGCTTTTCCTCAGAGGAGGCCGACGTGCACAGCAAGGCCTGGGTGCGCGTGTCTCCCCCGGGGCATCTCTGCCCAGGTCCCTTGGGACAGAGGTGGGCAGGCCTCGTGCGTCCAAAGTGTGAGTCTCCATGTCCTGTCCAGAGCCAGCGTCGCCCCAGGTTCCCTTTCCACCCCCGTGATTTCTTCTGCAGCTGAGAGGAACCTGCCCCCCGCTAGCCCTGATCTGTGCCCCAGACCCCGTGCCCACAGACGGCCCTGAAGTTTTCTGTGTGAGCAGAAACGAAACCAGGAGGCTTCAGCTCCTGCTTGCACTTGGCGTGCCATCCGTGGTCGGGCAGCTGTAGCCGCAGCAGGGGTCAGAGGGGGCGCCGGGGGGGGGGGGGGGGGGGGGGAGGGCGTCTCTGCACCTGCAGTACCTTAGGTCCCCTCTAGGCCTGCGCTCTGTGCACCAGCCCGGTCTCCCTCACTCAGTGAGAACACGGAGGCCCTTGGAGCCAGGTGACGTGCTGACTCCTTGCTCTGTTTTGCTTCCCTCGGGCTAGTGCTGACGTCCCTGCCGGCCCTGGCAGCGCCGCCCTCCACCCCCACCAAAGCTGTCTCCCCCGCGGTGGTCAGCGGGCTGGAGGTGTCGGAGCAGCGGACCTGGCTGTACCTGGAGGAGATGGTTAACTCCCTGCTCAGCACCGCGCAGCAGCTGAAGACGCTGTTCGAACAGACCAAGCAGGCCAGCTCCTACCGGGAGGCTGCCGCGGCCCAGGCCAGAGCCCAGGCGGACGCCGAGCGGAAGGAGGTACCGTCCGCGCCACGGGTGTGCGCCGCCTTCCCGGGCAGGGGCGCAGGGGGCGCACACACAAGTGAAGCTTGTCTGCTAGCGAGGCAGGCGTCCCCCTCGGGTGTTCAGCTCTCACACACACTCCAGTACCACCTGTGGCAGACGGCGCGCGTCCCGTCAGGCCAGCCTCCCCGGGGACTGTCTCCTGTGACGCGGAGTCGCGGGGGCAGTGGGGGTGTTGCCGGTCACAGTTGCTGTGGACTGTAGTTTGTAAACGGACCACGTTGATTTTTTCTCACCAAATCTATATAAGAAAAATTTTCACTTTACTACTTTTTGTAGACAACAGGAAAGAAAGTTTTATCGCATTCTTAATTATGCTTTTGTTTTGCTGAGGCTTGCAGAATCTGGCAGGGGGCTGGGGAGGACTGTCACAGCCAGGACGCAGTGGGCTGAAAGCCCACCTGCGTCTTGTGGAGGCCCCTTTACTCTGATGGGTCCCGAGCGGCCGCTTAGCACGGTCGCCTGTCTGCTGTCGGCTGATTCTGACCCTCTGGTCGTCTCAGGACCCGCTGTGCGCACTCCTCCCCTTGCACCTGGGGACACCCTGCTCCTGCTGGTTCCAGGCACCTTGGTTCCAGGCACCTTGGTTCCAGGCAGAAGCTCTGAGCTCTGCTGGGTTCTGTGTGCTCACCTGGCAAGCGCGGGACTTGGTCCTCACGAGCAGCTGAGCTGGCTGCTCCCCCGCCCGTCGTGTGGGGATCTGTCTCGGCTTCCGCTGCTGGGCATGGCTGTAGGCCTGGTCTGGGCAGGACGGGCGTGGTCTTGCTGCTGCTCTCATGCGTGGGGCTGCAGGCTCTCCTGGAGGGGGTGGGGGCACCGTGGGCACAGCTGTCTCGCCCATTGTTTCTGCTGGCTCGGCCCCGTGCTGGCTCCCTGGGGACGGCCAGGGCCTGTAGCCACCGTGCATGGCATGCATTTCCTTGGTTTCTGGCCATCTGCAGCTCTAGCCTCAGCCTTCTGCCCACACCCTTCCCTCCCCTGCCCCAGGTTCAGCGTCACCACCCACCTCCCCGCCAGTTCCTGCCCCACCTGCCAGGGCCTCCCCCCAGCCAGGCCCCCTCCATTCCTGCCAGCTCTCCTTGCTTTCCAGACCTCAGATCGCTGCCTTCTGGCTCCCTGGTGACTGTTGGGAGGGTCAGCCTGCAGGCTGCTCTGGTGACCCGAATGACAGCTGCCCCTTTTTCTCTTTGGCTTGGGAGGTTGTTCGTCTGAGCCACAGTGGTCTCGTGTTGCTCAGAGACTAACTTTTTAATCATTTAATATTTGCATATTTCACATTCATAAGCATTTTACTACTTTTATTTTTTAAACGTTTATTTGTATCTGTTTTTATAACTAGTCTCGTTTGTTTTTGTGTGCTCATGCTTTCACATTTTTATGATCTTATACTTTAGAAAAATCCCTAACATACATGATGAAAGCGTGTTCTTTTTCTCGTTGAAATACGGTTCACATGCTGTAGGACTCACCCCTTTAAGGTGTGCAGTCCAGGAGCTGGCTCACACACGCATTCAGTCCCCATTGATTCCAGGGCTCTTCACCTCCCAGGGAAGCCCCGGGCCCATGAAGGCCACCCCACCCGCCCCGGTGCACAGTCCAGGAGCTGGCTCCCACACTCGTTCAGTCCCCGTTCATTCCAGGGCTCTTCACCTCCCAGGGAAGCCCCGGACCCGTGAGCACCACCCCACCCACCCCCAGGTCCCTGCTGTACTCACCCGCTTCCTCTCTCTGACTCTGCCTGTTCCCACCCACCCCAGACCCCGGTTACACTCACCCACTTCCTCTCTCTGACTTTGCCTGTTCTGCACATTTCTTGGAAACGGGAATCACACAGGATGTGGTCTTTTGTGTCTGGCTCCTTTCCCTGAGCAGTGTTTCCACGATGCGTCCATACTGTGGCCTGGATTAGCGTTTCACTCCTGTTCACGACTCCATGTCAATCGCCGCGTCCCGGGCTGCTTTTCACTCCTCGGTCAGTGGACGCTGCCAGTGTCTCTGCCCTCTGACCTCTGTGCACAGCCGTCTGCGTGGATGTGTGTGCTGCCCCTTCTCCAGGGGGTGAGGCTGGGAGCCCAGCCGCCGGGTCCGTGGAGGCTCCCAGTTCACTCAGCAGCTGCCAGCCTGTGTGCCAGCCTGTGGTTGCCTGTCCGACGCCCACCATCGTGTGTGCCCTGCCCCTGCTGAGCCTGGGGGCTGTGGGGGAGACCCTTGTCCTTGTTTAGAGTCCAGGGCCGGGAGTGCAGGTGTGGGGAGACTGCTGTGCACCCCCCAGCTCAGCAGTCAGACCAGCTGGACAGTGGGCAGGTGGCTCGGGCTGCTGACCAGGGCCTCCTCCCAGGAGGGAAGTGCAAGAGGAAGCGGTTTAGCTTTCAGTTTGACATCTTTCATAGATTTTCTTGGACTTTCTTTCAGAGAATAAACTACGAGTAAGTTCTGTGAAAACTCTCCGACGACGGATGGGCTGAAAGAGAAAGTGTAGGTTAGGATGCAGCGTGGGTTCCCACCTGGTTGGGTCGTGTGGGTATTTTCAGGGCCCTGTGCTGGGCCAGCTGCCTGGGTTTTGTTTCTCAGATAGGACCAGCCCACAGTCATGGCCAGGCTCATCCACACGAAGGGTCCAGAAGCTGAATTCCTGCCGTGCAGACCTCTTGATGTGCGTGTCCGGCGGGTCAGCCAGGAGCATCTGGCATGGCGGGGTTGCTCAGGTCCCCACCCATGAAAGGCTGGGCTGTGCATTTTGTTTGTAATTTCATGTATTTCTAGGAAACAAATGCAACATGAGATGCCTTTACACTTAACAGTCCTGTTTGGTGGAAGATGCTCAGCCTCTAGTGAGAGGCTTGAGCCTCCTCCTCCACTGGGACATCATCACATGTCCATAACCTGAGTTCCGACACTGGTGGGGCTCACAGGCAGGCCCGTCCTCTCTCGGGAGCCATTGGTGTGACATGTCCTCACATGGCTGTCCTGTAAGCTGGACACACGGCCAGGGGAAGCAGGCGTCCTCTGTTCTGGCATCACTGGTGGGTGGAGCCGGTGCCCGTGTGTTCTGTGCCCGCTCTGGTGGCTCCAGGCTCCTCGGGTGACCTGGTTCTGTTTCCTGCAGATGTGGGTTGACCACCCTCTGTACCTAGTGTGCTCACCTTTGTAATTGCTGATGTGTCTGAGCCATGGCCCCTGCAGGCCACAATGCCTGGACGCTGGGTCTTGGGAACCAGACTTCCTGGGGAGCCTTCGCCAGGATCATCTGGGTACTGAGGGGTCATGACTTGACTCATGCGAGAGAGGCACCCAAAATGTGTCCCTGAAGCAGATGGCAGCAGTGAGAAGTGGCCTTCAGGGTCTGGGTGGAAGGAGCCAGAAGGCTGGGGGTGGAGGGGGCACGGGTCTGTCATGGAGGGGCTTCTGGGCACCTGACAAGCCCCCTACTCTGGATCACATGGCAAGAGGCAGGCACCCCACCCCGGATCGCACAGAGAGAGACCCCCCACCCCAGATCACATGGAGAGAGACCCCCCAACCCCACGGATCACACAGAGAGGCCCCCCCTCTGCGGATCACATGGAGAGAGACCCCCCCAACCCCACGGATCACACAGAGAGGCCCCCCCACTGCGGATCACATGGAGAGAGACCCCCCCCACCCCGGATCACACAGAGAGGCCCCCCCACCGCGGATCACACGAAGAGAGACCCCCCCAACCCCTGATCACACAGAGAGGTCCCCCCCACCGCGGATCGCACAGAGAGGCCCCCCCACCCAGGATCACACGGAGAGAGACCCCCCCACCCCACAGATCACAGAGAGGCCCCCCCACCCCGGATCGCACAGAGAGGCCCCCCCACCCAGGATCACATGGAGAGAGGACCCCCCCCACCCACGGATCACACAGAGAGGCCCCCCCACCCCAGATCACACGGAGAGGCCCCCCCACCCCGGATCGCACGGAGAGGCCCCCCCACCCCGGATCGCACGGAGAGAGGCCCCGAGGAGCTGTTGCTGTAGAGCCTGTCGGGAGGAGTCCACAGCGTGCTCTCAGCTCTGAGGGGCGTGTGTAGTGGGGAGGAGAGAGTGAGGCCGCACGGCCCACGGAGAGGCTCCACGTGAGACCCCGGCGCTTGCCTGCCAGGGAGGGAACCGGGGTTGCTTCTTGGATGTTTCATGTGGAATTTCTTAGAAAATCAAATTTTAGCCCAACTGAACTATCAGAGAGGTTTAGTCAGTTTTACCCATGGGGCATTTGTGTTGCGTGTGTATAATTAGCTCAGCAGAGATTAAACAGGGCAGGAGACCAGACGCCCTTCCCATCAAGGACGCCACGTCCAGCAGAAACCAGCCATGTGGCTGCAGGGCGCTGGGCCTGTGCTGTGGCCGTCTCTGTGTCCCTGGCTCCTTCTCGGGCCTACACTGGTCATCCGACTTCCCGTCAAGAGGGAAGTGTGGTCAGAAGAGCCGCTATGCTGAGGGCTCCTTCCAGTGCCACGGGCACACAGCAGACACTGTTCTCAGCACTGGCGGAAGCCCAGTGCCCGTGGGTCAGCAGTGCCGTCTCTTCTGGCTGCAGGTGTGTCTCCTATGGCTGCTAGGGGGAAGGCTCTCGCGTTTCTCTCTTCTCAAGGCCTTATCTCACTCCAGGGTCCAGCTTGGCACGTGGCCACGTTGGAGGTTCCAGCTGTGAAGTGCAGCAGTCCCCCTTTTCCTCACCGGGCACGCTGGTGGGGGCTCCTCCTGGACAGGGCTGGTGTAGTGTTTCCAGAACCCTCCCCCGCAGATTGTCTCTAGTCCCTTTGTGTCTGAATGGACCCAGGGGGCCCGTGTTGTGGGCTTCACTCAGCTTGTTGCATCTTAGGCGGCTGGAACTCTCTCAGTGTCTCCCAAGTCCCTTACCTGGCCCTCTGAACTCCTTCCTCCTCTCTAGGACTGGAAGACCCCCCAGGCCCAAACTGGGGGCTCCCTGCCCCGGCCCTGTAGTTGTTTAGTCAGTCAGTCGTGTCCGACTCTGTGACCCCGCGGACTTCAGCACTCCAGGCTCCTCTGTCCTTCACTATCTCTGGGAGTTTGCTCATGCTCCTGTTCTTTGAATCGGTGATGCCATCCAGCTCCAGGCCTGGAATCAGCCGTGGAGAATGAATGGTCTTAGGAACCAAGATCTGGGCCTTGCTGGCCGGCGGCGCAGAGCCGTGTGGGTCCTGGCAGGCGTGTGCAGACCTTGCCCCGGGTGCTCTCCGCCGTCCGCCTCCCCCTGCACGTGTGCTGATGTGTCTGACTTGGATCCCGGGCTTCTGGTTATTTTGGGTTAAGAAATATTTTTCCCAAAGGAATATGTTGGGAAGGCCCAAGGGATTGGAAATACTTTCTGCACACAAGCAGCGCCTGCCCCCCAAGGTTCATCACAATGCAGGCCTTTGCTTCAGGTGAGAGGCGTTTACCTGCTGTTGTCCAAGGACAGCCCTGGTGCTGGGAGCACAGCCAGGGTGGGCCCAGGTGCTGGTGGGGGTCGGGGTGCGGCGCGAGGGCTCCCAGACGAGAGGCAGGAGGGTCCTCGGGGCCCCAGACCTCGCAGGCGGCTGCCGGCTGCTCCACGCCCAGTGCCGAGGGCTCTGCAAGACCTCTGCTCTCCCCGGAGAATCTCTTTGTCCTGGAAAGGAGAGGCAGGGACGAGCCAGCTTACTGCCTCGGAGCCCCTCTGATGCTGGAGTTTCCTGAAGAAGTGGGGGATGGCAGGTTATAGGTGGGAAGTATTGGTCAGCATTGTGGTCAGCAGAGAAGGAAGCTGAATCCAGAACAGGAACCAAGACACAGCATGCTGTTTTTCCCACACAGCCCTCCACCGGCCAGAGCAGGGGTCTGGCCTGCAGCGTGCTGGGGTCCTGCTGCCTGCCACCGTGTGTGGGTGCACACACTGGCCCGGCCCCATCACCCCCTTGCACTGCCCCCTACCGCCTCTCCCCGCTCTAGAAGGAACAGCGGCCCGCTTTGTGGGAAAAGCACACAGAAGGCCCAGCTCACGGAGCCCAGCTGGTGGGCTGGGGCACCTGGGTGCAGGACAGGGGGCACCCAGGCTGTTAGTGGGGTCCAGCTGAGGGCCTCCGGGGCCTGGCCACTCAGGGGCTGGCCCTGACGCCTGAGAATTCTGGTCCTCCCAGCTTCGCCTTCTGCACACTGGGTGGAAGTGAAATCCCTGCAGTTTGGAGCAAGGTTGGCCTCCAGCCCCCTGCCTCCTGCTCAGAGTCTGTAAGGCAACGGCGGGAGATGCGGGTCGGTCTGGTCCCGGTCACCAACTCCTCTTCTGTGTCTCTGGGCAGCGTGCCCACCACTGACACCCTGTCCTCTTGCAGCAGTCCTGTGTGAACTGTGGCCGCGAGGCCCTGAGCGAGTGCACCGGCTGCCACAAGGTCAACTACTGCTCCACCTTCTGCCAGCGCAAGGTAGGCCCCGCCCCCGCCCCCGCCCCCTGCAAAGCCAGGCCCCGCCCCCGCCCCGCCTTCGGCACAAGCTAGGCCCCGCCCCGACCCGACCCGCCCCGCCTGCCGGAGCCAGGTAGGCCCCGCCCCGCCCCCTGCGGTGTCCCCAGGCCCCCGCAGGGCCCCCAGGCAGCCTCCTGTGCCGTGGGCTGTGGCCGTGGAAGCCGCTGCTCACCCGCTGCCCGGACCTCATCGCGGTCAGCATCCCCAGCCTGGCCGCCTGGTCACAGGTCCTGGCTGTGTGCGCGGTTGCACGCTGTGCTTCTGCTTCCATCCCTTGGCCTTTGACCCTAAGGAGACTGGAGAGAGTAGCACTTGCTGGCTTTCTGGCCCTTACTCAGAGTGCAAGGCCTAGCCGTGGGGTGGGGGCCTGTGGGGTTCGCCTCTCCTGGAAATTTGCCACAATGAGGAACAGCAACGTGATGGGTGGACACACAGTGACTCGTGTCGGCCTTTGCGTTGCCGGGATGCCCACGACTCCCGTCCTTAGATGCCCTCCAGTGAGAGGTGGGCAGGGATGACCCCCACAACCAGGGTGTGTGGGACCTTCCTCCTCTGCGTCTTAGGGCTGCGTGGGGCGCTGAGGAGGTCGGCACAGCGTGGAGGGCATGTCCATGGCTCCCAGCTTGCTCCCCGGCCCTGCCTGTGTGTCGGGCTGGACGCTTGGGGAAGAGACCCACGGGTTTGCTTCTCCCTGGTCTCACCAGTGGGCTGGGCACTGAGGACAGGGCGCCTGCTTGCCCGCTGTGCCTGGGGCACTGCGGGGAGCTTGGGCTGCCAGGAGGAGCCAGCTTGTGATCCCAGAGGGCAGCTGACGGCTGGTGTCCCTGACTTTGAACCATCCCAGGAAGATTCGTGGGTTTATTTCTTGATGCAGTCATTTTAGCTAGATGCCACCTTGACTACAGCAGCTGCACTCTTACTGAGCTGGGCACTTAGGTCTTGGGTATAACCTTGTAGACGAAGACTCCAGTTCTCCGCTGACTGTGTTAGATTCGTCCGCTTGCAACACGCTGCCCTGATAAAGGCATGGGCTTTGAAGTACAGTGAATTTCAGAAACGCTGATTCTCACGTGCAATCCAGAATGAACACTTGGGAGGACCCGCAGCTCCTTGTGGTAAACGCTGGTGCTGGCAGTGAGGCTTCCGGCCCGCGCTCTGCGCCCTGAGACCCGGGGCACTCGGTGCCGCTTCCCTTCCTGTGAGTGGGAGCGGCCATGCGCTGTGCCGCTCTTACGTGCAGGCTCCATTTCTTTTCCAGTCCCTTTGGGGGGTGGGCGTGTGTGTTTCATGCCTTCACTGAGGGAGGCAGGACGCACAGACCGTAAACTCCACCAAGCTTAAGCGCACAGTTCAGCGATCCACAGTAAGTCTGCCATTGTGAAAACATCACAGCTCAGCTTTAGGACCTCCCATCACCCCCAAAAGCCCCCTCAGGCCGACGCTTCCGGGCACTGGCGACCAGGAGCCTCTCCCTCCGTCGCTCACCCGCTCTGCACACTGGCCACAGCAGACTCACGCTGCGTGTGATTGCCTGCATCCGGCTCCCCCGAGCAGCTTTCAGGTCCACCCTGTGGGCCTGGGTAGTCTGCCCGGTGTGGCTGGACCTCGCCTGTTCTCCAGCCGTCACCCGACGGATGTCTGGGCAGCCCCCACTGGGTGAGTGTCGGTGGACACTCAGGAGGGACTCGCCGGAGGGCAGGTGCTTGTCTCGGCTGCATTCACATGTACGTTTTAGGCAGACTTGTGTGTGACTCTGGTAGGAAACTCAGCTTGGCCAGCAGTGAGTCCGCCCTGCCCGCAGGGCTCACTCGTGCCCTCTGCTTGTAGCCCTGCCACTGGGGGTGGCGGCCAGTGGGTTTAGTTGGCGTCTCCCTGATGACTGATGATGTCGAGCAACTTTTTGTGTGCTTACTGGGTAGTTGAATATCCTTTGGCCAGAAATGTCTATTCAGATCTTTTGCTCATTTTTAAATGGGATTATTCCTCTCCTTATCAAGTGTGGCAACATCTATGTGCAGTCTGAATACAAATTTGAAGCCCAGCTTTTAAAAATTCTTTATTCTTTATTTTTGGCCGTGCCGTGCAGCTAATGGGATCTTAGTTCCCCAACCAGGGATTGAACCATTGTACCCTGCAGTGGAGGTGTGGAGTCCTAACCACTGAATGGCCAGGGAAGTCCCAAGAGGCCCACTTTATTAAAAATGTTTTTAATGGAGATCACGCTGTTGGTGTAGTATCTCAGAAAGTTTGCCTGACTCAAGGTCAGGGAAATCTATTTTTTCCTAAAACATTTATAATTTTAAGTCTTGAATTTTTATTTTCTTTAACTCACTATTATTTTGGGGACTGCACTACACACACAGCTTGCTGCATCCAAGTCCCTCCACCGAGCGTTGAACCCTGGCCAGATCCTAACCTCTGCACCATCAGGAACTCCCTGTTTTTAGATCTATGATCCATCTTGAGTTAATTTTTATGTATGATGTGAAACATTGTGGGGCCATGCCCGTGGGGCCACCCAAGACGGGCGGGTCATGGTGGAGAGATCTGACAGAATGTGGTCCACTGGAGAAGGGAATGGCAAACCACTTCAGTATTCTTGCCTTGAGAACCCCATGAACAGTATGAAAAGGCAAAAAGATAGGATACTAAAAGAGGAACTCCCCAGGTCAGTAGGTGCCCAATATGCTACTGGAGATCAGTGGAGAAATAACTCCAGAAAGAATGAAGGGATGGAGCCAAAGCAAAAACAATACCCAGCTGTGGATGTGACTGGTGATAGAAGCAAGGTCCGATGCTGTAAAGAGCAATATTGCATAGGAACCTGGAATGTCAGGTCCATGAATCAAGGCAAATCGGAAGTGGTCAAACAAGAGATGGCAAGAGTGAATGTCGACATTCTAGGAATCAGCGAACTGAAATGGACTGGAAGGGGTGAATTTAACTCAGATGACCATTATATCTACTACTGTGGGCAGGAATCCCTCAGAAGAAATGGAGTAGCCGTCATGGTCAACAAAAGAGTTCGAAATGCAGTACTTGGATACAATCTCAAAAATGACAGAATGATCTCTGTTCGTTTCCAAGGCAAACCATTCAATATCACAGTAATCCAAGTCTATGCCCCAACCAGGAACGCTGAAGAAGCTGAAGTTGAACGGGTCTATGAAGATCTACAAGACCTTTTAGAACTAACACCCAAAAAAGATGTCCTTTTCATTACAGGGGACTGGGATGCAAAAGTAGGAAGTCAAGAAACACCTGGAGTAACAGGCAAATTTGGCCTTGGAATACGGAATGAAGCAGGGCAAAGACTAATAGAGTTTTGCCAAGAAAATGCACTGGTCATAGCAAACACCCACTTCCAACAACACAAGAGAAGACTCTATACATGGCCATCACCAGATGGACAACACTGAAATCAGATTGATTATATTCTTTGCAGTCAAAGATGGAGAAACTCGATACAGTCAGTAAAAACAAGACTGGGAGCTGACTGTGGCTCAGATCATGAGCTCCTTATTGCCAAATTCACACTTAAATTGAAGAAAGTAGGGAAAACCACTAGACCATTCGGGTATGACCTAAATCAAATCCCTTATGATTATACAGTGGAAGTTCGAAATAGATTTAAGGGCCTAGATCTGATAGATAGAGTGCCTGATGAACTATGGACTGAGGTTCATGACATTGTACAGGAGACAGGGATCAAGACCATCCCCATGGAAAAGAAATGCAAAAAAGCAAAATGGCTGTCTGGGGAGGACTTATAAATAGCTGTGAAAAGAAGAGAAACAAAAAGCAAAGGAGAAAAGGAAAGATATAAACATCTGAATGCAGAGTTCCAAAGGATAGCAGCAAGAGATAAGAAAGCCTTCCTCAGCGATCAATGCAAAGAAATAGAGGAAAACAACAGAATGGGAAAGACTAGAGATCTCTTCAAGAAAATTAGAGATACCAAGGGAAACTTTCATGCAAAGATGGACTTGATAAAGGACAGAAATGGTATGGACCTAACAGAAGCAGAAGATATTAAGAAGAGGTGGCAAGAATACACAGAAGAACTGTACAAAAAAGATCTTCACAACCCAGGTAATCACGATGGTGTGATCACTCACCTAGAGCTAGATATCCTGGAATGTGAAGTCAAGAAAGCATCACTACGAACAAAGCTAGTGGAGGTGATGGAATTCCAGTTGAGCTCTTTCAAATCCTGAAAGATGATGCTGTGAAAGTGCTGCACTCAATATGCCAGCAAATTTGGAAAACTCAGCAGTGGCCACAGGACTGGAAAAGGTCAGTTTTCATTCCAATCCCAAAGAAAGGCAATGCCAAAGAATGCTCAAACTACCACACAATTGCACTCATCTCACATGCTAGTAAAGTAATGCTCAAAATTCTCCAAGCCAGGCTTCAGCAATACGTGAACCGTGAACTTCCAGATGTTCAAGCTGGTTTTAGAAAAGGCAGAGGAACCAGAGAGGCCACCATCCACTGGATCATCAAAAAAGCAAGAGAGTTCCAGAAAAACATCTATTTCTGCTTTATTGACTATGCCAAAGCCTTTGACTGTGTGGATCACAATAAACTGTGGAAAATTCTTCAAGAGATGGGAATACCAGACCACCTGATCTGCCTCTTGAGAAATCTGTATGCAGGTCAGGAAGCAACAGTTAGAACTGGACATGGAACAACAGACTGGTTCCAAATAGGAAAAGGAGTTCATCAAGGCTGCATATTGTCACCCTGCTTATTTAACTTATATGCAGAGTACATCATGAGAAACGCTGGGCTGGAAGAAGCACAAGCTGGAATCAAGATTGCCGGGAGAAATATCAATAACCTCAGAGAGGCAGACGAAACCACCCTTATGGCAGAAAGTGAAGAGGAACTCAAAAGCCTGTTGATGAAGGTGAAAGAGGAGAGTGAAAAAGTTGGCTTAAAACTCAACATTCAGAAAATGAAGATCATGGCATCCGGTCCCATCACTTCATGGGAAATAGATGGGGAAACAGTGGAAACAGTGTCAGACTTTATTTTTATGGGCTCCAAAATCACTGCAGATGGTGACTGCAGCCATGAAATTAAAAGACGCTTACTCCTTGGAAGGAAAGTTATGACCAACCTAGATAGCATATTCAAAAGCAGAGACATTACTTTGCCAACAAAGATCGTCTAGTCAAGGCTATGGTTTTTCCCAGTGGTCATGTATGGATGTGAGAGTTGGACTGTGAAGAAAGCTGAGCGCCGAAGAATTGATGCTTTTGAACTGTGGTGTTGGAGAAGACTCTTGAGAGTCCCTTGGACTGCAAGGAGATCCAGCCAGTCCATTCTGAAGATCAGCCCTGCGATTTCTTTGGAAGGAATGATGCTAAAGCTGAAACTCCAGTACTTTGGCCACCTCATGCGAAGAGTTGACTCATTGGAAAAGACTCTGATGCTGGGAGGGATTGAGGGCAGGAGGAGAAGGGGACGACAGAGGATGAGATGTTTGGATGGCATCACTGAGTCGATGGACAAGAGTCTGAGTGAACTCCGGGAGTTGGCGATGGACAGGGAGGCCTGGCGAGCTGCGATTCACGGGGTCGCGAAGAGTCGGACATGACCGAGCGACTGAACGGAACTGAAACATTGTGGACGTGAGCCCAGCACACGTTGAGTTTTACATACTATATGGATTTACATAGTCAGGTAATTTTCAAATTAAAAGTTTATTCGAGTCTGAAAAACAGCAAATGCTGAAGAAGATGTGGAGGAAATGGAGCCCTCCTGCGCCGTTGGTGGGGTGTAAATTGCTCTAGCCACAGTGGAAAACAGTGTGAGGTTTCCTTAATTTAATAAAACAGAGTTACTGTATGACCCAGCAATCCTGGACATATATCCAGACAAAATTCTAATTTGAAAAGGTAAATGTACCCCAGTGTTCACAGCACCAGTATCTACAGTAGCCAAGACATGGAAGCAGCCTAAGTGTCCATCAGCAGAGAAACGGATGAAGTTGTGGTGCGTGTACACAGTGGGATATCACTCAGTCATAAAAAGGGGATGAGGCCACTCGCAGCAAGATGGGCGAACCTAGAGCTTGTCACACTAAGTGGCGTTCGTCAGAAAAGATGAATATCGTATCACTCATGTGGAATCTAAACAATGATCCAGATGATAACTAAAAATGATACTAAAAAAGTATACAGATACTTATTTACAACACAGAAACAGGCTCACAGACACCAGGACACACTTGTGGTCGCCGAGGAGGGTGGGGCAAGGGGGGTGACTGGGAGTTTGCAGTTAGCAAAGTGAGGATGGGTGAAGACACAAGGCCCCACTGTCCGCAGCAGGGGCTGTGTTCAGCGTCCTGTGGTAGACCATGATGGAGAAGAATACGCCAAAAACATAACATGTTTAACAATCACTGCTGTACAGCAGAAATTAACATTGTAAATCAACTATACTCCACAAACTTTCGTCTGTTCTTTTGATACGCAGCCAGACATTGTTTTTCTGCACTTCTCAGATAACTGTGTTTACAAATGGAGGGTCTGTGGCCTCCATGCACTGACAGGGCACGGTCAGCGTTTTTAGGAGTAGAGTGTCCTTTGCATTAGGTCCATGGACACTGAACAGACCGCAGTGCAGCATAGCCCAAGCAAGCCTGGGACGGCTGAGCCCAGGTGACTGGCTCAGTTGTGACATTTGCTTTATTCTGGAGGTGAACCTGCGGTCTCTCCCAGGTATGCCTGTAATGATTTGAAATTTCACCTTTTTATTGTAAAAATAAGGCACACTTATTGTAGCCAATACGGAAGCAGAGGACAGCATGGAGACAGGCAGGCAGAGCCTGCTCCCGGGGTCACCCTGGCCTCTGCTCCTCCACGCGTGTGTGACGCTCATTCACGTCTTGTGTTTCACTGAACCCTAGCCTCTCGTGTGTTCTGGGTCCACGTCTCCACTAACCACACCCCGTCAGGCCCTCAGAGCCTGTGAGCGGCGGCAGCATCTCCTATCCTGACGGCAGGTGTGGGCCGTCTTCCCCGACCTCCTGGGGGGCCCTGTCACCCAGCCCCTCTGTGGATACGCTTAGTGTTCTCACTTGGGCGCTTATCAGTAACACGGTGGGCAGCGACGTCAGATACAAGTATTTCTCTGCAGGTGTGATTGTGTTTGCTTGATCCCAGGGAGGAAGCCGCCAGATGAGAGTGTGGACGTGTTTGCAGGGCCATCCAGGCTGTCTGCCTCTGAGTGCGTTCCTTAAACAGGGTGGTCGAGGCTGGGCGCCCCTGCCCAGGAAGGCTGGCTGCTCAGCACGTGCAGGACCGCGGCCTCGGGGGGGCGACCACTCCCGGAGCCGTGACTCGGTCTGTCCTCCCTTGCAGGACTGGAAGGACCACCAGCACATGTGTGGTCAGTCTGCAGCCGTCACTGTCCAGGGGGACGACGTCCACGTCGGCGAGGGCGTGATCGAGAAGGTCACCGTGTGAGGGCCCGTGGGGCCTCTGCGGCCAGGAAGGACCCTGGAGGACAGGGGACTCTGAGGACAAGGAGGAACTTGCTGGCCAAGTTACGAGTGGACGTTGGGCAACCGGCGCCCTCAGCAGCGCGCTCCCACTGCCGAACTCTGGGGGCGGGCGCTGGCCCCTCCGTGGCTGCTGGTGGACACGGCCTGGGCCCGATGCTCGTGGTGCTTTTTTTAATCCCTTGGATCATGAGCGTCCAGTCTTCCCTACGGGTGTGTCGTGTTCTGTAACACGCGTGTACATATATGTGTCTTGTCAATAAAGTCAATACCCCTGTCCCACCTGGACAGGTGACTCCAGTCCTGACCTCCCCAGGGGGCTGTTCTTGGTGCAGCTCAGAAGCCTTGAACAGAAGGGGCCCTGCCCGGCGGGGGTCCCAGAGCCACCAGCCAGGAAGGCCAAGCCCCACTGTCCAGGCTCGGGGGAGACGAGGCGCCCTGGCCTGCCACCCTCCTCTGCAAGGGTGCACCGGGCCACTGGGCACCTGCCCGGCACGGCTACTGCCTAAGCCCAGCAGTCCCACCCAGCATGGCAGCAGCCTGGGGCCTGATCCCCGTGACTTCCCAAGCCCGCCTGTGCCCAGTGCCTGTTCTGGGGGAGCCCTGGGTCTGCAGCGCCCCCTCTTCTCTGCACTGAGGAGGTAGGGGCTCTGCCCCAGTCACAGACTCTGACCCCGATGCTTGCCCCCCTGGTCGATTCTTCCACGTTCATCTCCCAGCTCCTGTTTCCAGAAGGTTCTTCTCAGTCCATAGCACATGGCCTTCGGGGACGCCACTGGCTCCGGGTGAGCCCGGGGGTGGCTGGAGGCCTGAGGGAGAGGGCTGTGAGCCCAGGAGCCCCAGGGCCCGTCCCCACGCCCGGCCTGGCTGCAGGTGATGGAGGGCCCTGCCCCCAGAAGCCTCTGCCGGCGCTCTGCCTGGCCTCCACAGGCTAAGTGGGTTTATTCGGGTTTTATTTAGCTGGTCTTCACTCCTCTCCACTGTCTCAGGGAAGGCCAGCCCCGCCTCCTGGGGTTTGGAGAGCTAAGAGAGCTGGGGAGGCATGACAGCCTCGGCAGGAGGGGCTGGTGATGGCTGCACCCCTGAAAGGAGTCTCCCCAAACATGAAAAGGCTAAAATGGCGACTGAGGTGGGCATGAAGCCCACAGGCAAAGGGTGCCAGGTCCTTCCCTGGTGTCCAGCTCTGGCCAGGGGACCCCTTCAAGCAGTGCAGCGTTCTCTGGACCAGGCCTTGCAGGGAGGCTGTCCTGGGCAAGGGTTTCCTGGGATAGGGGCAGCTTCTCCTCAGGACGGAAGCCTTGGGACTATGTGTTTTGGGAGCACTTTCCAAAATGTATGGTTTCTGAGCCTGTGAAGCTGTCTCTGCATCGTGCTGGACGTCAGGAGGTTTCCAGAAACTCCACGACACCAAGTGTGGGTTGCACCTTCACTTCCATGTCAGCACTTCTGACGGCATTGCCTTCTGACCGTGCCTCCTGCCAGACGCACCCCCAGGGACAGGGCAGGCTCGGCATCTGTCAGCGCAGCGCAGCAGCCATCAGGATGCTGGTCCTCTGCTGAGGTGTGGAGACGCTTGGCATCAGGGGGCCTGCCCAGTGCTGGGACCCTCGAGGCGCCTGCTGGAGCCCCGGGTCAGCCAGACTCCGGCATCTGCACCCAAGCCCACCGTGCCCCTCCCCTGCCCAGCTTGCCCTCCATTTCCAGCTTGTCCCCCTCTTGGAGTCTGTGCACAGCGGGGATGGCCCAGGGACAGCAGCAGGCTCCAGCGCATCCACGTCCCCGCCCCCATGAGGTGCACTTACTAGCCTGGCCTATCAGGGACGTGGTCACCCTGTTCCCAGTACAGATGAGAAGGGTGCAGAGATGGGCACGTGGCCTCTCTCCACGCAGACACTGGGGGGTGGGCAGAGCAGCTGGTGTCCACACTGGGTGTGGCTGCTGCCAGCGGAGATCCTCTTGGCAACAGCAGAAACTAGCTCTAACCACCGGAAGTGACCACAGAAGGCCCGACAGGTACACGGCAGAGATGAGCTTCAGGGCACAGGTGTGGCCTGTGGACCTGCGGGACGTGCAGCCAGGCGGCAGGGCCAGTGGCCACAGTCAGGGCCCCTGCTCCAGTCCTGACCCTGACTCTGGCCCTAACCCTGCTGTCAGCCCAGTGGGTCCCTCCCTGGTCTTCACTTCAAGTCTGAGGTTCTCAGAGGGATCATCAGCCTAGCTCTGGAGCAGGCATCCTGCCCAGTCTCGGTTGTACCATCTGGGGCCCTCCCTGGGCACTGGGGCTCCCCCTGGGTTTGGGGGACCCTCCCTGGGCACTGGGGCTCCCCCTGGAAGAGACCCAGGGTACGTGCTGTGGCCATCGTCTTGTTTCAAAGGGGCGGAGCTGCTGGAGGCTGGAGCAGCCCCAGGGTCAGGGTCCCGCCCAGGGCCCCTCTCCCTCTGTGTCAGCCCCTGTGGTACAGGCACACAGCATCCTGCATGGGCCCCCCGTTCCTCAGTGCTCGGCTCCCTGAGGGCAAGTCTCTCCCAGGGTGATATGGACAGGCTGGTCCTGCAGGTGGTCAGGGGAGGCTTCTTGGAGGAGGTGGCAGCTGAGCCCTTGAGAAGGAAAGGGTGCTCACCCACAGAGGGGACGGGCGGCCCCTCTTTTCATGGAATAGTTTAACATCCTGAGGTTGGGCCTGATGCTGTCACCTCACAGCCCACAGGAGCTCCTTCCAGAGAAGGACTTGGCACCCAGTTGTGGCCAGCTCGGTGGTCAGTGTCCCTGACCAGAGCGCTCAGCCACAGCACTAGGGAGCAGCGTGGCGCCCACGACGGGGGACTGAGAGGGCCCAGGTGAAGTCCAGGAGGGGCTGCCTCAGGTTACGGGGGTCACACTGTGGCGGGGGGCGGGCGAGTAGCTAGCTGCTCTGGCCCTGGTCCTGGCCACGTGGCAGAGGATGGATGAGTGCCTTGCGGGTGTGTGCTTGGCCCTCCCTGAGCCCACCCAGCCGCCTGGCCCCTCTCCTGGGCTTCGGGCATCGGGTGGCAGGCAGGGAGCTGCGTTCTGACCTTGAGGGGGCTGCCAAAGTGGGGGCAGGACTGGTGCCACTGGCTGGGGAGCAGAGTCGGGTGGAGTGTGTGGGGGATGGTGTGAGCCCAGGCAGCCTTCCGAGGTCCCGGGCGCCCCTGTTCCCGGGCATGCACCTCCCTGACGCCCCACTGCTCAGCCCAGGGCTCAGCCAGGACCTTCCTCGAAGGAAGGAAAGGGTTAACTGACCAGATGGGGCCAGTGGGGATGCCTCCTCCTCGCCCCCCGAAAACCTTCCCAGCAGGTGACCCGGGATCTGTTTAATTACTCCTACAAAGCCCCAGGCGAGGCGGGTCCCCGCCAGGGGAGGTGGCGCCGGCGCTCTGTCAGCAGCAGAGGCGGAAAGCCTTGCGAAAGACGGTGCGGAACTCGGCGTTGAAGATGGTGTAGATGACGGGGTTGAGGGCGCTGTTGACGTATCCCAGCCAGGTGACCGCGCTGACCAGCCGCGGGGACACGGCGCACGCGGGGCACAGCGCCCGCGTGATGTGCACCACGAAGAAAGGCGTCCAGCAGAGCAGGAAGGCCCCTGGGGGCGGGGCGGAGTCACCGCCACGCCCCCACCCTGGGCACCGCCCCCCTCCGCCGCGCCCCCGGGGCCGGTACCCACCGACCACCACCGGCAGGACCCTCATAGCTTTGCGCTCCCGGCCTGTGATCTTGGCACGTCTCCTCCTGCGGGCCTGAGGCGGGGGTTCGGCCGCATTGGCTTCCGGGGGCGCGACGGCGTCCGGGGCGGGGTCGGCGTCGGGGGTCGGGCCGGAATCGGGGGCGGGGGCGGCGTCGGTGGCCTGGCTGGCGTCCGGCGCGGGCGGGCCGGGGCCGCTGGGCCGGCGGGGCGCACGGCCGTGCAGCTTGGCGCGGCGGGCTGCCTCCCAGCGCCGCAGGCCGCGGAACGTGGCCCAGTAGAGCATCAGCATGAGCGGGCAGGGCAGGAAGAAGGAACATACGGACGAGTAGACCACGTAGTCGCGGTCCTCCAGGCGGCACACGGAGGGGTCGCGGCCGCGCGCGTCGTTGAGGCCGCACAGCACGGGCGCCGCCACCGCCGCCGACAGCAGCCACGTGGCGCCGATGAGCAGCAGCTGCCGGCCGCCGCTGCTCTGGCGGTTGTAGCGCAGGGGCACGGCCACGGCCACGAACCTGAGGGGAGAGCGGTGAGGGCGGCGGGGCGGGGCGGCCCGACGGGGCGCGCCCACGGCCACGAACCCGCGGGGAGCGCGGTGAGGGCGGCGGGGCGGCTTACCTGTCCACGCTGATGGCGCACAGGTTGAATATGGAGGCCGTGCACAGCATGACGTCCATGGCCATGAGCGCGTCGCAGAGGCCCGGGCTCAGCAGCCACACGCCGCCCTGCACCTGAGCACGGAGAGGAGCCGCAGCAACAGTAGTCGCGGGAAGCTGACCTTCCTCGGCCCGGCCCCCGAGGTGTCTTCCTGACCCCCGCCGTTGCTGGCAGCGAGGGGGCTGAATAACAGAGGAGCCGCTCCGCGGGAAGCAGGGCGGTCCTCCCCTCCCCTCAGGCCGGGCGCCGAGAGACCTCCCATCCTTCCTGTTAGAACTGGGAAACGCCTTCGGATTGGAGGGGTGGTTTGGGGGCGTAGGCAACGGCTGGCGGTGATCCCTGATGCTCAGGGTCCGCGGGGCCCCTCCCTGCAGGTGGGGACCTTGCTGCCCTCGAGCGTGAGCCCAGCATCCACCCCCGTCTCCAGCAGATCGCGCAGTTGGCCTGTCTGCTGAAACTGTCTCTGGGACTCTGGACAGGTCATCCCACTCTCGTCCCCGCACTCCTGAAGTGAGGGCAACGGTAGCATGCACATCATTGTTACGAAGTAGCAGCCTCGGCCCTCTGCCCAGCGCCCCCACCAAGGGCAGAGGAGCAGACAGCCGCCCCTTCTAAATCTCCTCCTGCTGATTTGGGACGATTAGGAGCTTAAGAGCCGTCACTGTGACGTCTGTCTACAGCTCGGGTGGGGGGGCAGTAGGTCATGCCCGTCCCTGTCCTGCTGGCCTCTCTGCCCAGCCCTGCCTGGACTCACCCTCCACCTTAGAAAACCATGCCTCCCCTCCCCCCACAGCCCGGGACACCGCGTCCCCAACTCCGCCTAAGCAGCTTTTCTCCGCCCAAACTGCAGAGTGGACATGGCTGGCACCAAGGGGGACCCACCCGAGGGCCAGACCTGACCTGGGTGTGGTGGTTCCCGGACCCAGGTTCTGGCAAAGGCCCTTCCCCAGCCCGGGTGGGCATCCCCTTCCTCCAGCCAGGCTCCCTGCCCTGCACCTCCCGGAAGCTGAGGGTCCCTCCTGCTGTGAGCCACGTCAGCGCAGGAGTGAGGGTGCCCTGCCCGGGTCGTGCTCGTGTGTGCATGCGTGGCTCTGTGTGGCTGTGGCCTCGTGGGGTGACCTCTGTGTCTCTGCCCCAGGGGAGCCGGTGTGGGGTAAGCCTGACTCTGCCAGTCCATCCAGCTGGCTCCCCCTGGGGGGACGGGAACCCAGCGGAGGGGGCTGGGTGGGGGTCTGGACTGCAAAAGCCGCCTGTTACTGGGGTCTGTGTTTGAAGAACAGAAGCATCTCTTGGGTAACAGAGAAAGCGAAGCGGAGAGAGGGACAGAGCGGGAGGGCGGACGGATCGCGAAGCGGACAGACGGACCGCGGGATGATGGCGGGTGGGGGAGCGAGGTTCAGAGGGAACCCGGCTCCGGTCGTCCTGGGAGCTGCACAGCGCCCAGCTCCAGGATCCTGAGAAGCCAAGCAGCGGGGTCAGGCTCGGTCCTCCGTGTGGCCGGGACAGGGGACCCGGAGCGGGCGAGGGTGCGCGTGCGGGGGCGACGCGGGCTCACCTCGGAGTAGACGAAGAGAGGCAGCACTAGCAGGGCGAGGAGCAGGTCGGCGGCCGCCAGACTCACGATGAAGTAGTTGGTGGGTGTCTGCAGGGACCGTTCGGCCGCCACGCTCATGCACACGAGCGAGTTCCCCGCAAGCACCGCGCCGATGAGCAGCACGCCCCCCACCAGCGCCGCCGCCGCCCCGGGGCCCCCGGCGCCGACGCCCGTGCCGGGCGCGCGCTCCTCCAGCAGCCCGTCCGCGTCTGCGGCGCTGCGGTTCCCCATGGCGCCCGGCCCGCGCGCCCCGCCGGGCGCTCAGCACCACGGACAGTCCCGGCCGCGCGCCGGAGCCCCGCCCCTAGGCCCGCCCAGCCGGGCCTTAGTCCCGCCCCGACCGCCCGGCTCCGCGGACCCCAGGGCGCTCCAAGCTGCACCCATTTTGGGCGTATCTTGGACTTCGACCCTAGGGCCGGGCAGATGGACAAACGCGCCGGCCCAGTGAAGGGATGTGATTGGCCTGGGCGGGTCCAGCATCGCTCTCTGCCACGCAGGGTTGCGGGACGACGCGAGGGTCAGCGCCCAGAGAAACCCACAGGATGAAAGGGCGACTCAACAATCCCTCGAGACTTGCGGGCACTCACGCCAGCGCCACCAGGTCCAGCCTCAGAGACCCCCGCGACCCTGCATGGGCCCAGGCTGGGCGTCCCCCTCCAGAGATGCTTCTGCAGACCCCCGAGGCAGAGATGGAGCCGCGTGGGGGGCATCCTTTCCAGGCTGCTTCCAACAGACGCCTGCACGCCCCAGCCCAGGCTCCCTCTCCGTCCCTCCAGGCGCAGTCCTCTCTACACCCCCACCCGACCCGGCCTCTCTGCCCCCTTCATCTCCCCCTGCAATGATTGCAGACCCCAACCTGGGTCCCTACCAGCCTGGACCACACTCAGTCACTCTCCAACCCACAGCCACTGCCTGACCCTTATCCTCCTCCAGCAGTTGGGTGGGCAACCCTGATCCTGGCTCCATCACCCTGAGCAAGCTGTGTGCCCCTCTGAGCCTGAAAAATGAGCTCACCCCACAAAGCCTAGAGAGGCTGTAAAAGGAGCCAAGGCCACGAGAAGGCCACTGGGAGCTTAATCTTACCTGAGTCTCATCGTTCTCACAGAGAAGAGAAGCCCCACAGGAGAACCCTGTCAACCTGCACACCCTACACGCAGGGAAGTTAAAGAGAAGACAGCAACCTGAGGAGACATACTGTGATGATCCCCACAAGGGGCAAAATCGCAGGAGACCTGATAAAGGTCTGAAGACCAGTAGGGAGACTCAACGCTTATCAGAGGATGGGCTGGCCTCAGCGTTGAGTCTCCCTCCTGGTCCTCAGACATCTGCCACCATTAAGGGTGAAAAGGCAGCCCAAGGACTTCCCTTGATGGTCCAGTGGTTAAGAATCTGGCTTCCAGTGCAGGGAGGCAGGTTTGATCCCTGGTCCGGGAACTAGATCCCATATGCCTTGAGGCAACGAAGCCCACGAGCCACAAGCCCCAACTCAGACCTGTCACAGCCAAATAAATAAAGAAATGTGATGCTAAGAAAATGGAAATCTGCATATAAAGAAAATATATTTTGTTTAAAGAGAGTGAAAATGCAGCCCAGATTGGGGAAAGAATATGATGTAGCAGCAGCATGCTGTGTCGTGCTCTCACAGTCCTGTCCGACTCTTTGTGGCCACGTGGACTGTAGCCCGAAGGCTCATCTGTCCATGGGATTTCCTAGGCAAGAGTACTGGAGTGCAGCACAGCAAAAACAAACAACAAACAAACAATCACAACGACACGTCTTGCAGACAAAAATGGGGAGAAATGTCAGATGTGTAATTTGAAAATATTTCCTCCCAGACTGGAGAGGAATATTGTCTCTTCATTCTCCTAACAGTGTATTTGAGGTTTTTTTTTATCTGTAAGGTACGAGCTGATGTGATTAATTGATTAATTTTTCTTGCCTGTGGATGTCTAGTTATCCCAGCACCACTTGTTGAAAAGACTTTTCTCTCCATGGAATTGCCTTTGAACTTTTGTCCATGAGCACTTGATCATATCTCTGTGGGGCTATTTCTTAACTCTCAGTTTCATTGTCCACATGTCTTTCAACAATAGTAGTCTTGATTATTGTGACTTTATGGTAAGTCATGAAATCATGCAGTGTGGGTCCTCTAAATTTTGTCCTTCACATGCCTGTCTTGACTGTTCTAGCTCCTTTGTCCGTCTGTGTGAATTCTATTTAAGCATCTATTTATTTACCTGGGTGTACATGGTCTTAGTTGGCATATGGACCTAGCTCCCTAACCAAGGGTGGAACCCAGGCCCCCTGCGTGGGGGTTTGCAGTCTTAGCCAGTAGACCACCAGGGATGTCCCTGTGTATATGAATTTTAGAATCAGCTTGTCCGTATCTGCAAAAAAGTCCTGCTGGGAATTTGATTGGGGGGAAATTGACATCTTAACAATATTATCTTCCAACTCATGAATACAGTACATCTCTTCATTTATTGAGATAGTCTTTGATTTCTTTCATCAGTAATTCTATGAAACTGTGCCTTTGAATAGCATTTCCCTTAAGTCATAGGGCATCTTTCGTGTGCTTCTTGGTCATTTGTACAACTTTTTTGGAAACCATTGCAAATCCAAGGCCATGAAGATTTGTCCCTGTATTTCCTTCTAAGAGTCTTATTTTATTTTTTTGTAAGACCTTTTTTTTTCCTTCTCTTTTCTGTCATGTGTATGGCTTGTGGGATCTTATTTCCCCGATTAAGACTGGACCTGGGACCTTGGCAATGAGAGCACAGAGTCCTAATCACTGGACCACCAGGGAATTTCCAGTTTTATAATTTTAGATTAAATAATTTAGATTTTGACTCGTTTTGAGCTAATTTTTATATATGGTATGAGGTAATGGTTCAGCTTCATGGGTTTGCATGTGGATATTCAGTTATTCCAATGCCATTGAAGAAACTCTTCTTTCCCCATTAAATAGTCCTGACATCTTCATTGAAAATCAATTGATGGGACTTCTCCAGTCATACAGTGGATAAGACTCCATACACCCAAGGCAGGGAGCCTGGGTTTGACCCCCGTTCAGGGAACTAGATCCCACGAGCCCCAAGTAAGAGCTCAAGTGCTGCAACTGCAGATTCTGTGCCACAGCCGAGGCCCGGCACAGCCAAATACGCCACAGCCGAGGCCCGGCACAGCCAGATGCGCCACAGCCGAGGCCCGGCACAGTCAAACACCTCTTTTATTTAAAATAAATTGGTAGCAGATGTACGGGTTTGTATCTGAACTGTCGTTTCTATCCCACTGATCTTTATGTCTGGCCTTAACACCAGGACCATACTGTGTTGATTTCTGTAGCTTTGTAGCAAGTTTTGGAATCAGCCATTGTGCCAACTTTGTTTTTCTTTTTCAAGAATGCTTTGGTTATTTGGATTTCCTTGCAATCCCATACAAATTTTAGAGTTGGATTTTCCATTTATTAAAAAAAAATGTCATTGGGGTTTCAGTAAGCAGCATATTGAATCTGAAGATCATTGCTGAGCAAAGGCATCTTAACAATATTAGGTCTTCCAACCCATGAACATTCAGTTCAGTCGCTCAGTCGTGTCTGACTCTTTGTGACCCCATGAATCCCAGCACGCCAGGCCTCCCTGTCCATCACCAACTCCTGGAGTTCACTCAGACTCACATCCGTCGAGTCAGTGATGCCATCCAGCCATCTCATCCTCTGTCATCCCCTTCTCCTCCTGCCCCCAATCCCACCCAGCATGAGTCTTTTCCAATGAGTCAACTCTTCGCATGAGGTGGCCAAAGTACTGGAGTTTCAGCCTTAGCATCATTCCTTCCAAAGAACACCCAGGGCTGATCTCCTTTAGAATGGACTGGTTGATCTCCTTGCAGTCCAAGGGACTCTCAAGAGTCTTTTCCAACACCACAGTTCAAAACCATCAATTCTTCGGAGCTCAGCTTTCTTCACAGTCCAACTCTCACATCCATACATGACCACTGGAAAAACCATAACCTTGACTAGATAGACCTTTGTTGGCAAAGTAATGTCTCTGCTTTTGAATAACAGTAACCCACTCCAGTGTTCTTGCCTGGAGAATCCCAGGGATAGGGGAGCCTGATGGGCTGCCGGCTATGGGGTTGCACAGAGTCGGACATGACTGAAGCGACTTAGCAGCAGCAGGTTGGCCATAACCCTCCTTCCAAGGAGTAAGCGTCTTTTAATTTCATGGCTGCAGTGATTTTGGAACCCCAAAAATAAAATCTGACACTGTTTCCACTGTTTCCCATCTATTTCCCATGAAGTGATTAGACTGACATATTATGCCTTCTTTAATCTCTTCCAGCAATGTTTTTTGCTTTTCATCGTATGAGTCTTTTACCTTCTTGGTTAAAATTTATAAGTAAGAATTTTATTCTTTTTGATGCTATTGCAAATGAATTACTTAATTTTTTTTACTTCTCTCTTTATGGCTGCACTGGGTCTCTGCTGCTGCATGAGGGTGTCCAGTCCCCACGAGCAGCGGCTGCTCTCTCGTCGCGACGTGTGGGCTTCTCGCTGCAGCGGCTGCCTCTGTCGCAGAGCACGGGCTCCAGGTTGTGCATGAGCCTCAGTGGTTGCAGCACTCGGGCGTAGCTGCCGTGAGGCACGCGGAATCCTCCTGGACCAGGAGATTGAACCCACGTCGCCTGCATTGACAGGCAGATTCTTAACCACTGGACCACCAGGGACGTCCCATGAATTATTTTCTTAATTTCATTTTTGAATTGCTCATTGATACTGTGTCGAAGTATAACTCATTCTTATATTTCAATCTTATGTCCTGAAACTTTGCTGAATTTGTTTATTAGTTCTAACAGGTTTTGGGGTTTCTGTTTCTTCCCCCGCTGTTCTCTGTGTATAAGATCGTGCTATCTGCAAGTAGAAACAGTTTCACTTCTATTTTTTTTTCAGTTTGGCTGTGCCAGCCTTAGTTGTGGCACACGGAATCTCTAGCTGCAGCGCCCGAGCTCTCAGTCGGGGCTCGTGGGATCTGGCTGCCCTGCCAGAAACTGAACCTGCGGCCCCTGCATGGGAGCTGGGTTGTCCCCAGACCACCAGGGATGTCCTCCTTTCCAATTTCGGAAGCCTTTTCTTTCTGTTTCTTGCCTAATTGCTCTGGCTAGAACTTCCAGGCAATGTTGACTAGAAAAAGACACGCCTGTCTTTTTCCTGAGCTGACGGAGAGTTTTCAGCCCCTCCTCGTTGCGTGTGATGTCAGTTGTGTTTTCATATAAGGCCTTAATCATGTGAAGGAAATAGCTTTCTGTTCCTGGTCTATTAAGTCTTTTTATCATGAAAGTGTGTTGATTTAATCAAATGCATTTTTCTGCATCCATTCGGATGATTAAATGTATTTCTCCATTCTATTATTGTGATGTACTACACCGATTGAGTTTTGTCTGTTGAATCACCCGTGCATTCCTGGGATAAATCTCCATTTGGTCCTAGTGTATAATCCTTTAAAAAGTGCTGCTGGATTTGTTTTGATCATATTTTGTGGAAGAGTTTTGTAATTCTAAAATTGATCCAACAATTTGATGCAGTTTTCATTAATCTCCTAATAGTCTTCTGTAAACCTTGACAAGTAGATATTTGAATTTATATGGAAATTAAGAAGGTCAAAGCACCAAAGAATTGATAATTTTGAACTGTGATGTGGAGAAGACTCTTGAGAGTCCCTTGGACTGCAAGGAGACCAAACAAGTCAAACCTGAAGGAAACCAGTCCTGAATGTTCACTGGAAGGACTGGGGCTGAAGCTGAAGCTCCAGTACTTTGGCCACCTGACTCGAAGAGCTGACTCATTGGAAAAGACCCTGATGCTGGGAGAGATTGAAGGCAGGAGGAGAAGGGGATGACAGGATGAGATGGTTGGATGGCATCACCGACTCAATGGACATGAGTTTGAGCAAGCTCCAGGAGTTGCTGATGGACAGGGAGGCCCAGTGTGCTGCAGTTCACGCAGTCTCCCATCCAAGTACTAACCAGGCCTGACCCTGCTTAGCTTCCGAGATCAGGCGCGTTCAGGGTGGTATGGCCCTAGACAGTTCATGCAGTCTCAAAGAGTCGGACCTGACTGCGTGACTGAACTGATCGCAGAAGGTCAAAAATAGCTAAGACACTCTTGAAGAAAAGCAAGGTGAATGAATGTGATCTGTCAGATATGAAGACTTATAAAAGTACTGTAACTATGATGGTGAATTAACGGGGGTGTTGTAGCTAAGACGGGAGGAGGGGTGGCAGTTGGGCGGATGGCATGCGCGGAGAGTGTGGCCACGGATCTAAGTGCATAGAGACGGTTGGCCCACAGCAGCAGCAACACAGAAGGACAGCGGAGAGGCGTGTGGAAAGCAGCAAAGCTTCGCCACTGCTTAACCCACGCGCAGCACAAGTCTCAGATCTGCACCCGAAATGTAAAAGAATGACGCTTTGGAAGGTAATAGATGGGGGCATCTCCCGTATCTTATGTTAATTACTCAGGAGACAAGAAATAGGAAAACATGCCAAGTTTCCTCACATTAATGTGAAGGGCGTTGTCCCCCTGTGCTCACCAGTCCTAAACTATTCACAACGTTTTCTCAGTCCCTATCAGTTTCCTGCCTTAAAAGACCCTTCTTACAGCAACTGCACCCTGTGACAACCTCCCCAACACCCCGTGGACTGTTCCCAGCCCCTGCCCTTCCTGGCTCAGGTTGGATAACTCAGATAACTCAGCTTGGCTGATCAGGCAGACTCCCTGACAACCTCTGTCGGGTAGCTGACAATCCAGTCGTTACCTTTTTGAGATACATACTGAAATCCTCATAGGTGAGCTGATACAAGCTCTGAGATCTGCTCCAAAATTAAATTGAAAAAATAGAGAAAGTCATAGGGGTAGGTAAGAGTGGTTGTAAATTGTTGAAGCTGAGTAATGGTACCTGGGAGTTTGTCTACTTTTGTATGTCTTTAATTCTGTGTAAGGAGTAAAGTGATTTTTCTTTTTCTGCTCTGTAAAAGGGGACGGTCATTAAAGCCACAGAAAGGTTACAGTCTATTACACAACGTAGCGACTGAACAACAAGTTTGGGCCCCAAGTTCATATCCTGAAGTGCTCAGCCGAAGGTAGCCTAAGGCGCACTGCTTCTGCAGCTCTGTGAAAGAAGAGGTCACAGATCTGAAAGAATGAGTTCTCTCCAGTGCCCTCCTGTAACACCCCTAATGCAGAGCTAAGAGTAGATGCCATTAAACTCACCATTTAAATCTTAGCAGTAGCAGTGTTAGCCGCTCAGTCGTGTCTGACCCTTCACGACCCCAAGGACTGAAGCCTGCCAGGCTCCTCAGTCTATGAAATTCTCCAGGCAAGAATACTGGAGTGAGTTGCCATTTCCTTCTCCAGAGGATCTTCTCGACCCAGGGATCGAACCTGGATCTCCCACATTGTAGGCAGATTCTGTACTGTTTGAGTCACCAGGGAAGCCCATTTAAATCTTAGTTAAAATCCCCCAAAAAAGAATATTTTTGGTGATTTAGTATTCAGAGAATAAAACTGTGTCACAGTGAGATATATTCTTAGGCATTGAATATGTTCCCTCCTATGTTTTACTGTGAAAAAATAAAGCTGCTTTTTCTTCCTCACAATCTTGGACCCTGGGAATTCCCTGGTGGACCAGTGCAAAGGACTCTGTTCTCACTGTCGAGGGCCTGGGTTTGATCCCTGGTCAGGGAACTAAGATCCAAGCCAAAAAAAAAAAGAATCCTGGACCCTGAACCTGGCCATTGTTAGGATCCCACACACAGAATGATGTCTGATCCAAGGCTTTGGATAGCTGTTCACATAACCTGACTGCTTTCTGTGTGCCTGTAACGAAGGCCCAGCCAGGCGTGGCGTCCGGGAAACCCTGGGGCTCTCCCTGGAATCTGGGGGTCCACGTGGTGCTCTGCCACGTAGCTTCTGTCGCAAAGTAGGGTCCAAACCAGGCCAGGCCTGAGCCACCCGTTGCTTGCTTCTCCAGTTCCCATCAGATGCCAGCCCACATTGTCTGCTGCCTTTCCACGTGAAATGCTGAGCCGGCTACATGTGGGTGTGGAGGACACCGGCCAGGAGCCGTGTGGAGAGAGTGCCAGCGGCAGGCGCAGCGGGGGCCGGCTGTTCAGATGCGATGGGGCAGCTGGTCACAGACTCCCCTACGACTGGCACCCGAGGGGCTGCCTGCCTGCCCCTCCTTGCCTCAGCCCCGCCCGGCTCTGCCACTCAGGCCTCGCCTCACCCTGTCTGTCCTTCTGCACTAGTGACCGCTTGGGACCTGGAGCCGCTGTGACCAGAGCAGCGTAGGACAGGGGGCGCGTCCCAAGCTGCTGCCCACTAAGCTACTGCCGCTCAGTCGGTGAGTCGTGTAACAGAGTGGACCCTTTCTGTGGGCAGCAGGAGGCAGTTCTTTGGGGCGATGGGCTTGTTCTGTATCCTGATTATGGTGGCAGTCACTCGATCCAGACATAAGTCATAATTCATCTTTTACTGTATGTTAATTGTTTAGAAGTCAATATGCCTGCATGCTGATTTTTTTTTTTAAGATAGGAAGATCCTTCCTATGAAGATCTGCCTGGTCACTTAAGTGTTTGAGGTGCTAAAAAATCTGAATGACTACTCAGGGTTTTGAGTATTCTCATGAATGTGATTAATTGGTCAATGCTGCTAAAGTTTAGGGGTTGTAATCTGCCAAATTTGTGCAAGAAGAGGCCACAGCAGCTGTTTAAAAATACAGATACAGAAAACAATGAGATACCACGCCCCACGCCCCATGGGAATGCGAAGCTGGTGCAGCCACTCTGGAAGACCATTTGGTGGCTTTCTGCAAAGCCAAAAGTACTCTTACCATGCAATCCGGCAATCACGGTCTTTGCTGTTCACCCAAAGGAGCTGAAAACTTACATCCACACAAAAACCTGCATGTAGATGCTTACAGCAGCTTTACTCATAATTGCCAAAATCTGACAGCAACCAAAGCAACTCAAGACGTCCTTTAGTAGGTGAGTGTATAAACTGTGGTGTATCAGACAACGGAATGTTGTTCAGCACTCAAAAAGAAACGAGCTGTCAGCCCATGAAAAGACACGGAGGAAACTTCAATTTGTGTAAGTGAAAGAAGCCAATGAGAAACGGCCATGCACTGTGTGACTCCACCACGCGACATTCCTGGGAAGGTAAACAGGCTCCTGAGAGGCCCCTGGGCTGCAAGGAGGTCCAGCCAGCCCATCCTGAAGGACATCAGTCCTGAGTGTTCATTGGAAGGACTGATGCTGAAGCTGAAACTCCAGCACTTTGGCCACCTCATGAGAAGAGCTGACTCATTGGAAAAGACTCTGATGCTGGGAGGGATTGGGGGCAGGAGGATAAGGGGACGACAGAGGATGAGATGGCTGGATGGCATCACCGACTCGATGGACAAGAGTTTGGGTGAACTCTGGGAGTTGGTGATGGACAGGGAGGCCTTGGCGTGCTGCGATTCATGGGGTCACAAAGAGTCGGACACGACTGCGCGACTGAACTGAACTGAACAGAGACAGTCAAAAGGTGAGGTGCTGGGGACACAGGGATGAATGGGCAGGTGGCATGAAGGGATTTTTAGGGCAGGAAAGCTCTGTGAGGTAGTGTCCACACAGGCGGATTCGTGTGATTATACATTTGTCAAAGCCCAGAGAATATGTAACACCAAGATGATTAGTAATGGCAAATCCCAGATGTAGTTAACAATGATGTACAATATTGGTTCATCATTTGTAACAAATGTCCTAAATGAATGCCCCGTGCTGGCAAGCCTGGGTGTGTGTGTGTTTGCGTGTGTGTGTGAATTCGTACTTTTAGCTCGATTTTTCTGTAAACCTAAAACTGTTCTAAAAAACAAAGTCTGCGAACTACTTTTAAAATGCACATGAAGTTTAACACAAGAGCTGCTGGTTTATAACTCCACTGACTCGATTTGCAGTTTCTGTGTCAGGATTTCAGGGGTGCTGGTTGTAGAAAGGCCGACCGAGGTAGTATCAGATCTCCCGCCTGCAGAAACGCACACGAAGGCCCAGGTGCCCCAGGCCCTGGTCTCGCGCGGCCGCAGGCCCCCACCCCCAACCTGCCCGCAGCTCCCCGCGCCGTGCCGCGTCCGAAGACTGGGGAAAGGTCACTCGGCCCGCGGCTTTGGTGGCCGCGGCCTGAGTCCCCTCCAGGCCCTCTGGACCGCCTCATCGGGCCTCCGCTGGCGCCTCTAAGCTTCGCACAGGCCGTTCCCCTGCAGGTTCCTCCCGCTGCCCCCACCGGGGTCCCCTGGTCTCCGGGCGCCCGACCCCCGCCGGTCTGCCGAGGGGCGCCACCGCGGCGCTAGGGGCGGGCGGGATGCCGGGGCGACAGCTGGGGGGGCGGCCCTGACCTTCCCGCGCGATCGATGGGGCGCGGCTCTGGCGGCGCGGAGCCGGGGCGGCGCCGACCCCCGCCCGCCCGGCTCCCGCTCCGGACGCCGCTATAAAGGGGCCTGGGCCTCGCGGCTGCTCAGCCCGGACAGGCGTGCACCATGGCTAAGCTGGCCCTGCTGCTACTGCTGCTGCCGCTGCTGCTCGGGTGCTGCGCCGCGCGCCCCGCGCCCCCCAGGTGAGCCTGCGGCCCCGGGGCCTGCGCCCACACCTCCAACCCATCCTGCCCCCGCCCGGCCCTGACCACCCTCGGCCGCCCTCCCGTCCTCTCCGCAGGGCCCCGCGACACTCGGACGGGACGTTCACGAGCGAGCTCAGTCGCCTAAGGGACAGCGCGCGGCTGCAGCGGCTGCTGCAGGGCCTGGTGGGGAAACGCAGGTGAGGGGCGGGGCCTGGGGGAAGGAAAGAGGCAGGTGAGGGGCGGGGCCTGGAGGAGAAACGTAGGTGAGGAGCGGGCCCTGGAGGGGAAAGACGGGCGAGGGGCGGGGCCTGGTGGGAAAGGCGGGCGAGGGGCGGGACCTGGAGGGAAGTGCCTGTGAGGGGCGGGGCCTGGTGGGGAGCGCCGGTGAGGGGCGGGGCCTGGAGGGATAGGCGGGCGAGGGGCGGGACCTGGAGGGAAGTGCCTGTGAGGGGCGGGGCCTGGAGGGATAGGCGGGCGAGGGGCGGGACCTGGAGGGAAGTGCCTGTGAGGGGCGGGGCCTGGTGGGAAACGCGCGTAAGGGGCGGGGCCTGGTGGGGAGCGCTGGTGAGGGGCGGGGCCTGGAGGGGGAAGGCGGGCAAGGGGCGGGGCCTGGAGGGAAGTGCCTGTGAGGGGCGGGGCCTGGAGGGAAAGGCGGGCGAGGGGCGGGGCCTGGTGGAGACCGCCGGTGAGGGGCTGGCGGGGGACAAGCGACGCGGTGTGGGATCCCCCCGACTCCAGACTAATCCTGACTTGGGGTGGGGGGCAGCGAGCAGGACACAGAGAACAGCACAGCCTGGACCAAGTCTGCGGAGGGCCCGCTATGCCTGCTGTGGTCGGACGCGCCCGCCCTTCAGGCTTGGTGAGCAGCAGCCCTCCCCCATCCCTCCTCCAGCGCCTCCCTCCCTGAGGCACTCTGGGTCTCGGGCACAATTGGACACAACCCCGGTCCAGGAGCCTGGGAAGGGGAAACTGCCGGCGCTGGTGACCAGAGAGGCCTGCTGTCCCCAGGTGGGCGTGGTCTCCCGCGCCAAGACCCCAACCCTTAACCCGGCCGTCTCTGCAGGGCGCCCCTGAGGCCCCCCGAGGATCAAGCCTGGTCTTCCCAGCTGCCTCTTGCACTGAAGGCAGGGGTCATGGTGTCCAAGCCGGCCGTCCCGACTGCTGAGGGGACCCGATGAGGCCCTGAGGAAGAAGGACCCTCTCGAGGGGGGCCTGGACAGGGGAGGGGGTGGGAGGAGGGGGATGGGTTGCATCTGGCACCAATAAAGGAGGAATTCAGACCCTAGCCCCGCGAACTCTCTCTGTGCACTGCCGTCTGGTACCCTCAAAGCACCTGTGGGGTGTGGCTGTCCAGGGAAGGAGGGTCCTGTCCTCCGGAGTCTAAGACCGTGGCCACGCCCAGCTGCCCTTTAAACCTGGGAAGCCAGCGGGGAGCTTCATCTGCCCACTTCCTCATCTGCTGCCCATCCCCTGGGCTCCCTGGGAGCTGGCTGCACCCCTGTCATCCACACAGCAAACATTCAGAGACCGTGGGGGGCTCACATGTCCCCCAGCTCCTTTCCCAGGGAGGCAGTGGTGAGGGGGCAAGGTTGTTGTTCTTCAGTCACTCAGTCGTGTCTGACTCTTTGCTATCCCATGGACTGCAGCGCACCAGGCTTTCCTGTCCTTCACCATCTCCCAGAGTTTGCTCAAACTCATGTCCACTGAGACAGTGATGCCATTCAACCATCTCATCCTCTGTCATCCCCTTCTCCTCCTGTCTTCAATCTTTCCCAGCATCAGAGTCTTTTCCAGTGAGTCAGTTCTTTGCATCAGGTGGCCAAAGGATTGGAGCTTCAACTTCAGCATCAGTCCTTCAATGAATATTCAGGGTTGATTTCCTTTAGGATTGACTGGTTTGATCTCCTTGCAGTCCAAGGGACTCTCAAGAGTCTTCAACATCACAGTTCAAAGGCACCAATTCTTCAGCACTCAGCCTTTTTTATTGTCCAGTTCTCAGATCTGTACGTGAAAAACCATAGCTTTGACTATATGGACCTTTGTAGGTAAAGTGACGTTTTTTCTTAAAAACAGACCTCTCTGTTTTTCAATATGCTGTCTAGGTTTGTCATAGCTTTTCTTCCAAGGAGCAAGTGTCTTTTAATTTCATGGCTGCAGTCATTGTCCAGAGTGATTTTCAAGCCCAGGAAAATAAAGTCTCTCATTCTTTCCATTGTTTCCCCATCTATTTGCCATGAAGCGATGGGACCAAATAAGCAGGGTAACAATATACAACCTTGACGTACTCCTTTCCCAATTTTGAACCAGTCCATTGTTCCATATCTGGTTCTAACTTGCCTTTTGACCCGCATACAGGTTTGGCAGGAGGCGGATAAGGTGGTCTGGTATTCCCATCTCTTTAAGAATTTTTCCACAGTCCGCTGTGATCTGCACAGTCAAAGGCTTTGGTGTAGTCAATAAAGCGGAAGTAGATGTTTTTCTGGAACTCTCTTGCTTTTTCTATGATCCAATGGATGTTGGCAATTTGATCTTTGGTTCTTCTGCCTTTTCTAAATCCAGCTTGGACATCTGGAAGTTCTCGGTTCACGTACTCTTGAAGCCTAGCAAGGGGCAAGGACGAGGCAGGGAGGCTCAGCCAAGCAGGAAGAGGTGACAGGCAGGAGATGTCCCACAGGAGGCGGCTCCCCAGTGGAGGGAACTGAGCGTGACTCTCGGCCCTGTGTCCTGGCCCGCCGTCTGGCTGAGCGCCTTGACTACCCCGGGACCTGTGGGGCAGGGCCGGTGACGACAGCCCAAGAAGTGCCGGGGTTGCAGGAGGCCTTGGAGGACCAGCAGGCAGGGCTGCTCCAGGAAGGTGTTTCAGGCCAGGAGGCGGGGGAGACGCCACCCCACGCCCCATCACAGCGGGCCCTTCTCCCCTTCGGGACCGCACCCACTGGTGCCTCCCAGCTACTGAGCCTAGGTGGCCAAGGAAATGGAGGCAGGATGCCTGGGGGCCTGGGCTAAGGTTCCTCCCCAGGATGCCCCTCTGTTGGCACCCAGGGTGCCCCCCCAGAGCTGCCAGCTGTCCCTGGAACACTCCATCTCTGTCACTGTGGGCTCACCCAGCCTTGCCTGGAGGAAGCCAGCTTGTTTCTGGGACAGGTAGGGGAGTCCCTGGGACACAAATAACCTTTCCCTTCCCTAGAGGGTTGAGTACGGAGAGGAGGTGGGCCTGGACCTCACAGAGCTGACTCCCAGCACTGCGCCTGTTCATTCTGGCAAAGGAGCCCAGCAGAGGTGGGGTGGGGGAATACAGTGAGCACAGAAGCCAGTCCCCCTGACCACTCAGTCCAAGCCCTGGTTCCCGCTTCCCCTGCCCGGCTGTGAGCTCCTCGGGGTCTGTGGGGTGAGCCCCGTCAGCCCCTGCACGTGGCCTGGATCTGGTCTCCCTCTCCTTGCAGTCAGAGGGGCCTGGCCGGCGGCCGACGGGGGCCCCCTTGGTGGAGGCCAGGCTTGCGGGTGGCGGTTGTAAATGACCATAAAGTGGGGCGGCGCCTGGCGGGGCGAAGGTCACCCAGGAGGAGAAAGCGCCAGGCAGCACCCAGGTGGCTCAGCGGGTCCTGGACACCAGACGGGCTCGGACCCTCCGCGGGCCGCCCGCCGCCACCGCCCAGATGGGGACTTGGGTCCTGCTGCTCCCGCTGCTGTTCGCGGCTGAGGCCCAGGCCCAGGCCCAGGGTACACGCGTGGAGGGGAAGGGGGCTGAGCGGGGCGCGGAGGCGGCGGGGGGGCTGGCCAGCAGGCAAGGGGCTGGGTGGGGCGCGGGCAGGGGGCTGGCCAGAGGGCGGGGGGCTGGGTGGGGCGCGGGCGGGGGTGGGGGCAGGGCTGGCCAGCGGGCAGGGGGCTGGGCGGGTCTCGGGGGGCTGGCCAGCGGGCGGGGGGCTGGGCAGGGCGCGGGCAGGGGGCTGGCAGCACCGACCCTTCCTCCCCGACGTCCAGTCTGCTCCGTGGACAAGACCTCCCTCACCGTCAAGGAGAACACGAACCCCGGGGAGCCCCTCCTGGACATCTACGTCCCCCAGGGCCAGCAGGTGACCCTTGGACCCTCGTCCACCCTTTTTGCGTTTCGGATCCAGGGGAATCAGCTGTTTCTCAACGTGACCCCGGACTATGAGGTGCGGACAGCAGACCCAGGCTGGCTGTGCCCGTGGGGGCGGCAGGGACTCCCTGTGGGATCCACCTGGGCACTGACACTCCTCCCCAGAGAGGGGCTCTCTGGGGCTCTCTGGGTCTCAGTTTGCCCAGGGGGCCTCTTGGGCCCCCAGGCTTGGCTGAGGGCCTGGTCTCGGGGGTGGGCCCCTCAGGGAGTCAAGCTGCCGGGCCCTGACGCCCGCTGGACGCAGGGCGGGGGCCACGGACCCCGAGCCAGCACCTGCCTCGCTCCGTCTCCTCAGCTGGGAGATGGGGACAGTCGGCGGGGCCAGCCGGTCAGGTGAGTCCCACGCCCACCCCCTCACAGGCGAACACAATGCTGCTGGCTCACCTGGAGTGCAGGAGCGGTGACTCCGTGGTGAGTGCGCCCCCAGACTCCTCCCACGACCCCCGAGCCCACCCCCTCTGACGTCAGAGTGCCCTGGCCTGGACCTCTGTGCTCCGCCCTGCCTGGCCGCGGTCACTCCCTGCTGACCCCGCCTGGTGGCGTGTTCAGGAGTCACCTCTGTGCCAGCAAGGCCACACTGCCTCCAGCAGACTGTGCCTTGAGCTCCCAACCCCAGCCCAGTGGGTCCTCCAAGCCGACCCGGGAGGCACCCCTCCCGCCAGCTCCGTCCTCCCCTCCCCCGTCCCTCCCCCGCTAATCTGCTGCTTCTGCCTCAGGCCAGGTCCTGCCCACCCCGGGCGTCCACCTGGGGCCTGGTCAGCAGCATCTTCCAGCGGGTCCTTGACTCCCCCCGTGGCCCCGCCCAGCCCAGGGCGCGGCAGGAGAAATACTCTCTCCAGTAAAGGGAGGCTCTCCAGCGGGGTCCCCGCCTCCCGAATGAAGTGAATCAAAGCAGATTGGGAGCCCGCTCCCTGGATAGACACGTCCTCGGAGAGGCGCCCACCCTCGCGCCCACCCCCGCGCCCCCTCCCGCACGCCAGTCGGCTCTTCGGTTTTCCCTGAGTCCCGTAGGTGCCCCCAGCCGACATCACAGTGCACCACGGAGATTTCAGGATGAGGCTCTAAAAGATAAGGCTGCTTCTTAAAAAAAATAATAATAATAAAATAAAAGATAAGGCTGCTTCTTACCGGCTCCACTCCCGCGGTGATGCCGTCACACCCACACCGGGGAAGGCAGGGACCCCTCCCGCGGTGATGCCATCACACCGGGGAAGGCAGGGACCCCTCAGCAGTGCGACACCCCGCGTCCCCACTCCCCCGGGGCCAGAGGCGTCTGTGACAGTTTCTTGCCTGAATCGGGTCCCCAGAAAGGTCCACCTGGAGCAGCTGGCTGAGGTTTCTCTCACGTCTCTTTCAATCTACGGGTTTCTTGATTCCCCCCGAGTTTTATGTTTGAAGAAATTGGATTGCTTTGCCATTTTCCTCACTGTGGGGCTCTGCTGCTCGCACCCCGCAGGGCCTGTGTGATTTTTCTCCAGGTCAGCCACACCTCTGTCTGTACTTTTTAATCTTTATTTTCATTTATTTGCCTGCACCAGGTCCTAGCTGTGGCACACGGAGTCTTTAGCTGCCGTGTGTGGGATCTGTTAACAGTTCCCTGAAAAACAAGAAAGTGAAAATCGCGTCTGTGACCCCATGGACTGTATAGTCCATGGAATATCCAGACCAGAATACTGGAGTGGGTAGTCTTTCTCTTCTCCAGGGGATCTTTCCAACACAGGGATCGAACCCAGGTCTCCTGCATTGAGGACGGATTCTTTACCAGCTGAGCCACAAGGGACTGGGGATCAAACCCGGGCCCCCTGTGTTGGGAGCTCAGTCTCAGCCACTGGATCACCGGGGAAGTCCCACACTTCTGTGTTTTTAAAATCACTTTCTGTTCCCCTTCTGTAATGCCTGGAGCAGGAGCCCCAGGCGGAGAGCTGTCTGGGGTGCACCGCAGCATCCGGAATGAGCTCACCCGGCCTGGCCGGGGACCTTCTCCCTCCCCCAGGTGACTCAGCTGAGGGTGTTTGTGTCCGTGCTGGATGTCAACGACAACCCGCCCAGGTTCCCCTACGAGACCAAGCTCTGGGAAGTGCCTGAGGTGAGCGAGAGGGGGCAGCGGCCGGTGCCATCTGGGGCATCTGGAGGCCGGGGTCTAAGCCTGGGGGTCAAGGTCACGGCCAGACCAGCCCCTCCGCCCCCCAGGACACCCGGGTGAACACCACCGTCATCTCAGAGACAGAATTGGAGGCCCAGGACCAGGACAAAGACGATGTCCTTTTCTACACCCTCCAAGAGGTCACCCTGGTCAGTGCTCCCAGCTCCTTGCTCCGGGCACCCCTCCCCTTTTCGTCCTCTCGGGCTGAGTCCCCTGCCTCCCCAGGGTGCCAGCAGCTTCTTCTCCTTGGTGGGTGCAAACCGCCCAGCACTTCGGCTGGACCAATCACTGGACTTGGAGAGGTGGCCAAACATGACCTTCCGGCTGCTGGCCCGGGTGAGCAGGCACTCCGGCTCATGGCCCCACGCTCGGCCTCGGCCCCCAGCGCGCAGGCCTGACCGCAGGGCGGGCTGTTGCAGGACACACAGGAGGAGACCACAGAGCCCAGCCACACAGCCACAGCCACCTTGGTCCTGGAGGTACAGCCCGTCGACCTGCGGCCCCCCTGGTTCCTGCCCTGCAGCTACTCGGATGGTTTTGTCTGCATCCATGCCGAGTACCATGGGGCTGTGCCCACCGGCCACAGACTGGTACGGAGGACCCCAAGGAGCAGGGTGGCAGGGGCATGGGGCCTGCAAGGGGGGCCGGAGTGGTTGTAATTTTCAAGGAAAAGTGAAACTTCTTTCGTAAACCAGTCTTGCCCCACGCCGTGGTGGCCAGGGCCTCTGAAATGCCAGTGAGGGAACTGGGTCCAGTTGTCCTCAGGGCACAGCCAGACAGCCCCCTGGGGCCCAGCGAGTGGGCAGTGAGCTGGGGGAGGATGCTGGGGAGGCTTGGGGGCCTGGCACGGCCACCAGGTGCGCCCTCCCATCCTTGAGTGCTGCCTCTTGAGACAGACGTGCATGTTCAGATTGATCCAATGTCTCTGGGCAAACTGACTCATTAGCCCCAGATCCGGAGCTGCAGTGGAGAGTGCTGGACGACTGGGCTGTGTCCTTGGCTGCCCACTGGTAGCGACCCCGGCCTCCTGGAGGGGCGCAGGAAGGCCAAGCAGCGGCCACAGCACCAGCCCGATGGGGTCCTCGCCCCTCCTTGTTCCCACAGCCAGACCCCCTCATCCTGCATCCTGGGCCCGTGTACGCCATGGATGGGGACCAGGGCATCAACCAGCCCATCAAGTACAGCATCATCAGTGGTGAGTGGGCAGCAGCTCCCAACTTCCCTCTCCAGGGAACACCTTGAACCCATCCCTATGTGGGGAGACCTCAGGCCTCCAGAGGGGACCCCGCCCAAACACTCCCTCCGTCTTCTCAGGAAACGAGGACAGCACATTCTCCATCAGTGTCGACTCGGGCAACCTCACCATGACCAAGAGCATCCCCAACGCCAAGACCTTCCTTCTGGTGGTCAAGGTTGGTGCCTGCACAAGGCCCTGCTTGGGCCCACAGCTACAGAACATGCAGTTCAAGGACCAGCTGGTCACTGTTGTCTCCCAAACCCCCAGGGCGAGCAGGCTGATAATGCCCGATACTCCGTGACCCAGGTCACGGTGGAGGCCCGGAACGCCAGCGGGAGCATGCCCCACTTCACCCAGAGCCTGTATCGTGGCACTGTAGGGCTTGGCTCTGGGGCAGGCGTGGTCGTCAAGGATGCAGCTGACCCTTCCCAGCCGCTGAGGATCCGGGCCCAGGACCCTGAATTCCCAGTAGGCACCGCTTGGTCCTTTGATCTGCCTGGCCTCCTGCTGGTGGGGGGTGGGGGGCGGGGGAGGAGCGGTTTGCAGAGCAGCCTGGGCTCCAGACTAACTGCGGCCACGTCTAGGACCTCAACTCAGCCATCACCTATCGAATCACCAACAACTCTGACTTCCGAATGGACGGAGAAGCAGTCCTGACTGCTACCTCACTGGAGCATGCCGGGGTCTTCTACGCCGAGGTGAGAGGTGGGCGGTGGTCTCAGAGGGCCAGGGGTCCAGCTGGAGCCCAGGAGGGACAAACCCCCTTCCTGCCCAGGTTGAGGCCAAGAATACAGTGACTTCAGGCACCGCGACCACAGTCGTGGAGATTCAGATTCAGCCCTCCCCCACAGGTGAGCCTCCCAAGGATCCCAGGTTGGCAGGGGGAGGGCCCCTTGCTGGGGACAGTGGCGAGTCCAAGCCCTGTCACTGGCCCCAGGCCCCCCAGGTCCCCCCACATCCCCAGAGACGGCAGGAACTACCAGACCCTCGAGCGGCACCACTTTGGAAGTCCCCCGGCCCCCTGAGCCCTCTCAGGGGTCCTCCACGACCAGCTCTGGAGGAGACACGGGCCTGCAGCCTTCCCCAGGCACCACTCTGACGTCACCAGCCTCCTCCATGCCTTCGGGGCCCCCCAGTGTGGGAACCAGCCCCTCCCCCCCAGCAGCCTCACCCAGCGGGGGCTCAGCAACCAGACCCTCGAGCAGCCCCACTTCGGAAGCCCCCCAGCCCCCTGAGCCCTCTCAGGGGTCCTCCACGACCAGCTCTGGGGGGGACACTGGCCCACACCCCTCCTCAGGCACCACTCTGAGGCCGCCGGCCTCCTCCACGCCTGCGCCTGCGGGGCCCCCTAGTGTGGGAACCAGCCCCTCCCCCACAACAGCCTCACCCAGCGGGGCCTCAGCACAGACCTCGACGCCGACGTCCCCTGCGTCCAGCAGGAACACCTGGACGCCAGGTAGCACCCCCATTACCCTTGAGTCACCCTCACGCTCCCTGACTCATGACTGGGTCATCACCGTGGGGCACGGTTGACCCCAGGTCAGCCCAGCATGACCACGGAACCCCAAGGGAGGTCTGTTCCGGTCTAGGGGAGAGACAGGCCGTAAGGGTGCCAGGAGTTAAACTGGGGAAGGTGTGGGGGTTGGGGCAGAGCCCAGATTTGGGGTTCAGTGACCCCCCAGTTCCCAGCGTCATTCAGTCCACAGGCCCCATGCTGCCCACATCTCCTTGATGGAATAGTGGCCCCCTCGGCCTCCCACTTGGAACTGGTGGGCACTGACACCCCCTCCCCGCCCTCTCCAGCAGGCCGGCCTATTGGGTTCCCTGTGGGGGATCAGTGTACCCACCTCTGGGAACCGCGGCCCTTGGTGCCAGGCCTGGCCTGCTCTCAGGGTGTCCTGAGCTTCCCGCAGTTCAGCCTGGGAGTGCTTGGGGTGTGAGAGTAAGTGGGCAGCAGTCACATTGCCCGCAGGGACACCTGAAACAGACGGAACAGAAGGCAGGCCAGACGGAGGCCAGGCTGGGGACCGGCGCTTCTCGGAGGCAGAGATGGCGGTACTGGGCGGGGTGCTGGGCGCGCTGCTCCTCCTGGCTCTGATCGCCCTCGCGGTCCTGGTCTACAAGAACTACGGCCACCGACTCACGTGCGGCTCTGGCCGAGCGCTGGTGAGGCTTGGCGTGGGGGCAGGAGCTGCCCGCTGGAGGGCCAGGAGAGAGGGTTGCAGAGTCGGACTGGAGACTCCACAGAGAGCAGCCGGAGACGGCGGGGCGGTGGAGAGGGGGCAGGATGGAGAGCTGGGCAGCGTGAGGCAGCGGGCAGCGTGGGAGATGGAGGGAGGCCAGTGGTCAGAGTGGGAGATGGGGTGCGAGGCGAGGAGAGCAGGGTAGAGGGGCAGAGCGCCCGGCCCCCAGTGTCAGGGGCAGGGTGGCCGAGCCCAGCTGGCCGCTGGCTGACCGCAGGCTCCTGCCGGCCCCCAGGAGCCCCAGCCTCAAGGGTTTGACAACCAGGCTTTCCTCAACGACTCGGACGAAGCCAACTGGGCGCCGGCGCCTAGCCCTTCACCCAGCCACGCCCTGCCGGCGCCCCGGGAGCCCGAGCCCCCGGAGCCCGCGCCGCCCAGCCCTGAGACCCCGCGTCGGCTCCCAGAGGCCCCTGCCAAGGCCGCGGACGGGGGCAGCCCGGCGGCCGTGAGGTCCATCCTGACCAAGGAGCGGCGGCCTGAGGGCGGCTACAAGGCCGTGTGGTTCGGAGAGGACATCGGCGCCGAGGCCGACGTGGTGGTTCTCAACACGCCAGCCTCGGAAGCGGGTGGCGCTGGCGACTCTGGCAGCGAGGGCAGCGGCGACGAGGCTGCGGATGCCCAGGACGCGCCTGGTACCTACTCCATCCACTTCTAACGCCACCTCCCCGCAGAGTCTGGACCCCGAGAGTCGGCTTGGTGGCTGTCCCCACACTCCACGGCGCAGAATAAACTAACATTTTCGGTTCTGCGGGGACGTGTGCTGGCCGCCAGGGGCGCTGGGGGAGCCGCGAGGGGCGGGCGGTCTGGGCACTGCTTTGAGCTCTCGGCGCCGTTTCCCGGAAACCACCGGCTGCGCGAGGGGTTTCCCAGGCTTGGTGCCAGCTGGTGGCCAGGAAGTTCCTCTCCTGGTCTGACCACGGCCGACTCGACATGGACATTCTTCGTCTGGGGGAGGCTGAGGAGCCACTTGGCCAGAAGCCCCCCTCAAGGACTCGTGTGGGAGGGTGTGGGCCCCGGGACCGTCCCGAGGGTCACACTGCTGCACCTGGGGGCCACAGTGAGGGCAGTAAACGCTCTGGGGCGCTCGCGGAGGCACCTAGTCCAGGCGGCTGGGCTGATTGGCGGTGGGGGGTGTGGCCCAGAACGACGGTGGCCACGAGCCTAGGGCGGCACGTGGGGCTGGTGGGTGCACAGAACAGAGGCTATGGACGGACGGAACCCAGAGTCACGGAGTTGGGGCCTGAACCCCCTCCACTGGCTTCCTCGGGGCGGCCCTCAGGCAAGACTTCCGCACCGCCCCCCCCCACCACTACCGTTCCTTCCGGGTGGCCGGTGTTTTTCCATCCCTTCCAAGTATTTTAATCTCGACAGTATTTGAATATTATTGCCTGAGGAACTGTCACTGGTTAAGAATCCAAAGAGCGCGGCCGCAGCCCCTCCCACGCGCCCATCGCCCGCTCTTCCGCTCCGCGATGCGCCAGGTTTTGTTTCTGGAACCCCCGGCTTATCCCACGACCTCTCCCGGGAAGCTGGTTGCTGGCCCCAGGCCCCGCTGCGCTGGTTGAGCGAGGGGAGCAGCTGGGCCGCATCGGGGCTTGGTCCAGGGTCGCCAGGACCCCGGTGCCGCCTCCCGCCGCGGCCCAGGAGCCCGTCCTGCGCACCTGCGCTCGGCCCCGCTCCAGGCGCACGTGACTTCCTCCCCCGCACCTGGAGCTCCGCCCCTGCCCGGCCCCGCCCCCGCCCCGCCCCGCCACCATAAAAGTGTTTGCTCCTGAGCCCCAGGGGAGCAATCTCCCCACGGGTGACTCCGCGTCCTGAGGCCGAACGCGGCCCGAACCTGCGCCAGGTACTGGGGAGACCCAACGCGGGAAGAACCCGAGTGAAGGCTTCGTCGGACTCCGGGGTCGATTCTCGGAGCAGTGACCACGGAGGTCGGTGGAAGGCACGGGTGCGGGATGCGCTTCGCAGAGCAGTGACCAGGAGGGAGCGGGCTGCACGGATGTCGGCGCGGGGCCCGGGTCCGGAACTCGGGGACCTGGACGGGGAGGTGGCGGTGACGCGCGGGGCGGGGCGGGGCGGGTTAGGTTTCGTTTTTCCGCAACGCCGGGTTTCGTTTTCCTGCGGCCGTTCCCGTCGCGCCCCCGTAGGGCCCAGCCCGGACGCCGGCTCAAAACCTGTGACGCTTCGTGCGCGCGCCGGCCACATCTGTAGCCACATCCAGCGCCGTCTTGGCCAGGACTCACCTCCGCAACGCCGTGACGGGAAGCCCGCGTCTGTGACCCCCCGACACCCGGGACTACCTGTGGAGACTCACAGACAGCCCTCCTCTCTCTTCTGCGCCAACCCCCGACCGCGCCGCGACCCCAGCCCTCTGAGCACAGGGCGTGCCGCTCTCTCCAGGCCCAGCCTTTGCGGAGGGACCAATGGCCGAGGCTCCAGACCGGTGAGCCCGCCTCCCTGCCCGGTGCCGGCCCCACGTCCCCGGCGGCCCCCTTGCGCCCTGACACCTGGCTGCTCCGCCCGCAGGGGAACCCCGCGCGTGCTCTTCGGAGACTGGCTTCTGGGCGAGGTCAGCAGCGGCCGCTATGAGGGGCTACGGTGGCTGGACGCGGCCCGAACGCGCTTCCGCGTACCCTGGAAGCATTTCGCGCGGAAGGACCTGGGCGAGGCCGATTCGCGCATCTTTAAGGTGAGACTCTAGCTCTGCCCGGGCGGGGAAGGGCCGCTCAGGCCTGCAAGTCCAGGCCACGTGCTCCACACTCCTTCTCAGGCCTGGGCCGTGGCCCGCGGCAGGTGGCCGCTCCGCAGCGGTGGAGGTGCCCCGCCGATCCCTGAGAGTGCGCTGCGGGCCTCCTGGAAAACCAACTTCCGCTGCGCTCTGCGCAGCACGCAACGCTTTGTGATGTTGGAAGACAACTCGGGGGACCCTACCGACCCTCATAAGGTGTACAAGATCAGCTCCGAGCCGGGGTGCCCAGGTGAGGAAGGCCGGGGGTGGGGGAGGGGCGCTGCCGGCAGGGGGACTGTGCTGTGTCCTGGGAGTAGCTGCCAAGTCAGATTTTAGGTTTTAGAAGCTGGCGCCAGTTAGACGGGAGGCAGCACTGGAGGGAAGGAGGCCGCTGGGGCTCCAAGGGGCAGCGCAGCCCAGCTTCCGGGACCAAGGGGGCGTTGACATCCCTCACTTCAGCGTTTCCCCAACCCTAATTCTCCCTCAGAAGGCCTAGGCTTTGACCAGGGGGAGGACGAGGCCCTAGAAGATGCCCCACCTGCAAGGGTAAGGCCCCTGTGCACTCTTGCATCCTGGGTTGAGGCTGCTCCCTCCCTGGGCCTGGGGGCAGCTCATTTATGCTGGCGCTGTCCTCTTCTGCAGGGTGGCCTCCTGGGGCCCTGCCTGGCATCAGATACTGGTGAGAGCCTGGGGCACCGGCTGAACCCTGAACCCTGCCCCCCAAGCCTAGCTGGAGATGCCAGGGACCTCTTGATCCAGGCGCTGCAGCAGAGCTGCTTGGAGGACCATCTGCTGGATCTGACCCCCCCAGAGGCTCCTGGTGAGGGCCTCTTGCAGGGGGTGGGGGGTGCTCCACCCTGCAGGGACAGGCAAGACAGCAGAGTGCCTGGAGAGAGAGAGGGTGGCCCAGGGGAGGGGGTGCTTGGCAGGAATGGTGCTGGTCACAGCTGGGCCAGTACAGCTGGGCCTCTGCAGGGCCAGAGCCCTCTGCTTGGGAGCTGTACTTGCCACAGAGAAGGTGGTGCCTCCAGCCTCAGGCCACAGCCCCAGGAGCCAGGGAACGTGTGGGAAAGGGAGGACCTGGGGGCCCAGGTGTCACCTCAGGCTTCTCTTCCTTTCCAGATGCAGGCCCACCCCCAGAGCCCTGGCAGCCCCTAGAGGCAGAGCCCCACATGGGAGCCTCTGCCAGTGCCTGCACGCCAATGGCAGGGGAGCCACCCCTGGCTGGCCCTGGCTACTCACAGCTTGGTTTGCAGCCGGAGCCCAGCCTAGGGGCCCTGGACTTGAGCATCCTGTATAAGGGCCGAACCGTGCTGCAGGAGGTGGTGGGGCGTCCACGCTGCGTGCTGCTGTACGGCCCTTCTGCTGTAGCTGGAGGGGCTCCAGCACCGCAGCAGGTAGCCTTCCCCAGCCCTGCCGGGCTGCCCGACCAGAAGCAGCTCCACTACACGGAGAAGCTGCTGCAGCATGTGGCTCCTGGCCTGCAGCTGGAGCTCCGGGGGCCGTGGCTGTGGGCCCGGCGCCTGGGCAAGTGCAAAGTCTACTGGGAGGTGGGGGGGCCCCTGGGCTCAGCCAGCACCTCCAGCCCCGCTCGCCTGCTGCCCCGGGACTGTGACACGCCCATCTTTGACTTCGGCACCTTCTTCCAAGGTCAGTGACGCACCTGCCTTGGGGCTCTGGGCCCTCTGGGCCCCGCCCCCTCACCAGAGCCCTGTTCCATAGAATTGGTGGAGTTCCGGGCCCAGCAGCGCCGCGGCTCCCCGCACTACACCATCTACTTGGGCTTCGGGCAGGACCTATCAGTGGGGAGGCCCAAGGAGAAGAGCCTGGTCCTGGTGAAGGTGAGGGGCCAGGTCCCAGGGAGGGGGAGGCTGCACACAGCCCCCACCTGGCCTGACAGCACCCTCCCCGCAGCTGGAGCCGTGGCTGTGCCGGGCGTACCTGGAGGCTGTGCAACGCGAAGGTGTGTCCTCCCTGGACAGTGGCAGCCTCAGCCTCTGCCTCTCCAGCTCTAACAGCCTCTACGAAGACCTGGAGCACTTCCTGGAGCACTTCATGATGGAGGTGGAACAGGCTGCCTAAGCCAGACCCCCAACCCCTTCCAATCCAATAAAAAGATCTAAGGGGACTTCGCTGGCGGTCCAGTGGTTAAGACTGCATACTTCCAATGCAGGGCACACAGGTTCAGTCCCTGGCTGGGGAACTAAGATCCTACATGCCACACAGCTTGGCTAAGAAACAAAAGAACAAGCTTCTAAGAATCATGCCAGTGTCCACTGGGGGCAGGCTTGGAGCTCGGGCTCTGGAGGGGCATCGTGGATTCAGCGGATCACACTGTGGGCCCTGCCCCCACAGGCCCCTGTGCACGCCCCTTCCCTCTTCTACTTCACAGTGAGAGCTCTGAGCTTTAGAGCCAACAAACTGCTCGGAGTGCACAGACGTCCCCCTGTGCCAGAGAGGCAGCCCTTGGGTCCCTCTGCTGTGAACGAGGACTCCGTCTGCTTTGCCCAAGGCCTGTTTCTGGCCAGTGGGAACTGCCAACAGGGTGCCACCTGGGAGGTGGGGAGCCAAGTATACACCTGAGCAACTATCTATCTGTGAAACACAAGGGAGCAGAAGGCTCACTAGGGGTGAAGTGCCCACCCGGGCCCACGCTTTCTCACCACCTTTCAAGTACTGAGCCAATCAGACATTTCTAAAGAGAATCCATTTTTGATAAATTAGAACACAGTGGGAACAGTGTGTATCTATAATATACATATAAAAAAGTCCAGTTTCAAACTATGAGCAAAGCAGGTGCACAGACCACGTGTGATCACAGGAACCCTGAAAACGGGAGGGCGGGGTGTGTCCGGTGTTCTGCTCCCGCCGCTCCTCAGCCCTCGGCGCTCTGGGCGGGCGGCTCCTCGCCGGCCTCGGCCCGCCGGTGTCTGCGCATGTGCCGGTACTTGTCCACGTAGGCCTTCACCAGGTTGCCCACCTTCACGGGGTTGATCTCCCCGCTCTTGCTGTGGCAAATCTGGGGGAGGGGGAACAGTGACCCAGACATCCCTCTGCTCCCCACATGGTCATGGATCATGGGGACCAGGCCCTGGGGACCCTGTGAGGGGCAGCGGGCAGGCTGACGTGCGTCTACCTGCTCTGCCCACCACAGGGTGGCTGACAGCCCTCCTCAAGCAATCTGACATGTCCGCCTCTAGGGGTCTCATTTTCCTAGCCGTGAGTGGGGTTAAACGTAGTGTTGCTCAACCTCTTTAACAACCGCTCACAAACAGCAGCCTTTACACCCCAAACACCCAAGTGGCCGGCTACAGCGAGGGGGTGTGGGGTGTGGCCACGCAGCCCCGGGCTCACAGGCCCCGCCCACCCAGCCCAAGGCGCACAGGCCCCGCCCACCTTCTGCACCGCCTTGCGCAGGATGTCCTTATACTCCTCCTTGGTCACCTCCCTCTTCTGGTAGAAGGGCTTGATGGCCAGCTTCACCTCCTCCACGGCCCGCTCCTGCACGTGCAGCTTCTTCATGTACTGGGGGCAAGGACACCGGTGAGGGCTCGGCACCGGGCTACCGGCCCGCGCCTGCCCCTGGAGGAGGAGCAGGGGTCTCACCTCCTCATTCTTGGCCTTCTCTGGGGTCGGCCTGGGGGGAGCCGTCCTCTCCTCAGAGTTGTTGGCAGCAGTGGTGGCGGCAGCGTGGCCAGCTGGCTCTGAGGCTGCAGTCGGGGTGGTGGACACTGGGGCCATGCTCTGGGCCGCCCCGCAGCCCGGGAGGGGCAGGCTCCCCTGGAGGAGGAACTGGACCGCGGGCTGGCTGATAGGTGCATAAGGCGGGATGCCCGATGGCAGGGCTGGGCCAGGGGGCAGGCTGGGGCTCTGTACCTGGGCGAGAACACAGCCTGCTCGGCCTCTGCACACTCACTACCCCGTGCCGCCAACCCCACTTCTGAACCCTAAGAGCCCAGGCAGCAAGGGCTGGTGCGTGCGGCTCTCAGCCCCAAACCAGCCCAGCCCAGCCCACATAGCCTGGGTGCAAGGCCACATCCCTCCAGCCCAGGGGCCCACCTGAGAGGGGTCAGTGTAGGGGAAGCCAGGCTCTGGAAGCGCATAAGCAGGGGCCGGCGGCTCAGAGAAGGGTGCCTGCTGGAACCCAGCCATGGGGCCCACGTCGTCCGATTCCCAGACTCCTTCCCGGGGCTTTTGTGGCCTGTGAAGTGGTGTCCCTGGGGGCCAACATATGGGAGTGGGTGTTCTGGGGCCCTCTAGGCCACAAGACTGCCTCCTGGCTAGAAAATTCCAGAAAAGCGTCCTGAAGCGTCCAGGGCAGGCGCCGCCATCCCACCCCCAACGACCAAGGCAGCCTGGGAGTTACCCAAGGATCACTCCCCGCCCCCTCAAAGTGCCTACTCACACAGGCCTCTGTCATTGGCCGGGGCCCCGCACTCTGCCTCCTGGAGGTTCCAGGTGACCCTCTTCACCAGCGCCTTAGCCCGCAGCAGGGGGTTCTGAGAGGGGCCTTCCTCCTTCCCCACAGGCGTCCCGCCCGGGGCCTGGGCTCCCAGGGCACAGGGCACTGCGGCGGCCTCGTCTGCGTCCTGCTGGAGCAAGTGCTTCTCCTGGGGGCCCTCGGTCCCAGGCGAGGGCTGTGCCACGTCTTCACCGTGGATCCGAGACACCTCCCTCCGGATGATGGCCATGGCCAGACTGGTGTCGTGCTGGGGGCCAGCTGGGGGCATGGTGGTCTTGGGCAGGAGGTCACGCTCTGGGGAGGAGTCCGTGCTCTCCGGGGAGGGCGGGGAACTCATATCATCAAGCTGCATGAAGATGGTGTCACTGGAAAAGTCCTCAAAGAGGTGCCCCGCCTCCACAGAGTCGCCATAGTCCACGTCCTCCGCTGGACACGCGGCCAGCACCTCCGGGACCGGGGCAGTCTTGTGGACTTCGGGCCCTTCTGGCAAGCCGTCTGCTCCTGCTGAGGACGGGGGTCTAGCCGGGGACCTGGCTGGGGGCTCCCTGTCTGGCCTGGGCTCCCCCTGGGGAGCGGGTGCTGCAGAAGCCTCTTTCGGGGCCAACTTCCGCTCAGGGGAGTGGGGGCGGGGCCGCGAGCGCTTCTCCCGGGACCGAGGCCGCCGGTGCGCCCGGGGCCGGTGTTCCGAGCTGGGGGACCTGGACCTTCGCCGCCGCCTCTCGCGGGAGCCGCGCCTGTCTCGGGGCCGCCCCCTCCTCTCCCTGGGGTGCCTAGGGGGCGAGCACTCCCTCCCCCGAGACCTGGACCCTGACCGTCGCCTCTTCTTCCTGCGGCCCTCGCGGTGCTCGTGGGATGAGCTCCCAGGGCTCCCAGAGCGGGAGCGGGACCTCCGACGTCCGCGACCCCAGGAGCCTCTGCCGCGCTCCCTGCTCTTGTCCTTCGCCTTCTTCCGCTTGGCACGCTCGCGGCTGCTGGAGCGCTCGCTGGAGGACCTGCGGCCCCGGGCCTTGGGCCGGTGTCCCTTGGGCTGGTCCTCGCCCGCCGGCGGCGAGGCAGACCTGGAACTCCGGTCTCCTGAGCGGGAAGAGCGGGAGCCTGAGCGGCCGGCACGGTGCTCCCTGGTGGCCGCCCTCGGCTGCGGGCCTTTCTTCCGGCTGCGGGAACTGGAGCGGGAGCGGGAGCGGGAGAGGGAGCGCAGCTCCACGACCCTGTGGGTGGTGGCAGGCGGGGCGTCTGGGCTGGGCGGCGTGTCGGGCTCCACCACAGTCACGCAGGTCACTGTCCGGCCCTCGGAGCCGAAGAAGGAGCTGTGGGGAGGCAGCTCCTCATCGCCCCAGGGCTCCGGGGGGGACGGCCGCTGAGCCTGTGCGCAGGGCTCCTCATCCTGGAGCTCAGGCAGACTGGAGGGCCCCTGGGGGGGCTCCAGCTCTCTCCCCGCCCCTGTCTGCACCGTGTAGGAGGTGACGCAGCGCACGGGGGGCAGCACCGGGGCCTTGGGGCTGTCAACAGAGATGGTCCGCGTGATCTCCGAGGGCAGGAGGCCCAGACGCTCGGGGCTGCTGTTGGCGGAGCTGGAGTCGGAGCCCGTGGGGTTGAAGGGGTCATAGATCTCGCTCTTGAGCTGCTTCGTCTTCCTGACAGAGAAGAGGGGCGAGGGGCTCGCTCTCCTCTGCACCTTGCTGTCCACCGGCCGGAACGTGTTACAGAAGCCAGGGCTGAGCAGTCTGCCAGAATGGGCTGTGTTCCCAGGAATGTTGATCCTGAAACTCTCAAAGGTGGAGCCAACAGCCTTCCCCCGGGCCGGCCCCAGCGGGCCGGGGGGCTGGGGGCCCCCCCCGGAGTGCGTGCTGGGCTCCTGTGCGCCCCGGTTGCTGGGCTCACCCTCCACCCGGGCCCCGCAGCCAGGCTGTCCAGGGCCCTCCCTGCCTGTCAGCCGGCTGATGCAGGAGCTGGGGAGCTCGACGCCCTGCCTACTGGCAGGGCCCTCGTCCCCCCGGCTGCTGTCTCTCCTGATCTTTGGTATCCTGGGGAGCTCGGAGATGTCTGTCCGCCTGGGAGCTGGTCTCGGGGCCTGGCCCGGCACTGTACTCTTGGAGGGCGAGTCAGAACTGCTGTGTGAGGCCTTCAGCGCCGCGGGCCCAAGAGGCAGAGAGTGCTTGCTGTCACCGTTACACTGGCCACCCTCACTCTGCTGTATACCAGGTCTGCTCTCGCTGGACGAGGTCTGAGACTGGCCCAACCGAGGGGTCACCGAGGAGTCCGGCTTTGCCGCTGCCCCCGATGTGAGTGCAGGGACACGGGTGGGGGCGGGGGCGGCCCTGCCCGGGCAGCTGGGCCCCGAGCTCTGTGGCCCGCTTCCCGACTGACGCCCCCCGGCGCCTTCTGGCTCTCTGGATGGACCAGCTGAGTTCTGCTGAAAAGAGACTGGCACTGAAAGACAGAAAGGCCGAGCCGTCGGTCCCGCTGGCCCCGCAAGGGGCTCCACCTCCCCCGGGACGCCCTCTCAGTGCGGTGGGGGGCGGGGGCCCCAGGCTCTCCGTGCTGCGGGCCACGCCCACTTCTGTTTCCTGCGCTCTTTATGCTATTCGTGGATCAGAAAGGGCCTGGGCTCTGACAGACCCCTGAAAAGGGAGCAGCACCCCAGGTTACCACTGACTGCAGCTGTGAGGCCTGGCCTGCCCTCTATGGCCAGATCCACCCCAGCCCTGAGACCCGCCGGGGCCCCGACCTGTGGAGAAGGCCCTGCGCGGGTCTCTGGGGCTGTGAGAGCAGACAAGCAGCTGTGCCGCAGTAAGGAGGGCCTGTGGGCCGCCTGGAAACCCCACCACCAACTGCACTATCAGCAAGCGACGGAAAGACATCTTTAGCCTTTAGCACCCTTACCCACTGCTTGAGAGTAAACCCTAGGGCCGCTGGGTCGGCCACACACAGACTGCCTCCAGGACGTGTGGCCCTAACCCGGGGCGTGCGGAGGGCCGCAGGAGGCCGCGGGCACAGCTGCTCACCTGCCCTCTTGGCGCTGAGGGAGCCGTCGCGGTGGATGATGATGTCGGCACCGTTCATCATCAGAAGGCTCTGGCCAGACAGGATGCTCCCCAGCAGGTCAGGGCTGGGCTCTGTGTCCACTTCTGGCTGGGGGGCCACGGCAGGAGCACCTCTCCTGCAAGCAGACCGGGCACGCCCTGCTGTCTCACCCCTCCAGCCCTGGTGCCCCATGTGCAGGCAGGGACCCCGAGAGAAGGAACAAGACCCACCCCCCAGCAGCTCCCACCAACGGACGGCAGGGCGAGGGGGTAGACGCATGCGAGGCCCTTGGCCCCAGCTACACCGACAGGCGGAGCGCAGGAGCAATGCTGCCTGGCTGGGCCGATGGACTGTCAGCCAGGAAAGAAGGCTGGCTCCTTGCCCAGCCCCGCCCTGCCCTACGCCCCATCCTTGTCCCTGCGCCCCGTGCCCCTGGCCTGGGACTAGCTGCAGCTCTTCCTCACCCACGAGCCAGGGAGAGGCCACAAGAGGCCTCAGGGTGCCATGTGGTAGAGCGCCCACCCGCCGTGGGGTCCACTGTTCTTGCGGGCCTGGGGCCCACCTGCACCCCATCCCATCCTACCCCCCAGGACACACCTGGAGAGCCCCATGGAGATGGGTCTGGCTACAGGCTGGTGGGAGCGCAGGGCTGATCGGGAAAGAACCCTTCTCTTGGCGCTCAGAGGGGAAGCAGGACTTGCAGACGCCTCTTCACTGCTGGGGAGGAACACAGGCCAAAGGGCAGGTGGGCCTGCGTGTCCAGGCCCGGGAACTCCCTCCCACCCTCCACAGCGAGCGGCCCTCGGCAGGCCCCGTGACTCAACGCCGAGCCAGGGCCTGTGCAGGGACCTCGTGTCAGCAGCCGCCCCGGCCTCCGAGTCAGGAGGGATGGGGGCAGACACGCCAGGGGAGCACGGAGCTCTTTTCATTCACCACCTAATGGGGTCTGAGAGCTGCTCAGAGCAAGGAACTTCACAAACAAACCCCGAGAGTGAGCCAGGCCCCAGCGGAAGTGGCGTGTCCACTAGCCTGAGGGAGAGAGCCCAGCCCCTCTGCACCCACCTGTCAAAGGGGTCCAATTCATAGGGGTCTCCAAACAGGGAGAGGGAGGCTGCCCCGATGTCGGCTCGCATCAGCCCCAGAGACGGGTCTGCAGGCTTGTACACGGAGGGGGTGCAGGCTCCACAGGCCGGCCTGCAGAGGCCCAGCGTCCGTGCGATGCGCGAACGAGCCGTGGCTTCATTCTGAACCCAGGGTCAGAGGGAGAAACGACAGGGCTGAGATCCATGGCCTCCGGAAATGCCAGTTCAACTAGGAACCCACGGCACCAAACACGGGGCAGAGGGCTGGCCGCCCCAGAGCCTGAGGGGCGCATGTACTCATCACACAAGGACCCCGCCCAGGCCTCATTCCACCCGCCTCATACCAGGTGCCTGCTACCCTGGGCACAAGAGCCCAACAGGTGGGGCCCTGTGGTTCCAAAAGCCACTCTGCGGTACTCTGAACACACCTCGCTTCAGGCCCGTTTGCAGTCCACGCTGCAGAAATGTGCGTCTTTATTGGTGAGTCTCCAAGTAATTACAGAGACAGCTACTTCGTGCCTCCCGCTGTCCCCCCACCGCACACAGGCCAGAGAACCCCCCTAGGGAGACCCCCGTCCCGGACTACCTTTATCTTCTGTGCTTTCCTCTTCTTCACACGACCTGGGCGTTTCTTCAACCTTGCCCCTGAGCTCCTGCTCTTTGCAGACAATCTGGACGGGGCTTTCTTTCTTCCTGACGTTTTCTTCCGTCTTCCTGCCAAGAGCACGTTGACAGCACTCGCTTTGCTGTCTGCCCCACCCTGCTGTCCCCCCAAGGCTCGGCCGACCAACAACTGTCCACCCCGCCTGGGGGCACTGCTCCCTTACTTCTTATTACGGGGTGTCTACACGCTTCCCCACGGGGGGCCGGGGGGCAGCACACAGCGAGGACGAGGCAAGTCTGAGCCTATGCTGATCTCCAGACCTGATCACTAGAACCAGCAAGGAGACGGTTTACACCACTACGGAACAACATTAGACCAGAGGACGCGAGCCGCTCAGCAGTCTCACCCTGAGGACTGCTCCCAGAGGCTGGGGAACAGAGGACTTCACGGTATGTTTCCAGCAAACATATCCCGAGGACGACCCTGCACAGCCAGCAGCCACCTGGGTGCTCTGGGCAACGGCAGGATCCCCGGCGGCCACAGGGGGCCCCGAGGCCGCACTGCTCCTGCAGCCCCGGAGCACTCAGGAACCTCAGCCCAGAAGTGGGTTCCAAGGAAGACAGGGATCCACCCTTGTGACTGTGCGGTGGAAGCGTGTACACCGAGTCTGGGTCCCTGAGCCCATGACAAAGCTGAGAGCCCTGCGCGATCTCCACGGGAGGACGCTGCCGCAGCAGCTCAGGAACAAGAACTAGTCAGCACAGGAGCAGGCCGGGCGTCAGTGAGCCTGCACCGGCTGCGGAAGCCACGCTCCGTGACGCGGCCGGGAGGGAGGAGCCACTGCGCCATCTCCTCAGTGACTCGCAGACTTGAGCCTGACGGAACTCCACCCACAGCTGAACCAGCCTCAGGCCTCCAGCCACCCAGGAGGTGAGATCTGCCACCAAGAGACCTGCTTGCTCCACCCCATCAAGAGGACAGAGGCGCACGACAGGCAGCCCTAGCGCAGCACAGAGCTCTGCTCCAGCTCTACGTAAACTGCTTTAAAATTCCATCAGGTCTATGACACAGTTAGAACTTCCGATGCCGACAGGCTGCATCGTGAGGCTGTGGAATTACTCATCTCCTCAGGTGTAACAACGGTCTCGGGATTAAGTCAGAGAAAACACTCCCTCTCTTCCAGAAATGTGCCGCGAGACACGCACACGTAAGACGAGGACGTGCTTCAAAGTAACACAGGAGGCGGGGGGCACGGACACACTGGCCGGAAGCGGCCAGGCCCCGGGGAGGAGGTGACGGGGCCTGTGCCCGTGCCCCTCAGCCCCCACAGCTGTGACCACACCTGCAGAGACGTGACACCTGAAGACAGGGAGGGACACAGCAGAGGCGAGCCCGCCTCTCCAGGTGCTGCGGACGAAAGGTGAGCTGCTGGGATTGAGATGTGAGGTCCTGGATGTGAGGGGGCAGAGTCAGGAGAAAGAGAGGAGAAGCGGAACCTCTCACCTGAGCCTGCAGCTCAGGGATCAGCGTGACCTCTGGGTGCAGAGAGCCGTGACCGACCCACCGGTCGCCCTCAGGTCTCGTCTCCACACCCAGCCTGTCCTCTGGGGAGGCCCGGGAGTGCAGGAAGACGGGAGGAGCTGGGCAAGAACACTGCCGCTGCGAGCGGGGTGGGCGCCTCTGACATGGCCCCTCCTGCGCCAACCGGTCTCCTCCTGTCTACTGAGCCAGAGCAGCAGGCACACCCACCCACGGGCACCCATGGGCAAGGGTCTGCACAGCAGCTTCACCGAGGAACAAGCCAGATGCCCGGCACAGGCAGAGGGACGAGCCACGGCACGCCCCGCACCAGAGAACACAAGTGAACCCACAGCCCCGCCACACGGTGACAAACCAGGGCACACATGCGAGCCCCTCCCGAGCGGAACAACGGACGCAGAGACAGCACCAACGGCAGGATGGCAGGCGCCCGCAGGGGCTGCCGGGGGCAGGGTCCGGCTGGAAGGCTCGCCGGCCTCACTGGGAGCCACGTGCCCAGAGTGGATGCCCTTGTCACAGCAAATATGTCTCAATAACACTGGTTTTTCAGATTGTAACCCACTCAATGAAACAGGAGTCCGTGTCTTCTGATTCACACAAGTAGTTAAGCAAGAGGGCCAGCTCCTCTACGGAGCAGAATTCTGACCAGCAAAGACAGAGCATGGAGCAGGAACCGCCAACGATGCTGACCTTTGGTGAAAGCTTCTCCCTGGAAGAAATGAACCGAACTTCCTGGGACAAAGTCACCAAGACTAACACAGAAAAGGCCCAGAAAACGTGAGCAGCATGGCAGCTGCACAGATGCTGAATTACTTCAACAGCCCCCACCCAGGAAAGCCAGGCACAGGGCTGCACCGGCGGGCTGCCCGAGCCAAAGAAAACAGCACGAATCTCCACAAGGCCCCTGCGGGCTCTTCCCGACCCACTCGGGGAGGCTGTGTCACTCTGATGCACGTTCGGGGTGCTGCCACACCAACAGCTGCCCAACAGGGCGTTCTTCAGAGGGACTGCTGCTGCTGCTGCTACTGCTGCTAAGTCACTTCAGTCGTGTCCGACTCTGTGCGACCCCATAGACGGCAGCCCACCAGGCTCCCCCGTCCCTGGGATTCTCCAGGCAAGAACACTGGAGTGGGTTGCCATTTCCTTCTCCAATGCATGTAAGTGAAAAGGGAAAGTGAAGTCGCTCAGTCGGGTCCGACTCTTTGCGACCCCATGGACTGCAGCCTACCAGGCTCCCCGGTCCATGGGATTTTCCAGGCAAGAGTACTGGAGTGGGGTGCCATTGCCTTCTCCGTCAGAGGGACTAACCAGACCCAAACCCCAGGCCTGCAGGGCCTCGGATGCACATGGAGACCAGGCCACGCCACGGCAAGGACCGCGGGCAGCGGGAGCCAGGAACGCCTACCTCCTTTCCTCCTGCGGCGGGCTGGGGCACGCGGCCCGGGGCGCTGGTACACAGCCGTGCTGAGCCCGGCAGCCACGGCTTCAATGGTCTCATCCAGCAGAGAAGACATGAGGTACCTGGGGACACGCTGCGCAGCACAGGATGGCATGGTCAGGGGCGGAGTCGCCTCAGGCCTCTCAAGGGAGCCCGGGGACCCCGAGCCCCACAAGCTGCAGCAACAGACAGCAGGCAGGCTGCGGGGGCTCCCGAGTGCCCATGGGGAGCAGGGTCTGGGAAGGCCTCCCGAGGGGCCAGGTTGGGCACGAAGGCAGGAGGAGCACTCCTGGGCCTTGAGGAGAGCGGACTGCAGGCCTCGACGGTGGGGTCCTGGGCCCAAGCCCACCACGAAGTCCTCAGCCCTCCGGGCTGGCACCACGGCCCGTGAGTGACAGCACTGCCCAGCACCCCCAGGGCCACCTCTCCGCTGCTGCTGCCGCCTCGGGCCCCTCAGCGTCGCTCCCAGCACGCAGTCATCGTGGAGGGCCACAGGGACCCACCTGGAACCTCCTGGCCGTGGAGATCCGGTTCCGGTTCACTGTCGCTCGCACCCTCTCGCTCTGCCTCGTCCTGGCGATGGCCCGTGTCCTCCCCGTGCGGGGCCGAAGCCGGCTGGTGGTGGGCACCACGTCAGCCAAGAGCAGGGAGACCTCTTCCTCGCTCACAGGACCCGCATCTTGGAAGAAAACACCTATGACTGACGCGCTTCGCCACGCCCTGGCCCTGGCAGGGAGACTCAGGAATGGAAGGCAGGGGGCACCTGCCTGGTGCCTGGGCCCTCAGAACCCCCCATTGACCAACCGCATACCCAATGTGCCCTCCCACCCTCGCACCGGAGTCCAACTGAAAGCCAGCCCTGCCAGACAGCCCGATGCCATCTCCCTGGGCCGAGGTGCCTGCCCCCACAGAAAGGGTCTGGGCTGCCTGAGCACAGGCAGCACGTTACCAGCGGCAGAAGCAGCCCCGGGGGTAGCACATTCCGGACAGAACCACTCATCCACTGGAACCTCCTGGAGAGGGGGGTCCAAGCACTCCATGTGGTACCTGGGGGACAAGAGGGTGTCTAAGCCTCACGACAGTGCCCCCATGTGGTGCTGTGCTCTTGTACCCCCATCCACGCTGGAGCCCTAACCCTGCAACGCAACTGCGTCTGGAGATGGACCTGCAGGGATGGTGAAGTTAAGTGAGGTCACCAGGGCGCACTCCAGGCCCCGGGACGGGCGTCTGAGAACAGAGAGGAGATGCAGCGCCCACCCTCACTGACAGCAGCACCGGCCCCGCCTGGGCTGCCGCGGAGGCCCCTCCCGAGGACGCGGGGCAGGCGACTGTGCCTGAGCCGGGGACCCCTGTCCGCTCCCTTCCCCCAGGCACTCTGGGCGGCCAGACCTCCTCCATAGGCCTCGGGGCATCTCGGCCCTATGGAAGGGCCCCAATAGCCGCTCAGCTCTCCGCGGGGCACATACTATCTGGAGCCGAGAGACTGGCAACTGGAAGCTGGCAGCTGTACGGGTGGTGCCCACCATTCCTGGGAGGTGGTCTCCAAGGACATGTCATTAGGAGGTCCTTTCCTGCCCACCACCACGGAGGTGGCCCCGCGCCCCCCAGCCCTGAGGAGGAGCTACATCAGCACCAGTTCTGCCCGGCGACACCTGCCCCACAGTGCTTCCTAACTTGTCCTCAGGGGAGCAGTCGAGGAGGAGCCACCAGTGCCAGCACCCTGGAGACTCCAGACAGTGCCAACCCCACGCTGCAACCCGAGCCCGGGCTGGACTCCGCTGCAAAGCCTCCTGCCGCTCCCAGCCCTGCCCTGTGTGAGGTCGCAGGGAGGCAGATCCTGCCCCGATCCCCAGGCTGGACCTCACCCGAGCACCCAGTGGACAGATGCCACAGGCCGACCCCAAGCACCGGGGAGCACCCAGAACCCAAACCATATTTCAGCCTGAGAAATCCCCCTGACGCAGTCAGTCTCAAGAATACCACCCAACACTGAGTGGCATCTCCAGAACTGAGAATGGTTCAACCGTGTTCTCGCCACCACACCCCAGGATCTCAGAGCAGAGGCTGGCGGGGGTGATGTGGGCCCCTCCTGCCCAGTCTGCACCCACAAATCCCTCCACGGAGAAGACAGCTGCAGGCTCAAGCCCGGGAGACCCCCGTGGCCGCTCCTCAAGGAGGCCTGCAGCACTCACACATCTACAGGAACGACCCCCGCCCACGGCAACAGCACAGCCCTGACACGGAGAGGTCCCCACTCACGAGTACCGTTAAGTCAAACACAAACAGAGGGAATCCCTGGTGGTTCAGTGACCATTTCACTGCCAGGGCCCGGGTTCAACCCCTGGTTGAGTAACTAAGGTTCCACAAGCCCCACGGTGCAGTCCCTGCTCCCCCAGAGGTAACAGCTTAAGGGAAAATCGAAGCTTGGCAAATGAACACCCCACTCGGGGCTCCCCAGTGCCCCAGCATCTGCGAGACCACCAGAAAACGCACAGGCTGGTTTCAGGCTCAGGGAAGCCAGAGGCAAGGCTGGTAACCGCGGCCACGCCAGGACCAGCCTCTCCTTCCCCTGCGTGTGGCCTCCCAGCAGCGTCCCGCAGTCCCAGCCCTTCCTGCACAGCCACCCACACTGGAGGCGAGGACGCGGCCTGCCCTGCGTCCCACAGCCACAGTACGTGACGGCGAGGTCCGTGGGCGGGACACCAGGGCCCCGCTTCTGCCCTCCAGATCCAGAGCGACAACAGGCTAAACGTGACTCCCCCAGACACAGCCAAGCTCCGGGACTGCCGCGGAGCAGGCACAGTGCGGTCAGACCTCTGGGGCTGTCACAGGACACGGATGCGGCTGACAGCCATGAGGAAAGAGGGAGGTCCGTGTTCTCAGCGGTGTGAGCCCTGAGGGGGACTGAGAGGCAGGCGGAGGTGCAGCCAGGTCCTGAGAGAGGGCCCTGCTACCAGGGGACAGGGAGACGGCAGGAAGGGGCCCTGGCGGGTGGCCCAGGCAGTCTGCACTGCCCCATGGGCGCCGGTCCTCCAGGGCCCACGCTGCTCCAGGGTGAGGAATGTGCCTGATGGGAAGCAGGAGCCCCCACCGTGTGGACGGACGACACCACGGGCTACCGCGGATACAGGACGGCTGGCAGCCCTGCTGGAAGCCCACCCTGCCCACCTGCCCTGCCGGGGAGGCTCCCACAGCCTGTCCACCCTGGCCCGGCCAGCCCACACCCCCGTTTCCCGCGTCTGCCCTCCGTCCTGAGCTGTAAGGTGCACCTCTGCGAGCAGTCTTAGGAGATGGCTGGGAACGGGGAGGGTGTAAACAGCAACGAGAGAAACAGCCGCAGGGAGGGTAGAGGGGATGGAGCACGTGAGCTCAGGCCAGGCTGGCAGGTGCAGCAGCAGACGCTGGGGTTCAGATGACCTGTGGGGGCTCATGGCGCCGAGCACAGCCGGGCAGGCCTGTGGGGCTGGCGTGCGGAGCAGCGGCCCACAGGCTCCCCTTTAGCACATTGGGGGTCCCAACTTGGAGCCAGGCCCAAAAGGACGGGGAGGGGCTCACCCAGCGTCGCAGCCGTCACAGAGCAGCAGCCGGTCCTCCCGGTCGCTCCGGCCACACACCTCACAGAAGGTCGGGTCTTCATTCTCGTTCTCCCCAAGGTGGGCACTCTCTACTGGAATCTGGGGACAAGAGTGCGCTGAGCACACAGCAAGCAGGATTCAAGCCCCAGAGCTGTTTGTATCGTTCTAAATCGATCCAAAGCAGATTTGCGCACACGGCTTCCGTGGGCCCGGGGGCTCTGAAGTAACACATACGTGGTTTTAACATTCCCTAGCCATTTCAGGACAGCGAGCCCCAAGAAAGAAGTGACTCAACAGAGAACAAGGTGTGCGCTGCAGAAGGACCCCAGGGCAGAGGAACAAAGAGCCAGCCGAGCCCACGGGTGGCGCTGCAGAGCAGGGAGGCGGCGGGCACACATGGACCTGGCCTCAAGCGGGCGCTGCCCCTCGACGGTCACTTCTGCTCCCCATGGTGCCGCCAGCAGGCACCATCTGTGGGGGGCGGGCCGCCTTGGTCTCCTGCCCCGAGTCCCACCCGAGGAGCAGTGTCTGCTCCTCCCTCCCCGCCGTGCTCCCCAGCTTCGCTCCCACACCAGGCAGGCACTCAGGGCCTCCCCGTGCCTCCGGGCTCTCTGCCGGATCTGGACCTATTGGTGTGAGGGGACTTGCACCACCTCTGCCTCCCCACAGAGGACAGCTCAGGGCCCGCCCTAACTCACAGCTACTCAAGCAGAGCCAGCCTGCAAGGAAACTGCCCGCGCTCCCGCGGCCTCTGGGCAGAACAGCAGAGTGCGGGCGGGCACAGGAGGGCATCCCTGCCAGGATGGGGTCGCCCACACAGACTCAGAGAAGTCTGTGTCTCCAAAGCGGAGTCCCCGCTGCCTCTGGCTCCACAGTGAAAAAACAGATCTCTGGCTACAACCAGCCCACTGAGAAGATGTGCAGCCAGTCTGTATGCACCATCCTCCCTGGAAGCACCCCGAGGCTTGTGAGGACCTCCCTGACCAGGGTGGAACCAGGGCCAGACCGTGCAGGCAGGGAGTCTCAACACCAGGCCACCAGGGAACGCCTTCTCTGAGACTAACGCTGCTGCTCAACAAAAGGAGGCCTGCAGAGGCCCCAACAGCGAGGAAGATGCCCGCCCTTAGCTCTCCTGGCCCTGCCCTGTGCCTTCAGAAGTCTGGTCCCGAAAGCTGGCCGCCTCCCAAGTCTCGGGTCCACCCCAGCCTCCCCCACGTGGCTGCTGTGGCTCAGGAACGAAGCAGCTCGGAGAAGCAGAAGAGGCGCGTGGAGTGGAGGGGAGGGAGTCAGGGATGGCCCTGACGCAGAGCCCATACCAGCCAGGCACATAGCACCACCGCCAGCCCAGGCTTTAAGCCTACAGCTGCAAATGGCATTTCAGCAGATTTCTAAAGCGCACGCAACCAATACTTCAGGAGAGCAAATCACCTTTTGAAGGAAGGTTTCCCATGAGACAGGGACCAATGTAGTACACATAAGGGTGCACCTACACTTACCTTCTTCAAGATTTTACCACCAAATTGAGCTCGAATACAAATACACTTAAATATAGTTCGATCAACTGGACAGGAATTGGCATTCTGTAAAAAAATAAAAACTGTATTATAATCTTGAAGAGTCACTGTCACTGTTAACACCACCTCAAAAGGATTTCTCTTAGAAGTTGAGAGCTCCTTTCACAAAAAAACCCAGTCGCTGACTCAGTGCCCGTGTGCACCAGGCCCTGTGCGAGGGCCGAGAGCACAGCCGTGCAGAAGAGAGAAGCCACGCTCCCGTGGCGCGGGGCAGCTCTCCTGGGGAGCCGACACACGAACCATCAGTGCCCAGGAAACAGGAGGGCGCGGGGCAGCAGGCGCACTGGGGGCCAGGTGGGCAGCCGGGCACGGACAAGGTGGCTCGGCACTCGAGTCGCTGCCGCCACCGCCACCCTCACTGCGGAAGGGCGGGTGCGGCGTGGCCAGTCCTGCCCGCGCTCCAGGGCCCACAGCCATGACGGAGGGAAGGGGGGCAGCGGGCGAGGCTGGCGTCCTGAAGCACGGCACGGCCCGGAGCTGCGGCCACTTGTCCTTGGGCTCACACTTCTTTGAGTTTTTTTCACAAAGTTCAGAAGAGGGGCGGGCAGTGCTTCCAGAGCTCACCCTGCAGCACCCACGCCCCCGTGTGCACCACTGCTGCGCTCACGGGTCAGGCTCCGTGTCTGTGAGCTGACCCCTCAGCACACGCCTACCAGCCAGCTCAGCTGGCCGGCAGCCCTGGGCCACCCGGGATTTCTGGCCCATAAACCCCTCTTCTCGTTCTGTGCTCCCCAGAGTGAGCGTCACCAGCCACCCAAGGGCCCAGAGCGTGGACAAAGCAGAGACCAGACCTGCCATCAAGCAGAGACCCAGACCCACGAGAGGCCGGCCAGGGGCTGGTCACCCACACAGAGCCCAGCCTGAAGAAACGCCACGCACCTTGGACCACTCCACAATGCAATCGAGGCAGAAGTAGTGGGCGCAGTTCTCGGGCGTTCCCACAGCCTGCTCCCTGAAAGCATTGAGACAGATCGGGCAGCTCTCGGAGTCGTCATCAGAATTGAACGCACCGCTGCCTTCCAGAGCTCCCTGAGAATCCGCCGCCGCTGCCAACGCGTCCAGGTCGTCACCATCGTCCTCAGACTCCTCGGAACCTTAAGAGGCAAGGTTACAAGTCTGTGAACTGGCGCGCAGGAGGCACAAGGCCCCAGCTGCACTTGGAGCCAAATCGGAACCCCCGCAGGAGGCAGGCGGCCCCCAGGGGCCAGCACGCCTCTGGGCGTAGTGCAGCGGCCTCTGGAGGACACCTCACTCCAGCAGCACCTTCTCAAAGCCGTCAGGGAGCTGCCACCTTCGGGGAAGGCCTTTCCTTTTCCTTTCCTCCAGATCAGAGACCACAAATGCCTAACCAGGCAAGCTGCACACCACAGCCCTAATCAACCTCTAAAAGTTTCTGAGGCCATTCAGCTCGCACAAAAGTCAGTATGCGCTTCAGTTTTCTCTCCCCACTGAACTCCAGTGAATAAAGATCCAAGTCACAGCAAGACGCGGACGAGAGGCGCGGTGGGCAGGGTCCTCGCATGCCCGAGACCCTGCTGTCACACGACATAACCACACGAGCTCTGGAGAGCAGCTTCCTCTGCCGGTTGTACAACCCAAGAGAACAAGAGGCTGACGCACCCTGTCCACCGAGGGGTGGCCTCCAGAACCTAAGCGAGGAGGAGAGGGGGTCCCACCAGGGCAAAGACAGGATGAGAGCCCCACACTGCGGGGCCTGAAACCCGGCAACAAGCCAGACCTTGGGGGAGGACCCTGAGCCTACATAGGAGCGGTGCCTCTGTGACCCCTTGATGTCAACTGGGCAAGACCTGCGCAGAGGACTGGCCGCTGGTATCTGGACTACAGACGACACTGAGACATCAAGTGTGCTCTTCTCAGCTGCTGTGTGTGACAATCTGTTACAAAACAAGAGAACTAAGCTGGGCTCCACAGAATTCTGGAGAGTGCTTTGGCTCAGATACATGCCTGGCTGAGGCCAAGGGCACAGCAGCAGGTGGAGCATGGGAACCGGGTACTCTGGCTCTTCCTCCAGAATCCCAGAAGACCAGGAGCTGAGGGGCAGGCAGAGAGCCGGCCCCTGGAGGCCACCCCGAGTCCCTGAGGGGCAGCAGCCGCCAGCAGTGAGGCGCCGAGGCCGAGCCAGCCGCCCGCCCACCTCATCCCGGGAGCTGCACGACCAGGTCCCAGACAGAAAAGGGCCCAGGAGGAGGAGGTGCAGACACGGGTACCAGCCCAGAGTGGCAGCTGCTGGCACGCCTGCGAACCCAGGCAAGGTGAGGGCAAGGGCCCCGTGAGCAGGGCAGGACCACACAGGGAAGAGCCGAGAGCAAGCTGTGGGGAGGGGCCGCTCGGGGAGGGGCTCGCGGAGCAGAGCAGGAGGGTGTGTGCGCACCACCTGGATAGCTGGTGAGGCACAGATCAGAGTCCTCAGTTCTCCTCTCTCATCAAGACTCGAACAGGTGTTTCTACAGCTGGAACCTGAGCAAACAGCGACACAAGCAAGTGACTTTCGGGAATCAACGTCATGGCGAAAAAGCAACAAGATGGGCAGAAAGAGCTGCAGGCGAGGGGCTCGGCCGACACGAGGCTGTGAGGATGCAGGTCGCTTCTCGGAAGGCAGGCCCCCCGAGCCGTCTAGGTTTTCACCAGCCGGAGATCCCCTCCTTCCCCGCCTGTTTCACAGACTGGCGCTGAAGAACACGGGGTGTACAGTGGCGGGTCGGTGCCCCTCAGCTACAGCTGTGGCCTCCAGGTGCCTGCCCTCCACCAGCACCTCCTCATCACCTGCAGGACTCGGCTCTGTGCCAGCTGCCCGCCAGCACTCTGCCCGCCCCACATACACCACCGCCCAGCTAGCTCTCCTGCCCTCCAGATCACACCTGAGACCTGTCCTTCTGGAAGCTTCTCACCAACCCAAGACCAAAGAACCCAAGCCCACCCCCTTCTCCTGATGTCCCCTAAACAACACCCTTGGCATCTATCCCCCTGAGCTAACCGCTTCTTTGCGCGCTGTCTCTGCCCCTGGATGGTGAGCTCCTGCCCGTCTTCCAGCCCCCTGCACCCAGCCCCTGTCCACTGGCATCCACAGGCCCTGTGGCCTCTGCTCCAGGGCTGAACCTACAAGGACCTCATGTCCTCTGCTGCCAAGCCCCAAGTCTATCTGCAGAAACGAGTGGAACAGCCCCATCGTGACCTGCAGACTCAGCCCAGAGCCGCCTGTGCCTGCAAAGAAGTTACAGTCTAACTCTGGGATAATGTGTCACCAACGTAAGCAAACTCACGCTGCTCCTTCATAGGCACTGCCCCAAACATGTGGGTTACCTCTCTGGAACATTCTAACGCTCATATCCACGGAGCTCCAAGGACTGTGATAGACCAGGTGGATGCCTCAACATCCACGCAGGTCCCAACAGCGGTGTTGGAAGGGAAGCAGCAATGAGCCAAGCTCCTGAAGCCCAGTGCCACACGGGGAGGGGATGGGTGGGACAGTCTGGGGAGCCCACAGGCCACGCGCCAGCCAGGGCGGCGGGGAAGGCCAGGGAAGGCAGCGCGGCAGGTGCGCGGCACTCGGGGCAGGACGTGCACACAGCAAAGCTCCCGCACCTAAGTTCTGAGGTGCAGACTGAGAGTCTTGTAGCAGTTGCTCCACGCCTCTGCCGGCTCTCTCGGGAGTTTGGGAACCAGGGCTCAGGCTACTCTTGCTCTCTAACGGGCTCCGGGTCCACCCTGCCCACAGGTCCGTCCAGCTGCATGCTCCCTGCAAACGCCCTTCACGCTGCTCCCTGTTCTCAGGCCCTTTACCCTCCTGCTGCCATCAGACAAGAGACCTTTCCACTGTGTCGTCAGCCCAACCACATCAACGCGAGCCAGCTGCCCAGCTGAAGACAAAACCCACTGCAGAGGACTTCCAGAGGAGGCCACCGTGTTAGGCAACATCACCCTGACAGCTCACAGCCTCCACTGCCGGGTATGCGGAAGGCGGCAAGCTCACCAAGGCTGTTTTCTGAACAGCAACTCCCGTCACAGCGCGAGGGGACCTGGGGCCCCGAGGATGCCCGTGTTCTCACCAGATCCGTCCTCCAGGTCCCCGTCCGCATCCTCCTCATCGCTGTGCTCGCTGCCAGAGTCGTCCTCAGAGGCGTCGCTGTGGGCATCACTGCTTCCTTCTAGAGCGACAGGGAAGACACAGGCCCGAGGGCAGTGTCACAGCCGAGGCAGCAGAGAGCAGGGCTGGGGAGAAGGTGCACAGGGCGCTCAGAGCACACCTGCCAACAGGGCTCCTGGCAGCACCCGGCCCCCGGGCCAGGCGGCGAGGGTGAGGTGTGCGGGTGGAGGCTCTGGACTTAAGAGCACGTTTGTATTGACCACGTCAACAATAAAGAGCAGACGACGTGCTGCATGTGCACTTGAAGGGCAACGCGTAAAGGCTCACTCCCCGCTCTGGGCGAAGGGGCAGGGGGCGGCTCACCAGCATCGCTGGCCAGGGCGGCAGGACGGAGTCTGGGGTGGCCATCGGGCCCCGGGCTTCGGTCCACAAGCTCGTCCAGGCTGTCGTCATCCATCGCTGGACATGGGCGTTCAGCTCTGAGAGAAGCGAGGGTCGAGTAAGTCCCCTCTGTTCTAGGCTTTGCGTTAAGCTCCCCCGAGACAGTGACAACCGCTATACGTCACACTCCTGCCGACATGCGTCCCGCCGCAGCACAGGAGACAGAACTGGCCCGAAACTGTGCAGGCACACACAGAAGACTGGCTCCTGTCCACAGAGCCACGTTCACAGCCAGATGCCAACTTACAACAAGCCTAATGTAGCCTCAGACCAGCCGTGTTCTTGTTCAGCCACCTTCCACACCTCAACACTCCGCGGGTACCCAAGGCCAGGCTTGAGGGAAACGGCGTATCACAGGCTGAGTCAAAGTGGGGCTTTCAGCGGGGGGTGGGTGCCAGAAGGTCCAGGTGGCAAGCTGGCCCTCTGCCCACACTCCCGTGGCACGTCCCCCTCAGCCACGGCTGGCCAGCCCAGCTCTGCACACCTGCCCCCCACAAGAGGCCACAGGCACCAGCTGGGGCTCCTCTGACCTGGCCTCAGCCCCTCCAGGAACACGGCCAAGTCACCTGCCTACCCAGGAGCAGCATGGGGCCGTGGGGAGCAGGGGCCAGGCTGCCATGTCCACCTGCTCCTGGTCACCACCTGGGGGTGCCGAGCCTGCCTGCTTCTGCCAGTGTAACGGCGAAGACCGAGACCGGTGACCTCACAGACGTAAAGGGACACAAGCACCTTCCTGCCCCAGGGCCTCTGACTTTGGTCTCGAAACAAGGGTTCCTTTCTCATCAGGGCTCCTCACTTCCCTGGTGAGCCTGAGAGGAGACCCCCGCCGTGGCACAGTGCGTTTGTGAGTCCAGTCTGCACATCTAAAGAGCAAGACCAGAGGAACGGAAGCAAAGCAAGAACCGGGGCAGGAGGTGAGGCGGACAGCAGCAAGCCAAGAAGGCAGGAAAGCCTCTCACTCCAGGATCCCACATGCAGGCTTCTCTCCCATGGGTCACACGCCGCGTGCTCCACACACATCAGCTAGCACCTGGGCAGGCGCTATTGCCCCCACCACTGCACAGATGCTCCCGAAGGGCGGTCCCTGATGGGGCTGAGGCCAGGGTCACAGCCAAGGGGTCTCACATCCCAGACAAAGCCCCAGGCTCTGGAACGACGGCTTCTAAAACAGTGAAGGCATGTTAATTTCACTAAATGGCCACCTGCCACACGATGCGTCTGCCTGGAAACAGTCAACTGAGATCATGAACCCTAAAGTCACCACCCTTTTTCCACCTAGCTCCCTAGGGTTGAGAAAATCAGTCAGTCCTGCTCAACTACGGGTCTGCACGCCCCTGCTTGGTGAGTCAGCAGCACGGCAGGGTCCTTCGCTGTCTTCCACCCAAGCCCCGACCACAAGCACTGCTGGAGATGCCGTCGGACGAGACGGTGCCACTGCCCACCCAGGAGCACGGCACCCTCCTGTGCGCATGGCGGCGGCAGGGCCGCTGCAGGTGGACGACCTGTAAGCCTCAGGCTGCACCTGTGACCAGATTCCACAGCGCCATCCTACGACACCTACCTACCGTACCTACCCTGCCCGACTCGTGCGGCAGGGGTCCTGCGCCGGGGACGCTCAGCCTATGGCGGGGTGGGGGTGGGGGGGTCAGTGTTCACACCCAGGAAAGTACCAGGGCAAACTTCAGAAAATGTAACCCTCCAAGGAGACCACAGAGCACCCTCAGGGGCGGTTCACTTGCACAAGGTCAAAAGTACAAGTTAACCCCTGGCTTCTCCCTCAGTAACTGAGACCGAGGCCTGCCTCAGAGAGCTGTCAGAAGAGGTCAGTGTGGCCACGATGGGGTCTGGCCCACGGGGACTTGCCAGGGACACCAGCTCTGGAGGGAGGCTGACTCCCTGTGTCCCTGCACATGTGGGGTTCAGTCCCTCAAGCCCTGTGCTTCGCCATCACAGCCGGGGAGGAGACTTTCCAAAGGCCACCCAATACCCCTCTCCCTTCCGGGCATGGTCACACACAGCACCTTCTGGCAGCGCCCAGGGAGAAGAGCCCGGAGTCTCTGGTACTTCCCAGACCAAGCAGCTGTGCAAACACTAAATAAGAGACCAACATTAGGGACCCCTGGCACCCCGTTTCTCCGTGAGGAACGCTACACTCAAAACACTGCGGGAATGTGACCCTGGCTCAGGACCTACTGGCCCCAGTGGCAGCCCCAGCTCAGATGTGCCTGCCCAGATCCACTATCCCCACCTCCGCTTGCACGTTCCAGACCAATGCCCGGGAAGCCCTTTCTGCAGGAGGCGCACGGCCCCTCCCGGCTGCTGGCCGCCTCCGACAGTGCAGGCAGTGCTCTATGGCTTTTCTGCTCAGTCTCCAAACTTGAGGGAGCCGGGGGAAAATTTAAACGAAAGTAGTATTTCCCTCTATTTTCAAATCCAGGGACTGAAAGCACCTTTTATCCCAACTAAGGAACCAAAAGGCCTTCCGGTGTGGTCACTGGCAGCTGTGCCACGACCAGAACCTGGGTGCCCGTCCCCAGGCCCTGAGCAAGGGTGTTAGGTCCAACGGGCTCAAATCTCATTTTTCATTCGTCGTCTGCCAGAGCAGCTACAAGACCTTGAAACTGTAAGCTGCAATACAAGTCAAAAAGCGAGAGCCCAACCTCCCCACCACCAAAAACAACAACAAACTAGAGTCCAGTAAGGTCTTAGCAGGGTTGAGAGAGAGATCAAGAGTGCATTACAGGGGGCTGCTGGGAGAACCAAAGCCAGGCTGGCTCTGTCAGGGCCCTACTACCAGCCTGGTGCAAAAGAAGAACCAGCTATTGTCATTCTGACTCAACATTCTTTCCCTAAGGAAAAACACCAATGGTTCAGGGAGAGGGCAGGCATGCTAAAGCCCAAGTCAAACCTCACTTCAGCCTTAGGTTCTGTCCAAGTGACCAAAGGCCAAACCGTGGCTCACCAGGTGACTACTATTCTGTTGTTACAGAAACAAGAAGAGTATATAAACTCCACAAAGTTGACAACGATGTAACACAATCCTTGTTACAAAGAAAAAAGAAAAAAAAAACAAAACATGGGCCAGGAATCAGATTCAGGGCTTAGGTTAACAACCGGCCCTGGCTCGGCATTCAGCAGCTGTGTGACGTTGGCAAGTTACTTAACATCTCCAGACTCCAATCTACTTATCTGTAAAAACAAAAAGGCCAATACCTACTCCCGAGAGACTGCTATGAAGACTACGTGAGTTAAGGACCGGGAGACCATCCCAACAACCACACGGGCCTGTCGACACACAGGCGAAGCCAATGAAAGCAAAGAAGACGAGGCGTGGAGACGAGTTAGCAAAGGGTCATACTCCGCTCTCGGAGCGGGGAGAGCGACAGCACAGGGGGCGGGTGCCACAGGACGAGGCGGAGGGCTCCTCGCCTCCCGGGAACCCGCCTGCAGGCGGGCCGCCCGGCCTCTGCGCGAGGCCTCCAGCACCCGCAGGAGGCCGCCGCCGCCCGTCAGCCCGGGGCCTGAGCAGCGCAGGCCTCGGACCGCCGGGCAGGCCTCAGACAAAGCGTGCGGCGCCCGGAGCGGCCCTCCGGCCGGGGCGCTACTGAAACCCGGGACGCCGCGGCCCGCACGTACCCGGAACCGTGCGCCCCGCCGGCCGTTCCCCGCCGCTGCCGCAGGCGCCGCCACAGCAAGAGACACAACTAGGCCCGACCGCCACCGCCGCCGTCGCCTCCGCCGCGCGCTCCTTGACCCGGAAGTACATGGTGCCGGCTTCCGGGGCTTTCCCGCCCCGCCTGTTGGTGGGTACCATAGGGACGAGGGAGGGAAGGAAACGTCTGAGGAGGGGAGAGCGCCGCTACTTGAGCTCAGGCATCTCGAAGCCTTGGGAACACCATTGAATACGTTGTTGTTGTCCAGAAGGACCAGTTTATTGGAAGATCTTGAAGAGTCTACGCCCCCGCCTGTGGGCTGTTCCGAGAGGTACGCCCCCGTCTGGAAGGTGGTACAGTCCAATCCTAGCTCACCGCCCAGGGCGAATGGGAGCGGACGCCCGGCACACCTAGGGCCCCGCCCCCAGCCCGGGCCCCGCCCCGCGCCGTGGCTCCGCCCCCACGCATTCACCGGACCGGATCCCCATTTCTCAGACCCGGAGAGCGCGAGCCGAGGAGAGCTCTCCCGGATCAGCCTGGCGGCGTCCCCGGCCCAACAGCTTTGCGCCGTCCGTTCACGCCACCGAACACTGGCGGACCCTGTGCGCGGGCTCCGCCAGGTGCTGGACAAGAACGAGCCCCCAGCCCAGAGTCCCGCCGGGGCCGCACACAGTAAACAGTGAACCATGTGGATGCTGCGCCGCTCGGTGTGTGAGAAACGGATTCGTGCTCTGATAGAAGAGCCGAGTCCCGGACTCGAGAGCCAGGAGGACTCGCCGGTGGTAGTTAGTGGGTGAGGAGGGACCTGGCCGAGAGGTGCTGGCGGAAGGGGCAGCGGGGGGGAGAGCGCGAGAAGCTGCCAGGACCCCAGAAGCGGGGAGCCCCATCGGCTAGGTGGGGGACAAACGCTGGCTTCTAAGAGCCCCGGGCGGCGGCGGCGGCGGGTGAATTGAGTGGACCGGCCGGGGCGGGCCGCGGACCAGTAAGAAGGCCACTTTAGTAACCCTGCAACCCTCAGATCAGTCGCTCAGTCGTGTCCGACTCTTTGCGACCCCATGAATCGCACCACGCCAGGCCTCCCTGTCCATCACCAACTCCCGGAGTTCACTCAGACTCACGTCCATCGAGTCAGTGATGCCATCCAGCCATCTCATCCTCTGTGTTCCCCTTCTCCTCCTGCCCCCAATCCCTCCCAGCATCAGAGTCTTTTCCAATGAGTCAACTCTTCGCATGAGGTGGCCAAAGTACTGGAGTTTCAGCTTTAGCATCATTCCTTCCAAAGAAATCCCAGGGCTGATCTCCTTCAGAAGGGACTGGTTGGATCTCCTTGCAGTCCAAGGGGCTCTCAAGAGTCTTCTCCAACACCACAGTTCAAAAGCATCAATTCTTCGGTGCTCAGCCTTCTTCACAGTCCAGCTATCACATCCATACATGACCACTGGGAAAAACCATAGCCTTGACTAGACGAATCTTTGTTGGCAAAGTAATGTCTCTGCTTTTGAATATGCTATCTAGGTTGGTCATAACTTTCCTTCCAAGGAGTAAGCGTCTTTTAATTTCATGGCTGCAGTCACCATCTGCAGTGATTTTGGAGCCCAGAAAAATAAAGTCTGACACTGTTTCCACTGTTTCCCCATCTATTTCCCATGAAGTGGTGGGACCAGATGCCATGATCTTCGTTTTCTGAATGTTGAGCTTTAAGCCAACTTTTTCACTCTCCACTTTCACTTTCATCAAGAGGCTTTTGAGTTCCTCTTCACTTTCTGCCATAAGGGTGGTTTCGTCTGCATCTCTGAGGTTATTGATATTTTTCCCGGCAATCTTGATTCCAGCTTGTGTTTCTTTCAGTCCAGCGTTTCTCATGATGTACTCTGCATATAAGTTAAATAAGCAGGGTGACAATATACAGCCTTAACGTACTCCTTTTCCTATTTGGAACCAGTCTGTTGTTCCATGTCCAGTTCTAACCGTTGCTTCCTGACCTGCATACAGATTTCTCAAGAGGCAGATCAGGTGGTCTGGTATTCCCATCTCCTGAAGAATTTTCCACAGTTTATTGTGATCCACAATAAACTTTGGCTTTGGCATAGTCAATAAAGCAGAAATAGATGTTTTTCTGGAACTCTCTTGTTTTTTCCATGATCCAGCAGATGTTGGCAATTTGATCTCTGGTTCCTCTGCCTTTTCTAAAACCAGCTTGAACATCAGAAAGTTCACGGTTCACATATTGCTGAAACCTGGCTTGGAGAATTTTGAGCATTACTTTACTAGCATGTGAGATGAGTGCAATTGTGCGGTAGTTTGAGCATTCTTTGGCATTGCCTTTCTTTGGGATTGGAATGAAAACTGACCTTTTCCAGTCCTGTGGCCACTGCTGAGTTTTCCAAATTTGCTGGCATATTGAGTGCAGCACTTTCACAGCATCATCTTTCAGGATTTGGAATAGCTCAACTGCAACCCTCAGGGACCACAAAGATGTAGGCTCCATTGGGGGAAGCAAAGGTGCAGGAAGTGATCCCCTTCTGGTAGGTTATGAAGACAGAACCTAGGGGATAAAAGATGCTCAACATCGCTCCTTGTTAGGAGAAATGCACATCAAAACTACAAAGGAAAAAAAAAAAAAAACTACAAAGGAGTATCACCACACTGGTCAGAATGGCTATCATCAGAAAATCTACAAACAATAAATGCTCTAAACGGTGTGGGAAAAGGGAACCTCTTGCACTGCTGGTGGGAAGGTGAATTGACACCGCCACTATGGAGAAGTGTGGAGAGTCCTTTAAAACTAGGAACAAAACCACCATGTGACGCAGCAGCCCCACTACTGGGCATATTCCCTGAGGAAACCATACCTGAAGAAGACACATGTACCCCCACGTTCATTCCAACGCTATGTAGGAGGCTAGGACATGGAAGCAACCTAGGTATCCATTTACAGATGACTGGGTAAAAAAGTGGGCCATACGTATACGGTGGGATATTACTCAGCCTTAAAAAGAATGCATCTGAGTCAGTACTAATGAGGTGGATGAACCTAGAGCCTATTATGCAGAACGAAGTAAGCCAGAAAGAAAGATCATATATTAATGCATAAACATGGACTATATAGAAAGATGGTACTGATGGTATGAAGCTATCTTCAGGGCAGCAAAGGAGATACCGACGTAACAGACTTGTGGACGTGGGTGGGGGAAGGACAGGGTGGGACTAACATATATTTGAAACATGCATTACCGTATGTGAAATAGATAGCCTGTGGGTATTTGCTGTGTGATACACAGAGCTCAGATCCAATGCTCTGTGGCAACCTAGAGAGGTGGGTGTGGGATGGGATGGGGTGGGAGGAGAAAGGTTCAAGAGGGAAGGGGCATATGTATACCTATGCCTGATTCGTGTTGATGTATGGCAGAAACCAACACAATATTGTAAAGTAATTACTTTCCAACTAAAAATTAATTTTTTTAATGGAAAAAAAACAGGTTGGGTTAGCTGAGGGGTTGGATGTGAGATGGCAGGTAAAAAGGGAGACCAAGGCGGGTTCCTGGACACTTGGGGGGTGGGGGACAGCACGCCAAGTAGGACACCTCGGTGGAGCGAGGTGGAAGTCACCAGGGACCCAGAGGATACCAGTGCTGGGGGGCAGCTGGAGGCTGCAAGGAGAAGCCCAGCTGACTGCTCATCGCCAGGGAGTACCAGTCAGGGAGACCAAAGTGGAGGCAGCAGAGAAGGAGCCCACTGAGAGAGGGTGGTTCTGTTTTTCTGTTTATGGGGGAAATAACCCGTGTGTTTACAGGCTCTGGAAAGGACTTTGCAGAGAGGAAGAATGAATGGTGCCAGAAAGGTGAGGGCCTCTGGAGCAAATCTCTGTGGGAGTGTGTGTGTGTGTGTGTGTGTGTGTGTGGCTGGCACAGCATAGCACCTCTTGGGTGTCACCCCAGCCATGTACCCAAATGCAGGATACTTCTTAAAAGTTATTTGTTTATGGTCGTGCGGGGTCTTTGCTGCTGCACGTGGGCTCTCTCTCGTTGCGGTGCGTGGGGCCGTTCTTGGTTGTGGTGTGCAGGCTTTTCATTGCAGTGGCTTCTCTTGGAGAGCACAGACTCTGGAGCATTCTGGCTTCAGCAGTTGTGGCTCCTGGACTCTAGCGCACAGACTTAGTACTGGGTGCACAAACCCAGTTGGCCCTCGGCACATGGGATCTTCCCAGGCTAGGAATTGAACCCGTGACCCCTGCATTGGCAGGTGGCTGCTTTACCACTGAGCCACCAGGGAAGCCCCAGGATATTTTGGCTCTCTGCTTAAGTATGGATGGCATGACCTTGGGAGAGTTTCTCAACCCCTCTGTGCCTCTTCGCCTACAAAATAGAGATGTTGAGGGCCGGACAGGTGAGCACAGGAACAGAACTTTGGATAGGGGCCAGCAAAGTAAACGCCCTGCATCGGACACCTCCCTCTCCTCCTTAGCTTACTCTTGGCAAGTGCGGGCCCTTCTGCACACACTTACCTGCCAAAGACCACCATCCACCAGAGGGTCCCAGATGGGGGTGGGAACATGCCACTAAAGCTCCAGGGAAAGAGTTGGACAAGCAGCTATGGCCACCTTAGAGCCCCCTTGGAGTGGGACCAGCCCCTCCACCTTCATCCGCATCTGCTGTTGGAGGCTGCTGGAAAATTGCCATCCATAATAAACACATGCACCCGTGATGAGATGTGAACAGGTCCTCAGCAAGCATCTTTGGATAGCATACAACCCACCCAGCCATGCCAGCCTTTGCTCACACTTGAGATGTGTTCCCATGAAACCGCCCAGAGCCAGTGGTCTGGTCCCAAACTGGGCCAAGGTGAAAGCAGAAGCACACGTCTGTACCTGCACCTGCTGATGTACCTTCTTCCACGCTGATACGCACACCTCACACTCCTACACGCCGTCAGCATCGTCCCTGTGTCCTTCGAGAACCCCGTACCCTGCAGCCCTCAGTGGTTCCTTGGCGTTCGCTGGCACACCCTGCTCCTGCTCTTCCAAGGCCCAGGCAGGCCCAGACACGGGATCCACGCTGCTCTCCTCATGCCTGCAGGAGGGCGGAGCTGGACAAGGAGCTGCCTTGGTTCTGTCCAGCCCGGGCCAGCCCTTTCCCCCGCCATCAAGCCTGCACGAACACACAGGGCCAGAGCTGGGGGGAGGAGACAGGCAGGGCTATGATCCCTGACATACGAAGGCAGGGGTATCAGTGTCCTAGGGCACAAATCTTTTCTCTCTCAGTCCCGAGCGCCAGAAGTCCAAAATCTAGGTGGACACCTGTGCTTTCTCTGAAATCTGTTGAGAGAACACTTTCTTGCAGCTTCTGGGTTCTGGTGCTTCAGGCCTCCTCGGCTAATGGCAGCGTCTGCCTCAGTCTCTGTGTCGCCTTCCTCCCTGTGTGTCTGTACCTTTCTGTCTCTTCAAAGTGCACTTGGCGCTGGATTTAGGGGCCACTCGGATAACCTGGGATGACCTCATCAAGCCGTGAAGCCCCTTTTTCCAAGCAGGGTGACAATGCCCAGGTCTAGGCATTGGGTTAGGGTATGTTTTTTTGAGGGAGCACCATTCAACCTACTGCAGAAGGTAGTAAGGGTGCATTTGGAGCCAGCAGGACTGGAGGGGACCCTGCTGAGGGTCAGACCAGCAGGGTGAGGCAGGAACTCAGAGTCACCCTGACTTCAGGCCTGCCCCTGTCCTGGAACCCCAGGCTTCTCCCCTCCAAGCCTCTGCCCGTCTGCCCGTCGCCAGTCATGCCCTGTCCCAAAGCCGTGGGCCTCCTCAGGGGTCCCACAGGTTCCTAAGGGTTCCTTCCAGATCCATACAGTCCAGGCTTTGCTGACCCCCAACAGAACCAATCAGGCTCCTCGCTCCTTCCCCACCCCCCCACCACACCCTGCTCTTGAATTCCGATACTCAGGCTTCATACTCCTGAGGTCCCAGGCAGAGTCAGACACCTCCTGGAGCCCCGCACTTAGCCACCTGGGCAACAGATTTGAAGGAAGACGTGAAATGGCCGGGGTGGTGGGAAGGGGGAGGATGGACCCATGCCGGTTTGTGCCCGCTGGTGGGTCCAGCCCAGGCCTCTGTGAACTCGAGAGGGTGAGGGGTGGGGCGGTGAGCTGGGGGCAGGAGGGCTGCAGGAGGCAGCCAGGGTGGCTGAGGCTGCGGAGATATCGGGGAGCTCTTGCTTTGGAGGGGAACCCCAGCCCTAACTCTCCAGACTGGACGGTGGAGAACAAAAGGGGACCGGTCACCTCTCTGCCTGACTAGGGATCCCAATGACCCATGATTCTGCCTCTGAGCGGCTGAGAAGGGAGTGTAAAGAGCCCGGCCCATGACCATGCTTCCCAGGGCTGCCTCCTTGGGGCTCCACCAGGAGGGATGGACTCCAGGGCTGAAACGGACCTTTCCTTTGGTTTCTACCTTTCCAATGCCCGGACAGAACGGGGCAGAGGACGGGGCCAAGTCGCCCAGGGCCCTGAGCCCCGTGCAGTGGGCCCTCACGACGAGAGAGTGGCCAGGAGTTCACAAACCAGGCAGAGCCGGAGCCCCCTCTCCGCCAGGCAGACCGCCCCGGAGTGGGTGCAGGAGGCTCGTGCACTAAGTGGTCGCGAGCTCACCGCCCGTGCTACGCGTGACGGAGCCCGGCGATCCAAGGAGGCGCCCAGCTCGCGGGGGACTGGGGGCGGGGGGTGCCTAGGCGCCCGGGCCGTTCCACCTTGGGCCGGCGAGGGAGCGCCTCGGGTCGTACCACCCGCCGGCGGGGGAGCCGCCCAGCGCCTGGCAGCCTCCGGGCGCCGAAAGCCCCGCCCGGCAGGTGGCGGCCCCGCCCCGAGGCCGACGTGCGGAAAGGAACGCGCCGGCCTCGCCCGCGAGGGGCCGCTCGGCGGTGGGCGCGGCGTCCCGTCTCCGGCTCGCGTCCACTGGCTGCGGCCCGGCAGGGCGGGCCCGGCTCGGCCGACCATTGGTCGCGAGACCTGGGCATTTGCATACGGGCCGGGCGCGGGGTTCCGGGCTGGCGGGGGCGCGAGGGGGCCGCTGCCGCTGCCGCCGCCGAAGTTGGGCCGAGAGCCGGCGACGGCCCCGCGCAGGGTCGCAGGTGACGCGCGAGGGGTCCTAGGCTCGCGGGCGGGAACTTGGGCCGGGCAGGGGCGGCGGGCTCGGACCGCCAAGTTGGACGGGAGGTGAGGCGGGGGTCGTGGGTGGGGGACGACTCCTCCTCCCGCACGGCGGTCCCTCCAGGCGCAGGGCAGCCACTGCCCACCGCACACTGCGCTGCTCCGGACCCACTGTGCGTGTGACAGCGGCTGATCTGTCCCTGGGCAGCGCGACCGCCCCGCCCCCTCTGTGACCCTGTGGGGCAGGGGACGGCCACGTCGGGTCAGAGGGAGCGTGCCAAGGCGGATGGTAGGCGAGGGCGCTGCACGGACTAGGTGGGCCTGTCTGCGCCCGGCAGTGGGCCGGGTGGGGAAAACGAGGGACATTCAGAGGCCTTTGCTGCCCTTCGCATGCGGGGCCTCAGGCCGGAGCAGATGCCCTCTTGGAGGGAACTCTCTTCTCCCTGTGTGTCTCAGGATGCCAAGGTGTGCAGGGCTCCTGGGACAGTCTTCCTGATGTCGCCAAGCTGAAGGCAGCCCTGGGCAGACACCGGTGTCATTGTCTGACCCTTGGACATCAGGACAGGACCGCCTGAACTAGCCTCTTGAGGGCCACCTCCAGGAACTTTCTTGAGGAAGACAGTGGCAGATTTGGCTTTCCTGTGCCCTCTGCCATGTCAGCGAGGCCACTAAGGGAGTCAGGACTGTGAAGACACATTCGCAGTGCCCCCAGACACGCCCTCCCAGGCATGTGGGTTCCTGGAGGCCTGTCTCCCCTGTTGGGTGTTCCTCAGTTCACCGTGAAAGTCTTATGGTTGTGGAGCAGGCCCAGAGCAGCCTCTGGGCCTGCAGATGCCACAGAGGCAGGTTCTGTCCCCTCTCCCAAGCAATCTGGAGGGGAGGCCCAATTAGTTGGGCCCTTGTGTGGACTTGGACACCCCTCAGGAGGGACCCTACCCTAGTTAGCAGTTGATATGGTATGGTAAGTGTCACACCCAGCAGACTTGGCGGGCCAGGCTCTGCAGGTAGCAGGGAGGCTGTCAGCAGCTTTGGGGTTGAGAACCAGCGGTGCGGATTCGCTGCCACTGGCCCACGACCTTTTGTGAACCAGCCCCTGGAGGATCAAGTAGGAATCTGAGGCCAGGCAGGCCAGGAAGGGCAGTGCCTTCCCCCAAAACACAGTCTGGCCTCAGAGCAACCCTGAGGAGGGCTGCCCTGTACTCACACTGGGCAGTGTCCTGCCCTGCCTTCCCCTCGCTTGAGGGGAGCTAAAGAAGAGGGAAACAGAGGATAAGATGATTGGATGGCATCAGCGACTCAATGGACATGAGTTTGAGCAAGCTCCAGGAGACGGTGAAGGACAGAGGAGCCTGGCGTGCTGTGGTTCATGGGGTCGCAGAGATTCAGACACAACTGAGCGACTGAACGACCACTGGGCTTTCCTCCCCTCAGCACACCTCACAGTGTTGTTTTCAAAGTACAGTTTAAAAGTCAAAAGTAAACCTTTCAGCAACTCAAAGATTTGCCTAGTGATCTGAAGCACTTCGGGCAACTTGGGGGTGGGGAGTGGGGTTTTGTTCACTTGGAGAAGGTTCTGCCCCTTTCCCACCCCGGAATGTGTGGGTTGCCTAAGGACCCCCTTTAAGCTGGAGAAGACCGCTCTCAGTGTCCCCAGAGGCAACCTTGGACCAGGGGCAGATCCCTGGCAGTGACTTCAGAAGGAATGGGTGTTCCCAGAAAACAGACACAGGCCAGGGGGCAAAAGCCCACCCAGGTCTGTGCCTGCTGTCCCCTGGGGAGTGGGGACGGGCGGGACACTGGGCAGGGCATAGGCTGGTCCTCCCCTCGCCTCCATGTGTGTAGGGGGGTCCCTGGGTGGCACCTGGCCTTGTGCCCTGCTGGCCTGTGTGCTCAGCTTGGGAGGTGAAAGGGCGCTAAGGCTCAGGGCTTGTGCCCAGAGGTCCATCCAACCCTGTGGACGCAGGTGGGGGATCCAGGTGAAGGAAGCAGGCCCCCCGACGGCCCCCAGTCCTCCCACCCAGCACGGGGCCTAACCAGCCCGTGTGTTCAGGGCTGCACCTTGTATGGCCTGTGCTTGACCCTAAGGAGAGTCACAGGTCAGGCAGGAGTGTGGACAGGCATGGGAATGGGCTGGGGGCTCCAAAGAGGAAACTGGGGCCAGAGCCTGTTCGCCCCCAGGCCTGTACAGCCACTCCTGACCCTCCTCCAGCACAGGTAGGAAGGGCCTGCTCCTGGTTCCCCCCACAAGCCAGGCGCTTGGTGGTCTCCTTGCACTCAGTACTTCATGTCCCCTACAGTCTGCCCCAAGGAAGCAGGGAACACCAAGCCTGGCTCAGGGGCCACCCCAGGAGAAGGGTGAGTCTTCCCCAAAGTTGCCCACCCCCACACTAAGCAGGAAGACCCCTGTGATCTAGGCTGTCCCGTTCTCTGTTCCTCAATGTGCGTGGCTGCACCCAGGTCTTGGAGCCCCCCAGGTTCTGGCTGGTGCAGAGCTCGCCCCTCCCAACCGCACTTTCGGAGCTGGGAGCTGGTGGCCCACCCCAGAGCCAGGGCTGTGGTTCAGACCTCGCCCTGCCCCAATTTCAAGGCTGCAGGCATGCGGCTAAAGCTTCATGCCTGGCTGGGGAGAGGAGATGGGGTGTTGGAAGGCAGGTCGGCACACCCTCTAGGGGCCAGCAAAGCTCCTGGGGCCTGGCAGACCCAGGAGTCCGGGGCCTGCCCCCGCAAGCTCTCAGGCTCAGGAAACCTGATGGACGGGTCTGGTGTGTCCTTGGATCCTCATATCCAGGAGCCACCCCAGAGGGTGCAGTGCTTCTTGCTGCTGGTGGGGAGCAGACCAGACAGGGAAGTCAGGCAAGGGAGGGGTCTGGACAGAAACCCAGGTCAGTGTCAAGGCTACTTCAGGCCCCCAGACCATCCAACCCCAGGCTGCCAAGGAGAGAAGCTACCCTGCCCCCAACAAGGAGAGGCCACTCCCCAGGGGTGGGTGGATACAGCTCCAGCTTTGGATTAAATAACCACGGGTCCCTGGGAGACCTCTGTTTCAGGACCCTTAACTGTGGCTAGCCCCAGGCAGTTCAGGGGACTACTCAGAGACCCTGCAGACCCTGCCCAGTGCAGTCTCAAGACACGCTTAAGCCATGGGAGGCAGTTTATTGAGGTTTTAATGTCGGGGTAGGGAGCCAGTGTACACACGGATGTGGGCAGGGATACCTCCCGCATGCAAGCACATACCCATAGGTTGAGCACAGGGTCTGTGCACCTCCTGTCCCCAACAAAGCTGTGGCCTTTGCGGGCTATGATGGCAGGGCTGGCCACGCCCCTAGCTTCTCCAGGGTCTTGGCAGATTCGACAAGGACTAGGGCAAGAGTCTTCAGCCTTCCCGTGCTCCCTGCAGCAGGAATCCTAGGGCTCCAAGGTGTCCCGTCTCAGGCTCCGGGTTCCAGGGCTTCCCACTGCACGGTGGAAGGAGTCTTCTGTGACCACGGGCTGGCCTCTGTCATCCAGGCTAGGCTAACCTTGGCTGCGGACATCCACTCTGAGGTGAGAGCTGCTACCTCAAGGAGTTCTGCCTCATGGGGGCAACTGTGGGGAGGACACAGACTTGAGAGGGCTGAGGAGGGTCACTGGAGGACCTCACCCCATCCAGAGCGGGGAGACAGACGTACTCTCTGGGTTCAGGCTGGACACAAGGGCCGGACTCCGGGGGCCTCCCGTGAAGGGCTCTTCTCTGGATGGAGGCAGAAGATCCTATGGGAAGAGCAAGTTAGCTTGGGGCTGGGCGGGCCCCTCACCGACCTGGCCTCCCTCCAGAACTGCTCTGACCTGAGTGCCAGTGGGGTCCCCGTCCGGCCGTGGGGGCGGGGGCAGCGCAGCACCCGTCTGCTGGATGAAGTGCTGCAGGTTGCACTGACGCAGCTCCCGGTTCAGCTCCTCCAGCTCCTGGGCCTGGGCCTAGGGCACACGGGACCCTCAGGCTCTAATTCTGATTTGGAGACCAACGCCCACTCCCTCCCCCAACCCCGCGCTGGGGGCACGGGCTGGGGTGCGGGTCCTGTGGGTTCACCTGCAGGGCGTGCTCGGCAGCCTCCAGAGCCCGGCCCACCAGGGCGAGACTGCCCTGCACCTCCATGCTTTGCCGCTCCTGGGTGGCCAGGTCCTGGCGCAGGCGTTCAGCCACAGACGCGGTGGGCGAGGAGGGCCTAGGGGCCTCTGCAGCCAGGTGTAACTCGGCCTCCAGGGCACGGGCCTGGGCGTCCAGGGCCTGCAGTCTAGCTGCGTGCTCAGCCGTAGCTGCGCTCAGCGCCTGCAGACGGGCCTGTGCCTCGCGCTCCCGGGCCTGCTCCCGCCGCAGCTCCTGCTCCCAGAAGGCCTCCTGGCCCAGCTCCACTGCGTTCCTGCGCACCCTTCGCTCCAGGCCCTGCAGGTCTGTGCAGCAGCCCGGCACAGGCACTACGGGAGCCAGAGGCTCGGGTGGCACAGGGCCGGGGGCCTGCCCAGAGCACCCCAGGCTGAAGGTCAGTGCTTTGCAGGGCTCACGGTCCAGTGCTGGTCGAGGCTTTGGGGGAAGGCTAGCTCGGATGGGACAGCGCTCAGGGGGAGGGCAGCTGTCCGAGGAGGGCCTCCCAGCGAGGCTGGGTCCTGTCCGCCTCAGGACAAACTGGACATCACTGGCAAACTGTCCGCAGGTTGCTTGGGCACCCACAGGACATTCCTGGGGTAGCAGCTGCCGTTCCTTCTCTCTGAGACGCTGCACGAGCACAAAGCGGCCCGTCTGGCCTGGAGCCGGGGAAAGGGGTCAGTCAGCCCACATCCCTTACCTTTAGTCCATCTGGCTTGAGCAGCTGGGGGAAAGCAAGACGGACCAGCAACAGCCCCACCCTCCTGGGGGCCAGATGGGGCCCGGAGGCCAGGCGCCACTGCAAGCCACCTGCTGGGCCCATCTGTGCTTCAGGGAACTCACCTATGGCTTGGGCTAGTGCAATGACCACTTCTTGACAGGTGGTCTGCTCTGAAACCCCACAAACCACGCGCTGGATGCCGTCCACCCACACCTTCAGCTCCATGGCCGCCAGTCCTGAGAGCATGCCTGTCCTGCAGCGAGGGCGAGGGCCAGGGGTCAGGCCCGGCCTGGCCCCAGCTCGGCTTGGCCGGCTCTTCCTCCTCAGGCCTGCCCCGCACCCCGGAACTGGCTCGGGACTGCTGCCCCTCGGCATCTGGTGCGGAGCCCCACACGGAGGCCGCACATTCCTGGGGGTGGGGCAGCAAAGGCCAGTGCCCCCCCAGAGAGGGAACCAGAGGGCCCTCCCGCAGCGCTCGGAGGCTGCCCCACTTCCCAGCCTGCTCTCGGCCGGCCCCACTCCCGGAACCAAGCAAATCATTAACCAGACCGGGCCACCCGGCTTGAAGGGCACAGCCCCTCCCGCGGGGCGTCCGCGCGCAGCCCTCGACACCGCAGACCCGCCGCACCCGGCGCGGGCGGCCCCTCCCTGCTACCGCGCGGCCCCGCGCTCGCCGCGAGGCCGCAGTCCCCGCTCTCGGCGGGTGCAGGTGCGGCGCGGCCCCCTCGCCGGCCCGGCTCCCGCCCCTCCGTCGGAGTCGCAGCCCAGGGCCACGCCCTGCGCCGCGAAGGCCCCGGAACTCGGCGCGGCTCACCTGGACGCTGACCGGCCTCCGGAATCCGGACGCGGACTGGCTGCTGCCAGGCTCCGGGCGCCGCCGCAACCTGCCGCCTCCAGCGCCGCGGGAGCGCCCCGGCCCGCCGCCCCATTGGCTCGCTGCCCGCGCGCCCCGCCCCTCTCGCCCCCATTGGCTGCACCGCGCGCCCCGCCCACTCCGCGCCTACGCCCATTAGTCACCTACGCAGAGCCTTTCCCCTGGGCCTCCCCATTGGCTCCCCGCCCGCCCCGCCCCCGGCGGCGCCCAGGTGTGGGCGGGGCTCGGCGGCGCGGGGGGCCGAGAGCGCCCGGGTCCACGCGCGCCCCGAACCCGCTCACCGCGCGGAAGAGCGCTGCCTTCCGTGGCGCAGGCGGCGCGTGGGGCAGGTGCCTGGCCGCGTTTCCTGGCTGACTTTGGCAGAAGCCGTCCCGTCTGATGAGTCTCCCGCCTAAGGGACCGGGCGCCGGCCCGGGACCCCGCGAGCCTGGCTTGCACCCAGGAGGGCAACGGGGCTGACATCGCCCCTCCCCTCGCCTGGGACGTGATGGGACGCGCGGGAGTCCGGGGGCTCAAGACGGGAGGGAGTGGAGCTGGTTGGCCGCTGGTCCTCTCCGGCTGCTGCCAGGCTGACAATCCTGATGGGGGAGGGGGCCGCCAAGAGGTTGACTGGGACAAAGGCCTTGGGCTCTTTGTCTGAGGCTCAGTGGGGCCCAAGGCTGGCCCGAGCTGTAAACACACTCCTCCGCCAGGCGAGTCCTGCTATTCTGCCCGGAGACCCCAGGCCGGCGAGGCAGCCGGAGTCCCTCATAGTCTCAGTGCTGTCTGTGTGGATCAGCAGCAAGGACGCCTAGAACCTGCACTGCCCAAGTCAGACTGGCCCAGAGCGGGGGTTTCTCCCTCCTGCCCACTACAAGCCCTGCAGGAGCAAAAGTTGAAAGTCTGAATGAATGCATGGTGAGGGAATGAAGGTGGGGCAAAAAGCAGAGGGCATGGTCTTACGGGTCAGGTCTGGGGCTCACTTTTGTCCAGGTCCAGGGGCAAGGGAGCTATTCGGTATTGTTCAGCCCCTAAGTCACATCCGACTCTTTCTGACCCCATAGACTGTAGTATGCCAGGCTCCTCTGCCCTCCACTATTCCCCCAACTTTGTTCAAACTCATGTCCATAGAGTTGGTGATGCCATCCAACCACCTCATCCTCTGTCACCCCCTTCTCCTTTTGCTTTCAATTTGTCCCAGAACCAGGGCCTTTTCCAATGAGTTGGCTCTTCGCATCAGGTGGCCAAAGTATTGGAACTTCAGCTTGAGCATCAGTCTTTCCAGGGAATATTCAGGATTAATATACTTTCTTCTCTAGCACAAAACATTGAAAGCATCAATTCTTCTGCTCAGCTGAAGGCTCTCAGCATTCTTCATGGTTCAACTCTCACATCCACACATAACTACTGGAAAAACCATCAGTTCAGTTCAGTTCAGTCGCTCTGTTGTGTCCAACTCTTTGCGACCCCATGGACTGCAGCACACCAGGCTTCCCTGTCCCTCACCAACTCGCGGAGCTTGCTCAAATTCACGTCCATTGAGTCGGTGGTGCCATCCTACCATGTCATCCTCTGTCGTCCCCTTCTCCTGCCCTCAATCTTTCCCAGCATCAGGTTTTTTCCAATGAGTCAACTCTTTGCATCAGGTGGCCAAAGTATTGGAGCTTCAGCTTCAGCATCAGTCCTTCCAATGAACATTCAGGACTGTTTTCCTTTAGGATTGACTGGTTGGATCTCCTTGCAGTCCAAGGAACTCTCAAAAGTCTTCTCCAACACCACAGTTCAAAAACATCAATTCTCCAGCGCTCAGCTTTCTTTATAGTCCAACTCTCACATCCATACATGACTACTAGAAAAACCATAACTGACTAGAAGGACGTTTGTTGGCAAAGTAATGTCTCTGCTTTTTAATATACTGTCTAGGTTGGTCATAGCTTTTCTTCCAGGGAGCAAGTGTCTTTTACTTTCATGGCTGCAGTCACCTTTGCAGTGATTTTGGAACCTAAGAAAATAAAGTCTCTCATTGTTTCCATTGTTTCCCCATCTATTTGCCATGAAGTTATAGGACTGGATGCCATGGTCTTAGTTTTTTTAATATTGAATTTTAAGCCAGCTTTTTCACTCTCCTCTTACACTTTCATCAAGAGGCTCTTTAGTTCTTCTTCGATTTCAGCCATAAGAGTAATGTTATCTGCATATATGACGTTATTGATATTTCTCCTGACAATCTTGATTTCAGCTTGTGCTTCAGCCAGCCTGGCATTTCACATGATGTACTCTGCATATAAGCTAAATAAGCAGGGTGACAATATACAGCCTTGAAGTACTCCCTTGCCAATTTGAAACCAGTCCGTTCCATGTCTGGTTCTAACTGTTGCTTCTTGACCTGCATACAGATTTCTCAGGAGGAAGTAAGGTGGTCTGGTATTCCCATCTCTTGAAGAATTTTCCACAGTTTGTTGTGATCCACACAACAAACTTTTAATTTCATGGCTACTGTCACCATCCACAGTGATTTTGGAGCCCAAGACAGTAAAACCTGTCACTGGTTCTACATTTTCCCCCTTCTATTTGCCATGAAGTGATGAGACTGGATGCCTGATCTTAGTTTTTTGGATGTTGAGTTTCAAAGCAGCACTTTCACTCTCCTCTTTCACGCTATCAAGAGGCTCTTTAGTTTGTCTCTGCTTTCTGCCATTAGAGCGGTATCATCTGTGTATCTGCTGCTGCTGCTGCTGCTGCTGCTGCTAAGTCGCTTCGGTCGTGTCCAACTCTGTGCAACCCCATAGACGGCAACCTAGCAGGCTCCCCTGTCCCTGGGATTCTCCAGGCAAGAACACTGGAGTGGGTTGCCATTTCCTTCTCCAATGCATGAAAAGTGAAAGTGAAGTTGCTCAGTCGTGTCCGACTCTTCGAGACCCCATGGACTGCAGCCCACCAGGCTCCTCCGTCCATGGGATTTACCAGGCAAGAGTACTGGAGTAGGGTGCCATTGCCTTCTCCTTCTCTATATCTGAGGTTGTTGAAATTTCTCCCAGCAATTTTGATTTCAGCCTGTGACTCCTCCAGCCCAGCATTTCACATGATGTGCTCTGCATAGAAGTTAAATAAACAGGGTGACAAAATACAGCCTTGATGTGTCCTTTCCCAATTTGGGACCAGCCTGTTATTCCATGTCTGGGTCTAACTGTTGCTTCTTGACCTGCATACAGATTTCTCAGGAGACAGGTAAGGTGGTCTGGTATTCCCATCTCTTGAAGAATTTTCCAGAGTTTTTTGTGATCCACACAGTCAAAGGCTTTAGCATAGTCAGTGAAGCAGAAGTAAATGTTTTTCTGGAGTTCTCTTGCTTTTTCTATGATCCAATGGATATTGGTAATTTGATCCCTGGTTCCTCTGCTTTTTCTAAATCCAGCTTGAACATCAGTTCTCAATTCACATACTATTGAAGCCTAGCTTGAAGAATTTTGAGTATGACCTTGCTAGCATGTGAAAAGAGTGCAATTGTGTGGTAGTTTGAAGATTTTTGGCATTGCTCTTCTTTGGGATTGGAATGAAAACTGATCTTTTCTAGTCCTGTGGCCACTGCTGAGTTTTCCAAATTTGCTAGCATATTGAGTACACCACTTTAACAGCATCATCTTTTAAAATTTTTAAATAGCTCAGCTGGAATTCCATCAACTCCACTAGCTTTGTTCATAGTGATGCTTCCTAAGGCCCACTTGACTCACACTCTAGGATGTCTGGCTCTAGGTGAGTGATCACACCATCGTGGGTATCCAGGTCATTAAGATCTTTTTTTGTATAGTACTTCTGTGTTTTCTTGCCACCTCTTCTTAGTCTCTTCTGCTTCTGTTATGTCCTTACTGTTTCCGTCATTTATCACGAACATCTTCACATGAAATGTTCCCCTGGCATCTCCAATTTTCTTGAAGAGATATGTGATCTTTCCCACTCTATTATTCTCCACTATTTCTTTGCAGGTTCATTTAAGAAGGTCTTCTGACCTCTCCTTGCTCTTCTCTGGAACTCTGCGTTCAGTTAGATACTATCGTTGTCGTTATGTGTCCCAAAGCTCCTCACAGTCACTCCAGTGCTGTGGGTGAACCCCGGGAGGGAGGCTTCTGTACTGGGGCTTAGGAGCTAAAGGCACAGCAGTCAGTACGGCAAAGGGGCGGGGGAGGGCATGAAGGGGCCCCCTGGGGCCAGAGTTCAGCAAGCCGCTGGCCCAGGTCCTCAGGGCTCACCCCTCCCTCTCTTCCCTTTCCCCAGACAGCTGGGCCCCAGTGAGGTCACATGCTCAGCACCGCCGTCCTTCTGGCCTGTGGACACACTCACAGAGCAGCAGTGCCCCCAACACCCACCGACTGCCATGGTCAGCCAGGGAGGGCCCACGGGAGCCTCCCCAGGGTTGGTTGGGGCTGTTGAGCTGAGCGGGTGATGGTGGCAGGCCCTGTGGGTCACTCTGTGTCTCCTGGGTCTGCTGAGGTTAGCTGGGCTGTCGGTCAGCCCCTCACAGCTTCTCCTTCAGGCTGGACAAGGACGGGGCCAGGGTTCACCTGGGGCCCTGGTCTGGGTCTCCCTGGAGGCTCCTGGTAACAAACAGCCCCTCCCCTCTGGCTGCTGGTATCCATGGCAACCCTGTAGCTCCTTTCTCTCCCCAGGCCTGCTTGGACCTCAGGCCTCAGGTGAGTGTTGGGGAGGACCCCGGCTCTGAGGGGACAGAGACCGCACCAGTGAAGGACCAGCACCTTTGGGGACCCGTGCTCTAGGCTGGGGGACAGGCACTCAGGTCCTGGAGGCAAGGGTGACAGAGAAGAGATGACAGGGAATGGCTGAGCACCCAAGGACATTGTGCCAGGGGTGGGGTGGCCTGCTGCCTTGGTCTGCTCAGAAACGCGCAGGTGTAGACACTCAGGTGACTAGTAGTGTGCCATTCAGTGGGGCAGACACACACGCACACTCACACACACATACACACGCGCACCCCCTCTTGGAGAGCGACACCCCGTGAACCAGCAGGGCCGTCTGGGGGCATCATACACAAGGTTGGCTGTGTACGGAGAGCCCTGCAGGGTGCACACACCAGACCCGGTGAAGCCCCAGCACCCTTCCTCTACGCGCCCCCAGCAACATCAAGAATGGCCCCCAAGTCTTGTCAGGAGGCTGAAGACGCTGAGGAAGAGGCTCTCGCGTCTCTGGTGGACGGAGAACCAGTGAGTGGCCACATGGGGCCTCCAGTGGGCGCCGCTGCAGACCCTGTGGCTTCCACACACCCTCAGAATGCCAAGCCCAGCTCCACCAGGATGGTCTCCTCCATCAACCTGCAGTAAGGAGGGGAGGGGTGTGGTCAGCTGCTCGGGTCAGGCCAGCCAGACGGTGACCAAGCAGCGAGGGGGGCTGGTGTTTCAGGTCGGCCTTGGAGTCCCTGGACCCCCGCACCCTGCGGCTGCTCTGGGGGCAGAGGGAGTTGGAGATCCAGGCCCTGCGGTGGGCCATCCAGAATCAGCGTGAAGCCCGACACTGCCGTATCCTACAGGAGGTGGCTGGGCTTCCAGCCGAGAGGTCAGTGGTGTGCACTGGTCCCCCACCCACTCAGTCCCCGGCCCGTCCTTAACCTGGGGTTTATGTCTGATTCCAACGTCAACCACCAAGCCTGACCCCTGCCCTGACCCTGACCTATGCCTCTAGCCCCAGTCCTTACCTGGCTCTGATCCCCTGCCCTAACCCTGCTGCTGCTGCTGCTGCTGCTGCTAAGTCGCTTCAGTCGTGCCCGACTCTTAGCGACCCCATGGACTGCAGCCTACCAGGCTCCTGTCCATGGGATTTTCCAGGCAAGAGTACTGGAGCGGGGTGTCACTGCCTTCTCTGCCCTAACCCTAAAGAAGTTAATACACTGTAAACCACCCAGACCCTAGCTCCCAAGCATGTTGATGGGTGTTGAACCCAGCCTAGACCCGGCCTCCGACCCAGACGTCTTCAGGGCCTGACCCGCCTGCCTGGCCGGGGCACCCTAATGAGTGAAGAGGCTGCGGACCCAGAAGTGGAGCTGCTGAGACTACCCCTTCCCTAGGAGCTCAAGAAGTAAGGATAAGTTCCTGCAAAACCAGGTCCAAAAGCTGACGTTGGAGTTGAAAGCACAGAAGGAAAAGGCCCAACTGGTGAAGGGCAAGAGGGATCAGGGACGGGGGCGGGGCGGGGGGTGAGGCCAAGCCAGGGTGGGGCGGGCCAGGATAGGGGTCGAAAGGCCCCGCCCACTGCTGACCCACCCGAGCAGGAGAAGAAGCGTCTGGAGGAGAGGCTGCAGCAGGCCGAGGACGCGCTGCGGCAGCTGGAAGCCGAGCTGCAGGCCTTCCAGAAGTCCTGCCTCCTGCAGCTGGCCCGCTCCTCCTGGGTGGGCCGCGTGCTGCGTTCTTCCACGGGCAGCGTGGAGGTGAGCCTGGCTATGGGTGGCCCCCCAGCCCACCCTCCTTGGTCAGCTGGCTGCCCCCTTCAGACTGGTGCTTCCACTCAGGGGCCTTGGCCTCCCTGGAGGCCTGCCTCCTGGACCAGGGACCAGCAACCAAGCCTGTGGTCCCTCCCACCTGGCTCTCAGCAAGTGTGTGCCTCAGGTGCTGGGGAGGCTGGAGGGCAGAGTGGCCTTGGGCAGAGGGCTGTGCTCCCCGCCCCAGCCCCTGCCTGCTGGCCTCCTGTCCCCTTTGCAGGTGGTGACGGCAGAGACCCTGATGGACCTCAGTGACTTCTCTGAGAATGATCAGGCCCCCACTGCTGGGGAGGTAAATGAGGCCCTCCAGGTATGTTCTTGGATCTGCAGTCCTGCAGGAGCGTCAGGTCACCTGCCTGTTGTTCCCTGGCCAGGGTTTCCGGCTGGAGGATGTGGACTGGAACAGCATTGCACACCGGTACCCCAACCTCTTCACCAACCTCGAGTCCAGCTCAGATCAAAAGTAACTGCACTGGATGGGGACTCCCCAGGGGGAGGTAGAAGAGGGGAGGGCCTGCCTTGGCTGGGATGAACCAAAGTCCAGTTCCATCCTTTAGTGTCTGGGGACAGGTCATTTAAACTTTCCAAGCGTCAGTTCTCTGACCTGCAGCTTGCAGTCAGGGATGAAGGGAAATCGTTCTGGGGTCAACTGTCTACCCATGAGCCCTTTGCTCAGGTGGGGTCCTAGGGACTGGGGCCACAACTTGGTGGGCCCTGTCCCCATCTGATGGAGGTCAGATGGGGGCAGAGCTGGTGTCCAGGAGCCAGAGGTCTGGGCAGCAAGTTGGTCATGACCTGCAGGCACCCCCGGACCTCGCAGCTCCCAACAGCCTCACCGCCTGATCAGTGGAGCTCAGAGCTGTGCTGTAGGCACCAAGAGCACAATCTCAAGAGTGTCGAGTGGAGCTCCCTGCCCTTGGCGGGCACCAGCAGCTCTGGGGGTGCCGACTCCGAGTCCAGCAACAGCCAGCTGGCGGCGCATAATCGCGTGCATAAAGTAACAGGGGACCCTCCCCAAGTGCCTAGCCACACTGCCAAGCAGGTGGAGGCGCGGGCACAGAGCCTCTGCAGGGACAGTCAGGCAACATTCGAAGGTGGAGCGGGGCGGGTCTCTCCTGGTTTCTTCCCCTTCCCACGCCTGCAGGACTGTGATCTCTGCCCCAAGCCCCGAAGGACATCCCCCTAACCTCCTGGCTTTCACGGTTGCCCAGTGTGAGGCTGTGGGGGCCTCTCCAACCCTGTCCCTGGGGGTTAGGGTGGGCTTGGAGGACTCCTGCCGCTGCCTTTGTGCTCTGGCGTGAATCCACTGGCCGCCCCACCCCCCACCAAGTACTGCACGGTATTTCTCTGCTTCTCCCAGGTGCGGGGGCCCACTATCCCTCCTGCTCAGATCTGATCCCTAGTGCTGCTCCTCTCCCACACGGACCTTCAGGGCACTGCGGGCCAGGTCCAGCCTCACAGGAGATGTCCTCGGTGGACCCTGGACCCTCCAGATTGGGGGTCCCCTCCCAGGCAGCCCGCCTCTCCGTGCATCTCCAGAAAACCCACTCAGACGAACAGGGCAAGAATGGCCCGGAGCCTGAGTCTGGGGTGGATTCCCATCTCTGGCATTCCAGGCACTGTCCAAGGTGAGGAGGGGACCCAGCTGGGACTGCAGGGTCAGGTCTCCTAGAGGGACTGTGGCGGAAGGGACCCCACTGACTTGGCACAGAGCCCCTGCCTGCACTCCAGCCCCAGCCCCTCGGGCTCCTGCCTGAAGATCATGGCGGTTAGCCGCCGCCAGAGGTTCGTGCGCATCCTCAACCAGTCGCTGGAGGAGACGGTGGACCTGGGCGGCTTCGTGCTGCAGCAGCTGGTGCTCGACTTCCCCGTGTGCATGTACCGCTTCCCACCCAGCACCCTGCTGCCTCCGCGGCACCACATCACGGTGAGCCCCGCTCCCCGCGCCCCTTGAGGCCCAGCCCTCCAGCGGCCAGCCCTTCACCCGGTGCCCCTCACCCCCCGGCTCTTCCCAGGTGTGGGGTGAGGGGCCCTGCAGTACCAGGCGGCAGCAGCTCTCCTCCTTGGGCCGGGAGCCCGTCCACTTCTACTCCAGCCGAAGCTGTGTGACCCTCCTCCTGAACCCCCAAGGCGAGGTCAGAGCAGGTCCCAGCGCGGGTGGGGGGACGGGCCGGCTTTGTGGAGTAGGGGTGACTTCCGTGTTTCCCACGGCCTCGTAGGTCCTCAGCGAGCACCAGTCCCCACACTGCGTGACCCCAGTGTCCAGGATCTTCGCAGACAACACCGACTTGTCCATCGACTGTTTCCCACTTTCAGAGGCCCGGCCCGAAGCTGACCTTGCGGAGCATCAGCCCCAGCCTCGACCCCCGCGCAAGGGTCGGGTGCGGGAGGCCCGGGCTGGGCGCCGGAGGCCGGGGTGGGGACCGCGGGTCCTTCAGTGCCTGCTTCCTCCCCAGGGTTAGGGTTAGCCGCCCAGGACTTGGCAAAGACCCCAGACTCCCTGCTAGGACTGCCCCCCACCTCCCCAGGTCCCACCCTTCCGCCTGTTCTGGCCTCCCCTCAGGTCTTCCACCTCCCCAGGCCGCGTCTGCCCCGGGACCACCCCTTCCCGCTGGCAGGCTGTCTCTCACGACCCCTCCCTCGCCAGGCCAAGGGTCCAATTGCCCCGCTTGAGTACCATCAAGCTCCTCCGCCAGCGGGAGGCGCCAGTATGGCCCGAGGACGTGGCCCAGACCCACCCAGAGCTCTTGCCCTCCATCCCCATCCCCGGTGAGTGCTGAGTGCGCAGCTGGGAGGAACGTGGAGGAGGGGCGGCCGGCAAGGAGGGGGCGCCCGGCCCACCCCACCCATCCTCTTCCCAGCAGAGGTCGGGGTGGGCCTCCAGGACTGCCAGGGTAGGAAGGACCACAAAATCCGGGTGAGTGCCCCGCCCCGCCCCGCCCTAAGACCACGTCCACAGACCCCGCCCCTCCACCAGGCCCCGCCCTCAGGCTCCTCCACCAGGATCCCCCGCCCTTAGGCCCCTCCTGCCCTCAGACCCCTCCCCTCCACCGGGTCCCTGGCCTCACCCTCAGGCCCCGCCTGCCCTCAGGCCCCGCCTACCCTCAGGCCCCGCCCCACCCTCAGACCCTGCCTCTCCACCAGGCCCTGCCCTCAGACTACGCCCCACCCTCAGGCCCCGCCCTCCACCAGGACCCGCCCACCCTCAGACCCCGCCCCACCATCAGGCCACGCCCTCCTACCCCGCCCCTTCACTAGGCCACGCCCATCATCAGACCCCCGCCCCCTGCCAGGCCCCGTCCCTTCCCGTCCAGCGGCCTCTCGGGCTCCGCCCCCCCAGGTGTGCCGGAAGAGGGTGGACTGCGGCTGTCCAATGGTGGCGCTGTCGGTGCAGAGCACGGCTGAGAGCAGGTTCGGCTTCCGCTTCCTCAGCTGCCCGCCCATCACCGTGGACACTCGCTGGCCGCTGTAGGGCCGGGCCTGGCGGCCTGCGCCCCCAAGTCTCCACGACTGTGGCGGTGGGGCAGGAAGAAAGCACGGGAGGCAGACGGTGCCGGCTGCATAATTTATTGAACGCCGCCTACCAAGTAAACCGCATTTCTGTACACCTGAGAGTCGAAAATGATTCCTTTGGTTTCCGGGAGGAGGGAGCTGTCGTCCCATCCCCACGCAGGGAACCCCACCGGTCCACCAGGGTTGGCCGACGGCAAGTGCTTCTACTTGGGATCGCAGCAGCCCAAGGGTGGCTTAGAGCCCTGGGTGGCTGGAGGGCTGGCCAAGGACTGGCCAGGGCCCAGTTCCACCCACTTTGGCCGGGGCCCAACCTGCTTTCTCTCAGGCCTGCTCCTCAGGGAAGGCCGGGCCTCACGGAATAGGTGGGCGGCAGGGCCAGTGGTGGGGACTTGTGCATTCTCTCCTGGGCTCTACCTCTTCCCCTCTTGGTGGTCCCAGCTCCTGACTTCCCTCCACCAAGAGGGTCCTCTCCTGTACCAGGCCCACTTCTCCCCTGCCCAGCATGCTCGCCCAGGTGCTCTGGATTCTATGAGGCCGGAGTGCAGCTGGGCCTTCCACGATTGCCCTGGGGCCCTTGGCCACCCGCCAGGCCGGCCTGGCAGTGGGGAGGGGTGTACATGAGGGTGGGGTCGGGCTGGGGTGGTCAGTGTCAGGTGCGGCATGCCCCGGAGGCTGGGGGTCTGGCTGCTGAGTCTGGGGCTGGCTTTGGGCCTGGACATCCCTCTGCTTGAGGACTGGGGCCTGAGGTCACTTCTCGGGCTCTCAGAGCAGTCACTGGAGCCAGCCCCTGACCCAGGCCAGGCCCCAAACTACCCAGGGTTCTGAGCCTACGCCCCCGGAACTGCAGATCTGTGGACCCCCAGGAGTTGCGGCCCCGGTCTGGCTTGAAGGACTTGGGGGGACAGGGGATCAGGTTGTACCCCGAGGTCCTGGAAGACTCTGGGAAAGGAAGAAAGACAGCAGGTCAGACAGGGCCACCGGGGCCGGGCCCCACAGCAGGGCCGTAGTGTCTGCTCACAGGCAGGTGGTGCCGGGGTCATTCCCAAACCTCCCCCGGGCAGCGAAGCCCTGGCACCCACCCGAGGGCAGGCTGGGTGGGTGTGTTCGTGATCGCCCAGTGCCCTCCTGGACACTGACTGGAGTAGGAGGTCCTAGCACCTCTCTGTCCCTCACTGGCTGTCACTCCTCCAGCCACTCCTGCAGGCTGCCTGCCCGCGCTCCCTCGCTCTCTCCTCTCCGGCCTCAACCAGGTGGTGAGGTCCTGGCTGTCTCAGGCCCGCCTTCCCCAGCCCCTCCCCCAGGCACAGCAGCAGCACAGCCAGTGCGGAGCTTCGGCCCTGTCCCTGCTCCGTCCTGGCTTCTTTGGTGCCCCCCCCACCGACACCCCCCGCTCCGCAGGGTCGTTCAGCCGACCTTGCAGCCCCTGCTTACAAATGCCCGGGTTTGCCTGCCCAGTTGTTCTGCAAGTCGGTTCAAACCTTTCCTCCAGGAAGCCCCCCTCGCCCCTTCTCTCTGCCTCACAGCCCACGCGTTGGCTCTGCTCAGCCACGGTCACTCGAGCCAGTGTCCCTGAGGGAGGGTCTTGCCTGGCTTAGTTCTGCCCCAGCCCAGGACAGGCCCTGTCTGCAGAGGAAAGGCAGTAGCTGCCACCCACCACCCCCCACCGTGGTCTCCTGCCCACCCACCTGGGGGCCTTGTTCCCTTCGCTGGGCTTGCGCTGTGCTCCCGGGAACCTCCGCTGGTCTGCCCCATGTGTTGGCCCTGGCCCCTCCCCGGGCCACTCACTCTCATTCAGGGCCCCTCTGGCTCCGCATGCACCTCCCTTGTCGGGAGGGCCTGCCCTCTCCCTCTTTCAGCCAGCTGACCCGGCTGCCTGGCCCCTGGGCTCAGGGGAGGGGAACTTGAGCCCCCACCCCCAGGAGAGGCCCTCCCTGCCCCTCCCGCCTCAGCCCGGTGCTGCTCTGCGGTGCTGGCTCTGTCAGGCAGGCTACCTGGGGCCAGGCTTGGGGGGCTGCGGTGAGGCTTGGGCCCAGCCTCGTCCTCTTGCTCTTCAGGGCCCCTCTGTGGGCCCCAGGGGCCTGCGGCCCCCTCCTCCCAGGACTCTGGGCACCTACTGGGAAGGGGGCTGGGGTGTGGGCAGGGGAGGTTGCAGCCTGCTCCTCCTTTGGAGCAGATCCCAGAGGAGTGTGACTTGGGGCAGCCTTGGGCTCCCGTGACCCGACCCTCCAGCCACCCGGGGACCAGCAACCACTCAGCCAAGGCAGGTCCCAGCCACAAGGCCCCCCTACCCCGCCCTGGTCAGAGCACATAGGGTGGCAGGGCTGGGGTGTGGGGCAGGTGGCACCCACCGCAGGCGCAGCTCCCTCAAAGCCTGAAGCCCGGCCCAGGCCAGGAGGTCATGATCGTCGGCAGGGTCAGGCTCCGAGGCGGAGGCCCTGGGGGCCAGTTCTTCCAGCCTGGGAGAGGGCAGCTTCTCTGGGTGCACCCCAGCCTGGGAAGGGAGAGGACTGGCTCAGGGCACGGCCTGCCGGGGCTGGGGGCTGGGTGCTGCCCGCCGTGGGGGCAGGCTGTACCTGGCACCCGTGCCGACGCTCCCGCAGGCCTTTGGTGGGGTTCCCACAGAGGACCCGGCCGGCGCCTGGAGAAGAGGGTGTGGCTGGGCCTGGTTTGGGGCCTCAGGGCTTCAGGGCAGCTTCACACTGAGGCGGATCACCTACCGTGGGTGAGGTTGCTGGTGCCATCCTCTGGGGCCGGGCCCTTGGGAAGGAGGCCTTCAGGCAGGGGCATCCCGGGAACCAGCAGGGAGAGAGGCCCGCGCCTGGGGGCCCAGGGCTGGGTCTCAGGCAGGCACAGCTCAGGGCTCAGTCTCCACATGGGGGAGCCGTGGGTTTGATCTGCCCGAGGGTCAAAATCAGAGGTCACCAAGGCGCACGCCAGTTGATCAGCCAGGAGTCCCCCGAGCTGAACCCCGTCCACGGAGCCCACCACCCTGCGTCAGTGTGCCTGAGGCCCCGAGTCACGGGATGGCAGGTTTCTCCCTTCCCTCTGTGGATGGTGGGGGAGGCCTGCACCAAGGCTGCTCCCAGGGAGGGTGTCCTGGCCTGGGGTTGTGTGTGTGCAGGACTCTGGGGACAAGGGGTCAGGTCTGAGAAGGGACACAGGAGGCAGCCTGCGGGCGGGACCGGGGTGCAGCCCCTCCTGGGGCTCTCAGGTGAGATCCGCAGGCGGGGCGGGGTGGCCCCAGCCCGAGGCGCCTGGACGTGGCTGCGTGTACCCGGCCTGGGGAGCAGGCTGTCTAGGGTGCAGCCCTCCTTGATAGCCTCCTTCACCAGCAGCCAGTCCTGGTCCAGCTTCTGAGAGGCCGGCAGGCCCGTGTGTGCGGCAGGCAGCTCGTCCAGGACCTGCAGCTGGGGGATGAGCTTCCTGACCTCTGCCCTGTAGTTGTAGCCCTGGGGCACCTGCGGGTGGGGGCGGGCCTGAGTCCAGGGGACCCATCAGGCCAGCTTGGGCCTGAGCTGCTCCCCCAGCCCCGCTGTGGGCGGGGCTGGGGAGCCGGGATTTGCTGGGGCCAGGCCCGCCTGGGTCACTCTGGAACCTGAGGGACTGCTGGGACCCTGGGCTGTTGCCCACGCATGATCACACTCTCCGGGCTCACTGCCAGGGTCCAGGGCTGCCCTCTGGCCTGCAGGGCTGCCCTGAGTTTGGAGCTTAGCCCCGTGGGCGGTGGAAGCAGCCGGGCGGGCGGAGGGAGCTCTGGCCGAGGTGGCGCAGCCCCCAGCATAGGGGCATCTCTGAACGGGGCCTGCAGGGTGTGCGCACATGACTCCACGTGGAGACTGCGCTCCACATGGCGTGTGCACAGACCTCTCCTGGGAGCACACATGAGCCAGGGCCTGGCCCGGGTATGTGTGGCCCTTTGGAATCTAGGGGGACATGGAGGCGGCCACCGGGCCCCCAGCAATATGAGGAGGAGCTCCTGGTGAGGAGGCCCCGACGTGCCCTGGGCGGGTCCCCCGGGATCTGCTGCCATCCGGCCCGTTCAGGTGGGCAGAGCAGTCCCCTGGCCGGCCGAGGAGCTGGCAGCACAGATTGCCTCCCGCCTGCTGGTGTGCACCTGGTGGGTTGGGCCAGAGCCTGGCCACAGGCAGAGTGGGTTGCCCTCCAGGGTGAGTGTGGCCAGCTGCGGGCACAGCTGCAGGTAACGCAGCTGCCCCAGGTCCTCCACGCAGTTGCCTTCTAGGTCCAGCACCTCCAGCTGCTCCAGCAGGCACAGCGGGCTCAGGTCCCAGATGTTGTTGTAGGAGAGGTAGAGTTCCTGGGGGGCACGGCAGGGGAGGGGGTGCTCATCAGGGCCGCACCCACCTCCTGCCCCCTGTCCGCCCCCCACCCCCGACAGGGCAGGGCAGGCCCACCTTCAGGGCAGGAAAGGAGCTGATGCCATCCAGGTCGGCCAGGCCGCAGCGAGCCAGCCAGAGCACCTGCAGGTGGCTGAGGGAGGTGCCCAAGTCCCTGCAGAGGGCAGGGCGCTGGTCAGTGCTGTCTTGGGGTGAGGCGCTGGTCAGTGCTGTCCCGGGGTGGGGGGCTGTGTCGGTGACTGCACAGGCCCTGTGCCCTGCCTTGTGCCCGCCGCCACCCACATCTGCTGTCTCCAGACGCGGGGGCCGCTGGGACCGGCTTGTGCGGCCTCCGGGCCGAGGAGGAGCTCCAGAGCGCCCGGCTGCCTGCCTTCCCTCCTGGCTGCAGCCGCTGGAGGGCCCAGGCCTGGCTGCAGGTCGCCCTTGTGCTAGATGGCAGCTGCCCACTGTGGTGGACCTGGCCTCCCCAGCGGGGCCAGCGGGGGCCCTCCCTCCCGCTCTCCCCAGGCCTTTCTTGCGGATGATTTCCCCCCTGCAGCCCCTCCCCAGCCCAGATGTGCCTGCAGGAAAACCCCTCCCCGCTGGGACTGGTCTGTGCCACCTCCCTCATGGTGGCCGCTGCCCCGCGGGTGGGCAGACCAGGGCTCTCCATCGGCTCCTGGGATGCACTCGTCTGCTTTCTCTCCTAATGTCCTCTACTCTCACGTCTGGAGCTCGGCCTCGCCCGTGTGGCCTCGTCATCAGCCCCTCTCTCTCCCGTTTCCAAGCCTGCCCCTTTCCTCTGCTTTCTGGGAGGTCCCGTTGTCTTCCCACGTTGCTGTTAGCATCACACATTTAATTCCTAAGCGCCCTTAGCTGTTCTCTCATAAGTCGAATGCTGTTTTTGTTTTGAGGGTGCAAGAGGCCATGTGTTCTTCTGTGCCTCTCAGAACGTCCCCTGAAGGCGCCTGGACAGCTCATTCCCTTGGCACTGCCTGCAGCCGCTGAGCCTGCGGCCTGCGTGCCGCACCTCCCGGAGCCCACGTGCCCAGGAGCCTGTGCTGGGCACCAAGAAGCCACCACGATGAGCAGGCCTGCGCACCTAGAGAGGAGCTCCTGCTCGTGCCAACCAGAGCAAGCCTGCACACAGCAAGGGAGGCCCAGGGCAGCCATAAATAAGTTAGTCAATGTTTAAAAATTGTTAAAGGTATCAGAATAATACTAGTAATAACCAGAAAAATCAGAGAAGATAAACACAGCCCAAGGCTGACTCTTTAAAAACTTACAGACAACCCTTTGGCAAGACTGATCAAGGATAAACAGAGGGACCATGCAAATTAATGTATGGGACTTAAAAAGAGGAATAATTATGGTCTTGAGAGCAATTTAAAATAGCAAAAGACCATTAAGAACCACCTATACACCAATATTCTTGAAAACCCAGAGACCTGGTATCGAAAGACAGAAAACTAGGGCATTCCCTGGCAGTCCAGCGGTTAGGAATCTGCCTTGCAGTGCAGGAGACATGGGTTCAACCCCTGCGCCAGAAAGTCAGGTCCCACCTGCTTCACATCAGCTAAGGCCACACACCACCAGTACTGAGCCCACACGCCCCAACTACAGAACCGACACGCTGCAACGAAAAATCCCACATGAGGCAACAAAGATCCCACGCGCCACCCAATGCAGCCAAATAAATACATGCTTTTTTAAAAAAGGAAAGAAAAGTAGATTAAAAACTACTAAGGAAATTAGACCGTCACTAACGCCCTCCCTCCTCTCCGCCCCTGCCAAGTCCCCGGATTTGGATCAGTTTTAAAGTGCATTCTATTATGGAATAGTCAATGTCTTCTACAATAATTTCTTATACAGAAGTTTTTCTAAAGAAAAATTAGGCAATTGAAAAGAACAGTAGAAGCGTGGGTCTGAGTCAGTCCTTGATTCCAGGACCAGAAAAGTACAAATTGGACCATCAATGGGCTATTACTCACAAAGACAGATGTGAAAATTGTGAAGCAAATATTTTAATGCTACAGATTTAAAAATAGCTCATCAAGTAGTGTTACTGCAGGAATGTAAGGATGAATTACAAAATCTGTCGATGGAATCCAGTACACAATCAGACTAAAGGAGAAATATCACTTTATTATCATGTCAACAGATGCAGAAGAACCCAGACGCATATCCGTTAAGATCAGGAACAAACCAAGGACCCCTGCTACTGTGATTGCCACTGTTTAACATCATGTTGGCTAGTAGGTCCTGGCCAAAGCAAGAAGACAAGAAAGAGAAGCAGGAAGATTAAAGTGAAAGGCAGTGCTCGCAACTTGCTGATAATGTGACCATCAATATAGAAACCCAACTGAATTAACAAATTATCTGAACTAACAGGAGACTTTGGCAATAATGTTTAAATACAAAACAAAGGTACAGTGTTACCAGAGGTAACAGACCCGTTTATGAAAATCAATTGTTTTATTGGTTAGAAAAATCTATCCCAAATCAGCACAGTGTTTTTCTAAATTTGCAATGACCAAACAGAATACCACAGAGACAGGGCCTCATCCAGGATTTTATCAAAACACTATGAATATGTGGGAAGTAATTCAGTTCTGGTTTCAGGGAGCCCAGCCTTCAGAAGAGGCTGGTGTCCTGCCCTGTCCCAGGCGGCAGTGGGGTGCACAGGTGGGGGTCCTGGTTAGCCCGCTGCAATCACAGTTCCATCCCCTCGAGTGGCTAGTGTAAGAGAGTGCACACGTCGCACAATTCTGGCCAAAGAAACACAGGAAGAATGCTGGGAACCTTCTCGTTCTTACCAGCTGATGGCACAGAAGGGCACATTTCCTGTTGTGGGATGAACTGCATCCCTGCAAATCCATGTGCTGAATCCTGACCCTCAGGACCTCAGAAGGTGCCTGATGTGAAAATTGGGTCTCTGCAGATAGCATTAGTAGAGATGTGTGCACATGTGCTAAGTTGCTTCAGTGGTGTCCAGCTCTTTGCAACTCCATGGACTGTAGCCAGGGGGCTCCTCTGTCCATGGGATTCTCCAGGCAAGAATACTGAATTGGGGTGCCATGCCCTCCTCCAGGGGATTTTCCTGACCAAGGGATGAAACCTGCATCTCTAATGTCTCCTGCCTTGGCGGGTGGGTTCTTTACTACCAGCACCACCCGGAAGCCCCAGTGGAGATGAGGTGGGCCCTGATCCAATACGACTGGTGTCCTTTTAAAAAGGGGAAATTTGGATCCTGACACTAGGAGAAGAAGGCTACACAAGGTGAAGGCAGGGACTGGGGTGAGGAACGCCAAAGATGGCCAGCAAGCCCCCAGGAGCAAACAGCAAGCCAGGTTCTCCTTCTGCCCCAGGAGACACACCTTCATCTTGACTCGTGACCCCCTGACCTGAGTCAATTTCTGCTGTTCAAGTTGCCTAGTTTGTGATGCTCTGATGAGGCAGAAATAGCCTTCAAACATCTTCTTTAAAGTTTATCAGTTGGAATGCTTTCAGCTGCAAGTTACAGAAACCTGTGTCCAGTTGGCCTAAGCAGTGAGAAAGCATTTATCCCTTCAGTGGGCAACTGAAAAGCGAGGAGGTATGTGCATACAGGGCCTTCCCTGGTGGCTCAGTGGCAAAGAAGCTGCCTGCAATGCAGGGCTGCACGCAGGAGACACAGGTTTGATACCTGGATCAGGAAGTTTCCCCTGGAGGAAGGCATGGCACCCGCTCCAGTGTTCTTGCCTGGAGAATCTCATGGACAGAGGAGTCTGCTAGGCTCTGGTCCATGGGAACACAAAGAGCTGGGCACGACTGAGATGACTTAGCATGCACGCATGTGTATACAAAAAAACTGACTCACATTGTTGTACAGCAGAAACTAACATAACAGTGTAAAGCAATTATACTCCAATTTAAAAAATAAAGAGTCTATTAAAAACATAAACGCGCACATGAATATGGAGAGCTATACCATTTTCGTGGATGTATGCAACTTAAAAATCAACTGAACATGTGACTTTTAAAAATTCTCCACTCCCCCCCAAAAAAATCCCGAAGGATTAGGATGTGTGAAACTCAACAAACTGATTGTAAAACTCAAAGGCAAGAATAAGTGTCCAGGAACAGCTAGGTCAGCTTGGAGAAAGGAAAACTCTGATGAGGGTCACGTGTCGCAGCACAGAAGCACAGAGCCACGCCGTGAAGACTGAGCTCTCACCTCCCCAGCGTGCCCCTGTGGCCTGGGGAACACGGACCCGCCGGGCACTGCGGAGTGGAACTGGGTCCCCATCTTACAGCAGGAGTGGGGGCAAACGGGAGATAAGAAGGATTAAAGGCCCCAAAGTAAAAAGTGAGACCACAAATGAATAGAAGAGAAGACTGTCTCCAAGGCCTTGGAGGGGAAGAGGTGGGCGAACCTCCTGAAAAACTCCCCTAGCACCAGCCGGAGCTGATGGGTAGAAAGTCAGAATGAAGGGTCTCTGCTTGAGTTGGTAGGGGAGGCAGGGTGGAGAGTCGCAAAGTCTCCAGTGCACCCAGGCTACACAAACAGCCCACAGAAATAGACAAGGAGAGGGCAGGACTCACTGAACAGTCGGCATAAGGGGACACACCCATGGTCAAGGGGTAGTGAAGACCGTCCCTTTGGTCACCGCGATAGTCCCCAAGTTAGTTGTGTCACTGGGGTTCCCCACCCAGCAGTCCTGGCAAAGGAAGGACGTGCCGGGTGCTGGCTGGCCCAGAAGTCGGCCCCACCAGTCCTCATGTCAGGACACCTTCAGGGGCTGAATTCCCCCTTAGCTTTGGATGAAGTGACAGTCATCACACGAGACGCTTCCCAGCCCCGTAACACCGCTGAGGCTTTAGAGTCTCGGCCATCCGTGTCGGCTAAGCTGGAACACTGCCCCCTTGGACCGTCATGTTGAGTCGGGTCCCTTTCACAGATACTAGCTCACTGTCACACCATGGAGATCTACAAACTTTTTGGCCAAGTTTCGGGATTTGATAACAAAGATTTCCTGCATTTTGTACTATTGTTATTAAGGAACAGAACGCATTTTTACATAAAATTTATGATGCAATTTTTCCTGGAATTGACTTTTCTAGTGTTTTTTTTTTGCTTGAAATCAAATATTTTGTTTCGTTACAAATGGTACATCGTATTTAATTTCATATCTTCCACTTCTCTTTATAGTTTCCATTCTTCATATATTTTCTATATATTTTTATTGTTCTTTGAGCTAATGTGTAAGCCTTAATGACGGAGAAAGTATGATTTTTTTGTCTCTGTTAACTTACAGGATTGATGTCTTTGTCATAATATGGCTGAAGGTGAAGTGAAAGTGAAAGTTGCTGAGTCGTGTCCGACTCTTTGCATGGACTCAGTACAGTCCATGGAATTCTCCAGGCCAGAATACTGGAGTGGGTAGCCATTCCCTTCTCCAGAGGATTGACCCAACCCAGGGATGGAACCCAGGTCTCCTGTATCACAGGAGGATTCTTTACCAGCTGAGCCAGAGGGGAGCCTTATATAAATAACCAGCAGTATAAATAGACAGTTGCTCACGAGTTACTTCATTTTCTCCCCTGAAAATAACTGGACACTCAGAGCCCATTTAAAACATCAGGAGAACTTTCTAGATTTGCAGCTGGCCTCCTGCTGCCTCAGGACAGCTGTCTAGCTGCATAAAACACTCCGTTTGCTCAAAATCGCAAATAAACTCTGATATTACTTCAGCATCGTCCTTTCCAGCCCGACCAAGTAAGTAAACATCTTACTATGTCCTTCATTTTGCACTTTGTCTTTTAAACTAGTTATCAAGATGCTCCTGTGTTTCACGTGGGGCCCGAGGCCCGGCTGGTGGTGAGGGTGTGGGAGTGCCCCAAATCCTGAAGCCAGATGGCAATGCACTGTCCAGCCTCATGGACGGGGGTTTCTTTGCCAAAGGTCGGTGGGCTCTTCTGGGGACCGCACAACCTGCGGTGAGCAGCCCAAGCCAGCCCGCAGGCTCCAGGCAGAGTGCATCAGCCTCAGCAGGACCAGGGCTGGGCGTTAGAGCCAGAGACAGCAGGATGCCCGGGGGCCCCCAGGCCGAGACCACCGGGGCACTCACCTCAGGGAACCCAGGCAGCTGCCGTTCAGCTTCAGCTGGCTGAGGTTGGGCAGGTGCAGCCCTGTGGGGCACAGGGAGAGAGGTCAGTGCCGGCCCTGCCACCCTTCGGTGGCACCAGCGCCCTGGTCCCTGCAGCCTCTAGCTGCTGAGGCCTAGGGCGGCCTTGGGGCCACATGCTGACGCCTGAGGCTCTGCTCGAACGAGGCAGGCCAGGGTGTACAGGGCGCCTTGAGTGGGCAGGGCCACACAGGAGGCCATGGAAGCACCGGACTCTGGCGGGAGGGGTCCCAGCTGGCGTCCATGCACCGAGCGTGGGTCTTGCCCCCAGGCCACTCCCGCGACTGGCCCCTGGGCCCTGCAGGCATAGCCAGGCCAGAACCTCCATTGGCTCACACCCTGGGCTCCAGAGCAGGGGACCCTAGGGCCCCGGGAGGAGGCTCTGAGTCAGGGCTGCCTCGGAGAACAGGACGCCGACACAGTCTCTGTCCTCAGTTCCCAGAGAGAGGTGTGCAGGGCGGGCCGTGCAGAGGGGGCATCCAATGACCAGGGCAGGGTCCGAGCAGGCAGACCCTCCAAGTGCAGCCTGGCCGGGATGGTGGTGGGTGTGTGTGGGGAGGGGCTCTCACCGAGGCTCCCCAGGCTGCTCTCACGGGTGTTGACACACATCTCCAGCATGCTCACCAGTCGGAGGTCATCAACCTGGGCCAGGGCCTGCTGCAGGGGTCAGGGGCGTCAGCCCTGGAACCTAGACTGCAGTCACACGCCCTCCATCCCACCCTCCCAGTGAAACTCCTGCTTTTGGCTACAAGGCTGGAGCAGGTGCGGGCATTTCCCTGCCTCACCCACGTCAACTCCAGCCACAGTCAGCTCTGGCTGGCCCATAAGTGTGATGTAACAAGAGTGGAGGCCGTGACCCTGTGTGGCTGGTGGGGCCATTGCCAGAGCAGGGCCTGCCCGGGGGGAGGCTTCATCCTAATGAGACCCACGGAACAGCCCCAGTGCAGCTCGGGGCCTGAGCCCCGCCCCACTGAGCACGGCCAAGCCCTAGCCTCCCTCATACCCGGGGACAGTACACTTATACTGTAAGCTGCTGAGTTTGGGAACTGTTTGTTATACGGCGTCACTACAGCAATAGCTGACTCATACAGAACTTGGAGACCTAGATGAAGCTCCAATAGCTGCCATAGCAAAAACGGAATGACGTGGATTGGGCACTGGTGGCAGGGCTGGGGGTGAGGGATTACTAACATGAGTAACATATTTAGTAACATGAGTGTTACTAAAACTGGAGAGATGGAGACACAGGTCATGTGATAATGCAATTTTTTGGTAAAAAGTTTCCAGTGGAAACCTGGCTGGCAGAAGACACACAGAGTGAACTTCTGGTGGTGGGTAGAGAGGTGCCCAGCAAGATGTGGGGAGAATGAACCGGCCACGGCTCACTGCGTTTGATGAGGCCCTGCAGGAGGCAAACTTCAGCTGGAATGGGGAGAGCCCAGGCGTTCTGAGACCTGTGGCTCGAAAAATACAACGGCTTCTCAACTCAAATCAGTGACAAGAAAAATGAAGAAAGGCGTGGAGTTAGAAAGACCCCATGAGATTCGGCCTCGGGGAGAAACCGGTTGCCAGGCACTTGCTGCCCTTGGGTGGTGCTTGGAGGACCAAGGCCTGAGACCCCCGGTTCCAGTGATTGAGTCTGCAGAGACAGAAATGCTGCAGCAGCTGCCAGTGGAGTGGCTTTGCATGGTTGGCACTGGATACAAGTGTGCTAGGAAGCACGCCCGCCGAGGGCCACGGCCTGGACCGAGGTTGACCGTGGTCATCAGAGACCAGGAGTCCGGGCTTCTCTCACACAGGCAGTGAGTCTCCCCAGCCAGAAGCTGGGTGGAGGACGGGCAGGTTCCAGGGTGGGCGGGGTGGCCCTGGTCAAGGCGCCCGCCCAGCGTAGGGGCTGGTACGGCAGCTGACCTGACGTGACGGGTCCATGCTGGACCCAGACCTTGGGCACTGCTGTGCTGCAGGCCCGGCTGGAGGGCAGGCACACGGGGGCCATGGGGGCTGGGGAGGGGCCCTCGGGAATGTCCCATCCACCAGCAGTGACCAGACAGTGTGAGCCCTTCAAGTTGGTCGGAAAGGTGGGTGGGGTCCTGGGGCACCCAGGCTTCCTTCTGCGGACTCTTGGTGGTTGCGTCACCCCAGGGTCGCCAAGGGTCCCCTCCCGTGTGCCTCTCACATGGGTGCAGGCATGTGTAGGGGTGGAGGGCCACTGGACTGCACCGAGACCTCAGCATGGCCAACGGTGGGCGGGTGAGGGGTGTGGCCAGGAAGGGAAGGGCCCCACTGCCAGGAGTGCAGGGCTGCACCCTGGGGTCGCCAGGCGGGAGCCTGCAGTCAGAGGGTCTGCAGAGCCTTCGGGGCCTCAGGGTGGGGGGGGGGTAAGCATAAGCACTGCCATAAGCACCCCAGGTTTGGGAGAAAGGCTTCCACAGCTGGATCAGTAGGGCACTGAGCCACCCCGCCGGAGCAGCCCCCAGATGCCTGCTGCCCGCCTCTGCTCGCAGCTTGTGAAGTCTGCGTGCTGCGTGCTCCGGGGGCCTGTCACCCTGTTTCCACAAGGACGAAGGCCCTTCTATCTGGTTCAGGGTCCCTGGAGCCCCACGCACAACAAATCCGTGGAAGGGCCTGGCTTGGGCCCTTCTGGCCTGAATGCCGAGGGACTTCTGTGTCCCCAGGCACCTGGGGTTGGCCCCCGGGGGGAGCAGGGGCCCTGGGGGCCGAGGGCATCTGGCAGCCAGCCGAGCCCAGCCCCGCACTCACCAGCCTGGCGGGCGACAGGCACTCCTTCGCCAGCTGCTCGCTGTGGCCGTGCCCACTGCGGCCTGGGGCCTTGCTCTGAGGCTGGGGGTTGTGCAGGCCCTGCGAGCTCAGCTCCCGAACCTGGATGCTGGCAGTGCTCGGCCGAGACCCGTGGGCTCCGTCCCGGGCCTGGTCCATTCACACCCAACCTCCTGGGTGCAGGCAGAGAGCAAAGCCGGTCAGCCTCTGCTTCTCCTCTGATCCACAGCCCAGCTGAGACCCTGCAGAGCCGCTGACAGGTCTGTGCACACAGTAAGCCCCCCAAGCCTCTCTCTGGCCCAGAGAAGGCCCGACAATGAAGCCAGAGCCTGCCTGGGCCCTTACGGTCCCTCCCTTGGCCTGGACTCGCGCTGTAGCCTGGGCAGGCCGCCCTCCCGGAGCCTCTGCCCATCCTTCAGGGTTCTGGGGGGGTGCCGGCGCTAGCCTGCCCCTCTGGAGCCCCATGGAGGCTGCAAGCCTGGGGCGCTGCCTCCAGGTCCCATTTGCTCCTCTGCCACTGGGAGTAGCAGCCAGCTCTGCCTCGGGCCTCGTGTTGTCCTCCACCGATGGTCTCTGAGCCTGGGGCCTTCAGGACCAGGGTCTCGGGCACACCCCCCACCCCTGTGCCCACCAAACCCCCTCACCAGGAGGCAGCTGCCTTTTCCCACCGTGGGTCAAACATCTGGGCACGAGGGTGGCATGTGGCCCCAGACGGCGCCTGCAAGAGAGTCGAGTCGGCCTCCTGGTCAGGTCACGGTGCCCGAGGGACCTGGGACAGGCTGGGCCAAGGCCACAGGGCTCAGAGTGAGCAGCGCAGAGGCGGTGGGGCTGTCAGCCTGGACCCTGGCCCTTAGGTCCTTTCAGCCATCCTGGCCCGGCTGATGGGGGAAGACAGCCATGTGGTGACCAACACTGGGGGCCCTCTGGGTCCCTCCAATGCAAATGCTTGGTCTTCATTCCAATCCCCTCTTCCCTCCATGCTCAACTCCACTCTCTCCAAAAGGGGTGCCCGGCCTGTTGCTCTGGACGGTCCCTTGTGGGCTGGTCTCCCTAGGACCCTGCCCATCTTTGGTGTTACCCCCAGGCCACAGAGGAGGGGGCCCACCTGCACCAGCCTCAGCTGGCATTGCCCCTTGAAGACCCAGGTGCCTGTACCTGGCCCCAGACCCTGGAATCATCTCTGTGAGTAGAGCCAGAAGACTGTGTGGGCCATCTCGGCTACTTCTGTCCACCTTGGGTCAAGGCGTCACTGGCCCCCCGCCTGTGCTCCCTTCTCCCTTCCTGGACTTATTCCCTAAGACCGAGCCCTTCCTGCAGCCCTAGGTGTTTTACGACTCATTCAGTTGAGTGAGCGCCTTGCCTGAGACAGTGTGGGTTCTTGTGTGGGCAGAACCAGGCTCACCTGCCATGTGCAGTGTGCAGAGCAAGGGCCCTGGAACGTTCCCCCCACATCAGTCACCGCGGCAGGTGCAGCTTCCGGCCACTGCTTTTGTCTATCAGCCCCTGTGGGTGGTCACGATTCACCCTCCACATTGCATCTGGAACCACCCACCCCGGCCGGGGCGGTGAGGGGTGTCACCCTTTGTCAAAGAGGGTGGCAGGGAGTGGTGGGCCTCGGGAGAAGTTGCCTGGGCTACCAGATGCCCACGTGTGAAGAGTGACCACACACTGAGGAACCCAAGGAGGTGAAGCCATGCAGAGGAGCCTCAGGGAAGAGATTCATGAAATTTCTGGCCAGGATTTCTTTCCAAAAGTTCTTCTGCTGCCCGCTTTTCTCCAGCTGGTGAAAGTCCTTGAGCCTCAAAGGACGACCCCAGCACCAGGCCCCCTGGGAAGATGCTGCCCCCCACCCCAGGATGCCAGCCTGGGGCTCTGGGAAAGGTCTGGGCTGGCCAGTCTACAGCTTGGGAAGCCAGTGGGCCACCCTCTTCCCTCTGTGCCTGAGAGCAGCTGACCTGAGGTCCTGCCCACGACCTGGCCCAGGGTATGGTCCCGTTTAGCCAGAGGTCCTAAGGTCCAAGGAGCAGGGCCTGGGTAGGAGGCTGAGGCTCTCAAGACACTGTCCCCTCACGTTCACTCACTGGCCTCGACCTGTCCACTCTGTTCATGGCCTTGATCCCCTCCTGCCCTGCCACTCCCTGAGGCCCCAGGCTGGAAACCTGGGGGCCCTTCTTCCCCTATGCACAGGGAATGTCAGCTTCTGGCCGCACTCGCTGCTTCTCCTGGTCCCCTCCACCTACCACCCCTCTGAGGTCAGGGCTTGAGGTTCCTCCTGTACTGGTGACCTCAAGACCCTCAGCAGGGCCAGGGATTGTGGGATGGGCCCCAGGGAAGCAGATCTGACATCACAGGGACCCCCCTGTCGTGGCCGCTCCATCCTCGGCCTCCGTTCTCCCCCTGGCACAGGGTAAACTGTAGCCCTGCGGCCCCAGACCCAAAGGTGCGCTCGGCTCTCACCTGATGGGGTCGGCCCCCGTGCCCCGGCCGAGGCTCCGGGAGCCCTCCTCCGCCGGGCGCTCCCTTCGACTCGGTAGTTCCTGCGCCGCGGGTTGAGGGCTCTGGGCGCCAAGGCAACGGGGGCGGGGCCTCAGCTGAATCCGCAAATATTCTCGAGCCACGGGAATCCTTAGGCTCCGCGCGGTCCAGCCACGCCCCTTAGCGACGGTTGCTGGGGCGCGGGGGGGGGAGGCCAACCCGGTTGCGGGGTTCGCGCTGGTCTCGCCCAGCGCACGCGCGCGCGCGGCAGGGCCACTCCCACAAGGAGGGACGCTGGAGAGGGGAGACGCTGTCTAGCCCGCGGGGCGCAGACGAGCCCAAGGTCTGCACCCACAAAGGTGGCGTGGGGTGGAGACTCGCGCCCACCTTTCTCAGGTGGGAGGCGCCCCTGTCGGGCGGTCCCTGAGACCAGGGCCCTGCAGGGTTTACCTCCGCCTACTTGTGTGGCCCAGGCCACGACGAAAGGACCCTCTGAAGACGAGGGAACTGCACCTGGACACCTGGAGGGGAGTCCAGAGTGTCCGCGCCGGCGAGGGGCGCGGCCACCCGCTGTCATTTACACGCCTTTACTGCGCGTCTACGGGCGTCAACCGGACACGTGGGGTTGGCGCCGTGCTGGAGACGGGAGCGGCCCCCAGGGGTCCGCCGGGGTCGAGGCCGGCAGCGGGATGAGCTCCCGGGAACTGCGCGGAGCCGGGGCGGGAGGGGGCCGAGAGGCGCGGAGGGTGGGGTTGCCAGCTAATGCCGGAGGAGCAAAGGTCTGGGCTCACGTGAGACGCACCGTTCTTTCCTGTAAATACGGAGGATGCTTTTATGCGTTACAGTGAAAAGTTTTTTAATGTTAAAAACATGCATTTCTGAGCGTCTTTAAAGGAGATACACTGTGCACATTTACGCTTGGGGTGCGGTAGACTTCAGTTTAGCTCCCCATAGCAACTTCGGGGGTGGATTTGCTGGGTATGGGTTGTTAGCTAAGATTCCGCAGGGCTGGGACCTGGGGCTTCGGGGAAGCTCCGTGGGCAGGTAGTCTGCAGGGGCTGCCCATGTTTTGGGAGGATAGCGGTGATGGTCGGCGGGGCTGCGCGCTACGTAAGAGAGAAGCAAGACCCTGGGCACTGGCTGGAAACACTGGGCCGGACTCGCCGTTCCGCGGGCTCAGACGTCCCCGCCCAGACGAGGCGCCTGTACGCCGCCTGGCCCAGGGCGCAAGGCCGAGCCGCTCCCAGGACCCCGCGGAAGCTGCCAGGCGCCCCTCCCGGAGCCACCTGCGCCTGACCCTCTTCTGGGCAGCCCCTCCGCCCTTCTCCGGCCTCAGGTCCCGGGCATCCGCGGGGCTGAAGACGCGGGCTCTTGCCTCCCTGAGGCTTAGCCCTCGGGCTGTCGCCTCCTTTCCGGGCCCTGCGGGGGACGGCGCGGACCTGGGCCGGGGGCGGCGTAGGCGCAGCGGTGCCCGGCGGGGGTGCCCGGGGTCCGGCGCGGGGCTCCGGGAGCAGCGCCCCGCCCCAGTCCACACCCGGCCGCGGACTCGCTTAGCCACGGGGTCTCTATCTCCACGCGAGGCCCGTCTGCTCCCGGGAGAGCCCGGACCTCCCTAGGGGACGCCGCCCCCCGGGGCCCGACGCTTTGCGCAGCCAGCCCCGCAGGCCGCGGCCAGCGCCGGCCGCCGGGGCGGGCACCGCCCTCGGCTAGGCTCCCGGAAGCCCCGCCCGGCCGGGGCTCTGACGGGCGGGCCTCTCGGCCAACCGGGGCTGGGGGAGGCGGGGCCCGGCGCGCTCGGCCAATCGCAGCCCGCGCAGGGCTGACGGACGGGCGTGGGGCGGGGCGCGCGCGGCCGGATCGAGTGTGCGCCGCCCGCCGCCGGAGCCGCACCCGCCGCGGACGGGACCCATGCGTCGGGCGAGCCCTGCGCCCCGGCCCCGGCCCCTGCCGCCGCCCCCGCTCCGGCCCCGGCCCGGGGGGCAGTCGAGCCAGTGAGCGGTGAGTGCGGCGGGAGCGGTGGGCCGGGCGGGGGGCCTGCTGTCTGCGCTCGGCGCGCGGGGGCGCAGGTGAGCCGCGGGCGGCGGCGGCGGCGGCGGCGGGCGGGGCCCTGCGCTGCGGCGGGGGCTGCGGGAGGCGGCGGGTTCGCTCCGCCTCGCCCAGGCCAGCACCTCCGGCTCCGTGTCGCAGGCCCGGCCTTACGGGCTCCGCAAGTGACCTGCGTGTCCGCGAGCAGAGGCGCTAGGCGGGGTCTTCCACCCGCCGGAGCCCCACGGGCCCCTCCGGAGAGCACGGGCATCCGGCGGCCATCACACACGCCCGGCGACCCGGGGGTTTAGAAAGTCAGTGTCTGCGGTCCCCGCAAGGGCGCTTCTTTAAGCATCACAAACCGGTGACATCCCAGATGCGGGCCTAGGGCCCAGGCCGTCTCCCTTCCTCACCTGTCCCCTTGCGCCCACACCTCTTTTGGGTCTTTTCCTGTGATTTGCTTTCTGGAGCCCCGGCCTCCTGTCCACCTCCACACCTGCTTTGTATTCTCCAAAGTTCTGGCAATGGGACCCATGGGTTTATGTGGACTTTTCCCTTGGAGTGTAGCCCAAACCTGCCAGGGCAGGGGTTCCTTCTGTCACCGTGTGCCTGGAGCAGCACCTGGGATGCAGTAGGCGCTTACTGAATACTCGTCAAATGCACCAGCATGCCCTGGGGGGAGGGCTGGAGCAGATTGTCGGTTGCTCCTAGCCTGTCTGGGCACGCTGCTGTGCCCGCCACTGTGGCAAGACCTGTTCTCGTGGGGGTGCTGGTAACCTCAGCCCACGGCGCCTCCAGTTTCGGCTTTTTGCCTACCCAGCAGGTTCTAATTCGGGTACGTGCTTGGGAGACGCTCCCAGCTGCCAGCCTTGCCTCTGAGGGGTCGGCTCCTTGCTCCTTGCTTTTCTCATACAGTCATTATTAAATGCAGCTGGAGGCAAGACCCCCTCCCATCTCTGGGTTGGAGGTGCCACAGGTGAGCGACTGGACCACCAGTCTAGCTGCTGCCCCTGTCGTCTGGATGCATAGGCCCAAGGGGCAGGCCAGAGCTGGGCAGGCTGGTCCAGGGAGCTCCTGCGCCTGCCCTGCATGGTCCGGCCATGCTGAGTGCGGCTCCCTCGGCAGGTGGGACCGGCGACCACTGCAGCGCCTCGTGCTGCGGTCTCTTGAGGAGCAATGACGGAGTATAAGCTCGTGGTGGTGGGCGCCGGTGGCGTGGGGAAGAGCGCCCTGACTATCCAGCTCATTCAGAATCACTTCGTGGACGAGTACGACCCCACCATCGAGGTGAGCCCGCCTGGCTCCTGTCCGCTGCTCAGCTCCTGATGTGGGCTTGACTCGCACCTCCTCTAAGGAGGGGTCCCCATGTCACAGGCCCCCCGGGGCAGGCAAGAGAGGAGCGAGGGAGGTCCCGCCCCCCACCCTGCCCAAGAGGGCCAGCTGTCTCTGAGCAGTGTCGTCCCCAGGACTCCTACCGGAAGCAAGTGGTCATCGATGGGGAGACGTGCCTGCTGGACATCCTGGACACAGCGGGCCAGGAGGAGTACAGCGCCATGCGAGACCAGTACATGCGCACCGGGGAGGGCTTTCTCTGCGTGTTTGCTATCAACCACGTCAAGTCCTTCGAGGACATCCACCAGTACCGGTGAGCTGCCCGCCGGCCCGCAGGGGCCCCTGGCCCTCTTGTGCCCTGAGTGCAGCCAAGCCCGTGGGCCACCTGCCGGCTCAGCCCTTCCTCCTTGCAGGGAGCAGATCAAGCGGGTGAAGGACTCGGATGACGTGCCCATGGTGTTGGTTGGGAACAAGTGCGACCTGGCCGCGCGCACCGTGGAGTCTCGGCAGGCCCAGGACCTCGCCCGCAGCTACGGCATCCCGTACATCGAGACCTCCGCCAAGACCCGCCAGGTGAGCCCGGCCCCTGCCCCGCAGCCAGTCAGGGCCCCGCCCCGCCCGCCCGGGACAGGGCTCACTGCCCCCTCTCCCTCGACGCAGGGCAGCCGCTCTGGCTCTGGCTCCAGCTCCGGGACCCTCTGGGACCCTCCGGGACCCCCGTGACCCAGCCGCCCCTCTCGCTGTAAGTCTCCCCGGATGGCAGGGCAGCGAGGGAGGCCAGGGCCCGGGTCTGGGCTGAAACAGCTCCCGGGGGAGGTGGAGGTGCCCGGAGAGAGCTGCCCTGAGCCAGACCGGAGCGGTGACCCTGGGGCCCCAGCCCCCGTGCCCCCAGAGCGCCCCGCGGGTCCCAGGGTGCCCCGAAGACTCAGTGGGCTGGCAGTTGAGGACAGGCCTCCCGACGAGGCGGGCCTGGGGCCTGAGGCAGGCAGGGCCCGGCTCCCTGTCTGTGGGGTGGGGAAAGGGCTGGGGTCCTGCTCCCCGCTGAGGCGGTCGTCCTGCCCTGACCCGGGCCCTCCTCCTAGGGCGTGGAGGATGCTTTCTACACCCTGGTGCGCGAGATCCGGCAGCACAAGGTGCGCAAGCTGAGCCCGCCGGACGAGGGCGGCCCCGGCTGCCTGAGCTGCAGGTGCCTGCTCTCCTGACGGCAGCGTGGGCGCGGAGCGCTGGGTGCCATGCAGGAGGCGGCGCAGCAGGGGTGGAGGGAGGTGCCGCCAGAGCCCAGCCCCCCAGGCCAGTGGGCAGTGCCCGCGGGCCTCCCGGGACGCTTCGCACAGACTCTGGTGAACTGATGCTGCTGGCCCCCAGCCTCGCTCTCCTCCAGCCCTGTCCTGGCCCAGCGGGCGCAGGCCGAGTCGCAGTAAATTATTTCATGGTCTTGACCTGGCGTTTGCCTGAAGCCAGGAGGCCGCGGTGCGTGTGGCCTCCCAGGAGGCAGGGAGCTGCAGCTTCGTCCGGGCGGCGGCCGCCCCGCCTCCGGGGGCCCCGGCACGTCCGTCGGAGTTCTCTGGGTGCGGCCAGAACCAGCCACCTGACACACGGGAGTTTGTCAACCTTTAATCCGCAAGGGGGGGATACTGAGGCCAGAGACTGTCTGCGGAGGTCGGGGAGGAGCGGGCCACAGGGGCGCTTCCGGGGCACTGCCCGGCTCTGCTGGGGCCGCGCTGGTCCTTCACTATGAGAGGCGCCCCAGGGCAGGGGGCCCTCTGAGCCCGGTGCCGCGTCTCCAGCAGCCTGGGCGGAGCTGGTGGCCGGGGGTGGCTGAAGCAGGAGCTGAAGGGGAAGGACCGTGTTCTGCCTCAACGCAGGCAGCCCTTCGCCTGTGGCCTCTTGGTTCACCAAGAGGTCTGGGGGGATCCCGTCGCTGGGGCCGCTGTCCCGAGGGTGGTCCTAGGCTGGGGGCTGGCGGGCCAGACATGGAGCCCTGGCCCCCAGAGGGAGGCCTGCGGCCGCAGCCCGCGTCGTGCTGCTGCTCGGTCTTTGGGCCGGCCTGGCGGGGCAGGTGGGCCAGGGAGGGCCAGCCTGTCCTCTCCGGGGAGTTTCTTGAAACTGGGAGGGGTGGGGGTCCTGGGGCCCGGATCCAGCTGCTCACTGGGAATGGATGGACCGGGTCAGCTTCCCCACCAGGCCGGGTGACTTGTGCAGGGTGGGCCTGTGAGGCCTGCGTGGCCACCCTGGCCCAACATTGGGAACCGCCCTCCAGCCCGCTGGCCTCTGGGGTCTGCAGGGGCTGATGCTGCCCAGCCCTGGCTGGGTCAGCCGAGTCTCAGAGCAGAGGAGCAGGTGGATGGGGTGAGGAGGAAGCCCCGGGACCCCCATCCCTCATTGCCCCAGGGTGACTGGGGACCGCTGCTGAGCCTGCCTGGGTGGGGGGAGGTCGCCTTTCATCCCGTGCCGCTCAGCCATCGAGAGGCCTGCAGGGCCCGGCCTGGGGACAGCGTGTCCTGCAGGAGTTCCTGCAGGTCTTCCAGGGGCGGCTTCTCGGGCGGAGGGTGCCATCAGTCCAGCGGGGGTCCCCCAGGAAGGCCTGGCCCCCAACCCTGGAGCACCCCCTGTGGGGGTGGCGTGCTCCACTAGGCGCCACGCCTGGGGCTCCAGTCGTGCCCGGCACTGGGCGGGGTCAGAGGGCGTGCTCCGGGCCGGTGGGCCGGCTGGCTCTCCGCTGCCTGCTCCACACAGGCCACTGGCTTTATGCACCTGAGGACTTGTGGCCGTGAGCACGCACTCATCCTCCAGGATGTAGGTGTCTCCAGGCTTCATGGTGACGACAAGGGGGTCTGTGTGGACAGCAGGCCCGGCAGGGTCAGCTTGAGCAGGGCACAGTGGGGGCCCAGCACAGGGTACGAACCCCCCAGTGGCCTCTGGCCCCTGCAGTCCCCCCAGGCTGTAGCAGACCAGCTCCTGTGGGTCCTCATCTGGGGGGCTTGTCCTGGTGGTCGTGGCTCCTGGACTTGGGCTCCCGAGACAGTGGCCGGCACTCAGAACTGAGGAACAGTTCTGCAGGTCATCCCACCCCCAAAGGGCAGCACGCTGGCTCTCCCGCTCCCGGCTGACCCAGCTTTCCTGACGGGAGCCCCATTCCTGCAGGGGGACTCTGGGCTGCCCTCGGACACCTTCTGGTGGGGCTGGGGCCCCACCCCGGCATCTGGAGGGGACAGGCGCACTGGGGCCCCACCTCCTGGCAGCCTCGCCCAGTTGAGGAAGCCCTGTAGGGACCGATCGGTGCTGTGGGTCCCTGTGGACGGCTGCTCCTCGTGACGGGCAGCGTGGGGGTCAGGCCTGCCTCGGGGCCAGAAGCAGCCCTATCTCAGGGCCCAGGCCCCCAGGGCTGGGGGATTGTGCTGCCGCGGGCCTGCCCCAGCCCCCAGTCCCACGGGAAGAATGAAGCCTGCAGTAGGCCCAGCTGCCAGGGTGGCAGGGGGATGGCCTCTGGGGGATGCGTCTGCGTGCTGCTGCTTTGGCTTGGGGGGGCCCCTTCTGAGAGTGAGCTGGTGATGGGCCTGAGATCGTAGCGGTTTCGGGAACCCCATATGAAGAAGCCTGAGGAGCCCCCAGACCCCACAGGTCAGGGCTGCCCCCATCGAGGGTCAAGTGTCGCCCTGACCCTGGCCCTCGGGGCCTCTCAGTCCTGGCTGGACACGACACGCTCTTCCCAGTCAGGACACCCTTCCTGTGGGGCTGGGGCAACGCCTGTTGGCCCAGCTCTGCTGCCGTCCTGGGCTGAGGGTGGGCTGGGGGCTGGTCCTGGCACATGTCCCAACCACAGCAGGGGTTCCGGAACTGAGGGGCAGGGTGTGTGGCCCACGGGGTGGCTGATGGGGCTTGCTTGCTTGTCTCCTGGGCCTTGGAGTCAGGCTGGGCACATCGGGGTGTCACCACCTGGGCTCCATCTGGCTGTGGCCTGAGAGGGCACTGGACACCTGGCGGGCATGAGGCAGGGATGAGGGGGCTGTCTGGGTGAGGCCAGGCTTGGGGCCCAGAGGTCAGCATGGGGAGCCATTTCCCTTCATTGATAGGAAGATGGGCTTGGCAGGGTCCCACCAGCCCCGCTGTTGGGGGAGCTCTCCGGGAAGACCCCTGGCTCTGGGGCGTGCCCAGGAGTCCAGGGCAGGCCTGCTTCTCAGTCACAAGCTGGACCAGCGCCGGAAGCTGTTCTGGCCCAGGAGCACAGCAGGACGGCCATAACTTGCTTCACGCCGGGCTCTTGAAAGAGCCAGACACACAGAGAGGGCCACCCAGAGGCCGCCTCGGCTCCTGGACGGGCTCCCGGCCGGCGGAGCTTAGTGCTCTGGAGGGGCCACCTGAGAGGCCCTCGAGACTGGTGCAGGGGCCAGCTTGCCGCCTGGGTCCCCTCTGAGATGAGGTGAGTGGGGCAACGGGAGCCTCCTGCCGTGAGGGCAGGCTGGAGGCTTCACCTGGGGGGGCACGTGGCCAGGGGCTGGCCCAAGACCCCACGGTGGGCAGCTCCTGGGGCCCTCTCAGTTGGTATTCCTTGAGGGAACATTCTGGAAAGAGGCAGAGGGGAGCTGTGCCTCGGGGGCCCCACAGGCACCTGAGCTCCTGGGAACCTTCGTCCTGCCGAGCTGCTGCTGACTGGTGCGGCGTTTTCAGGAGCAAAAGCCCTGTTTCACAGCAGTGGTGCTGCTTTGGCCCTGAGCTCACTTGTGGGGCGTTTCCCCTGGCAGCCCTGCCAAGCACGGGGCCGTTCCAGCCAGGAGTCGGGCGCCTTCTGTCCTGAAGAGCGGAGTCTGCACCCAGTGTTTCTGCCTCAGCCTGAGACTGGGGGGCCCCTGCGCCACCTGTGACCGTGTGCGCCTGAGTCCTGACCAGCTCGGAGGTGCCCCTGGGCAGGGCGGGGCCTGGGCACAGGGATGCTCCCGGGTTGTGCCCGGAGCAGGCTTCCAGCCCGTGGACCAGGGCCTGCTGTCTGGGGAAGGGACACGCGGTGCGTGTTTCACGCTGATCTTCATTTCATACTGTCTGACAAATCTTCACGACAAAATAGGTGTGTTTCAGAAATAAGCCAAAAAAGCAGTGAAGTCGCGCTTCAGTGTTAAACGTTTTCAGGGGTAAAGTCTACATGCGATGACACAAACACCCCAGGTGTGCAGTTTGACGAGGTTTTGTTTCAGCTTGCACACGTTACGGCTCAGTCTCTGGGGTGGCAGCCCCGTGGGTTTTTGCACACGTTACGGCTCAGTCTCTGGGGTGGCAGCCCCGTGGGTTTTTGCACACGTTACGGCTCAGTCTCTGGATGGCAGCCCCGTGGGTTTTTGCACATGTTACGGCTCAGTCTCTGGGGTGGCAGCCCCGTGGGTTTTTGCACACGTTACGGCTCAGTCTCTGGGGTGGCAGCCCCGTGGGTTTTTGCACACGTTACGGCTCAGTCTCTGGGGTGGCAGCTCCGTGGGTTTTTGCACACGTTACGGCTCAGTCTGGATGGCAGCCCCGTGGGGTTTTGCACACGTTACGGCTCAGTCTCTGGGGTGGCAGCCCCGTGGGTTTTTGCACACGTTACGGCTCAGTCTCTGGATGGCAGCCCCGTGGGTTTTTGCACACGTTACGGCTCAGTCTCTGGGGTGGCAGCCCTGTGGGTTTTTGCCCACGTTACGGCTCAGTCTCTGGGGTGGCAGCCCCGTGGGTTTTTGCACACATTACAGATCAGTCTCTGGAGTGGCAGCCCCGTGGGCTTTTGCATGCTGAGGGCCGGGCATATCCACACTCTGACCTAAGCTCCCCACCCATGAGCCCTAGAAGCTGCTGATACTTGTCCTCCCGGGGCTATACCTTTTCCAGAAGGTCCTATGAGTGGATTCACAGGTGGGGCTGGATTCCTTTTAAGACGTACAGGTCCCATTGAGTGAGTCAACATCCTGTTCCACTTGATGGAACCCCATGATGCATCCATCCCCTTGTGGAAGATCATCTTGGTTGCTTCCAGTTAATGATCACGGATAGAGCGTGAATGTTGCATGCAGGTTTTGTGTGGATGTGAGGTTTCAGCTCATCTGCGTGGATAGCAGGGAGCATGACGCTGGTCACATGGCGAGGGTGAGTGCGCTTGGTGGGAAGCCGCCTGGCCGTCTCCACGGCGGCTGCACGTCCGCACCCCGCCCCCGCTGGATGCTGTCCTCGTGCATGCTGGTTCCCACTCCGCACGAGTCCTTTATTGGATTTACGATTGGCAGACATCTCCTCCCACCCTGGAGCTTTCTGCTCCAGCCTAAGTCTGGTGTGGAATCAATTTTACATGCAGATCTGTCTCTCATAGGTGCCCTCTCTCCTCTGACCGGCCTCTCCCCTAGTGCCCATGGCCTCGCCCTGTCCTGACATTCTGGCTTCTAATGCCACATGTGAGGCCCCTGGGGAAGGGACACAGGGAGCTTGTTTCACGCTGATCTTCATCGCAAAGAAGCCAGAGGTTTAAGATGGAGCCAGCAGTTGGCACAAGCCACGCCCACTGTGTCTCCAGCAGGGTGCGTCCGCGGACAGCAGTGGCCAGGCCCTCGGTCTAGGATACCAGCTGGCCCGCTCCAGGAGACCTTGTTCTGTGGCCAGGTCTGCGGGCTGGCAGGGATGGTGGGGCCTACCAGGCTCAGCCTCACACCTGGCTCCTGTCCCCACGAGGCCTGCAGCCTGGTGGCCCCTCGGGGCTGGATGTTGCCTGGGCTGGTCGTGGCTGACTTCCCTGGACCTGGCGTCAGAGGTGAGCAGCGTCACAGCCACTCTTTCCGGGCGAAGGCAGTTGTGGGGCCGCCTGGCTTCAGGGCCAAGGACCCCCCTCCGTAGAGCACCTCATCGTGAGACGAGCCAGGTGGCCGCTCCACACCTGCCTCGCTGCTGCAGTGCCACCTGGGCCAGACCCCTCTTCTCTCCAGGGTCCCAGCTCTGAAAGCACCTCTTGGTCCAGAGTGAGCGTGATGTCTTGGCTGTGCACGTGTGCCCTGCTTCTGTCATGGCAGAACCTGCCCTCCCAGCCAGCCACATGGCCTCCCCGGCTGTCAGGGTCTTAGCCCTACACCCATGTACCCAGACTGGAACAGGCTGTTCCGAAAGCAGTGAGGCGCTGGGAGACCCGACATTAGGGGATTACGGTCAAAGCTTCAGGTGTAGCAGCCGGATCAAGACCAAGCATAAAGAAAGAATGCCTGGGTGTTTCGACTGCATCACGGGGCTTGAGGAATCTTAGTCCCCGACCGAGGGTGGAGCCCTGGCTCTGCAAGAAGGTGCCAAGGCCTAACCATTGGACCACCAGGGAATTCCCAAGAATCCCTGTTTTTAGAACTCACGCTGAGAGCCTATGGACAGGGTGAGGCTAGACATTTTGGGTTCACTATAAAACACCGGTGCTGGTCAAATGTGTGCTGCATGTGGACACGGGTCAGGACAGCGTTGCTGGGGTTGGACCTGGCTGATGAAATTTGGGAAGGTTGCCACACTTTAAAAAAGAAAGACAGCGACCCCATGGATTGCAGCCCACTAGCTCCTCTGTCTGTGGGATTCTGCAGGCAAGAATACTGGAGTGGGTTGCCATGCCCTCCTCCAGGGGATCTTCCCAACCCAGGGATCAAACCTGGGTCTCCCGCATTACAGGTGAATTCTTTACTGAGCCACCAGGGAAGGCACTAGTAGTAAAGAGCCTGCCTACCAATGCAGGAGACATAAGAGACGTCAGTTTGATCCCTGGGTTGGGAAGGTCTGCAGGAGAGCGTGGCAGCCCACTCCAGTCTTCTTGCCTGGAGAAGCCCATGGACAGAGGAGCCTGGCGGGCTACAGTCCTCAGGGTCACGAAGAGTCAGACACGACTGAAGTGACTTAGCGTGCACATGCACACACTTTAAAAATAACAAATGATGGAAATTGTCTGAAAAAGCAGAAATGTATAACTAACATCAGGGGCATCATTTTGACCCCTTCCCCTGGCATTCAGTCCATCCGGGCACGGGTCCAGTCTGGTCTCTGATGCCTGGCGCCTGTCCCGCCTGCGGGGCCCTCTGGGGCCTGCTGAGCCATCCCACCTGGCCCCGCTCTCCCCCGCCCACTGCGCCGCGGCCCCTGCTCCTCACGTGCCCACCCTCGCCCCCTTGGCGCTCTCCCCGCACTGCCAGGAGGGAGAGGCACCTCGCTGCCCAGCCCCAGGGACCCACTTGATGCTGTAGCGCACCCAGATCATGATGCGGTTTTAGAAAGTGCGGTTCATGGTCCGTCATCTGCTTTGTGTCTGGGGAGTGGAGTCCGGCCCACGCTTCTCTGTGGGCGCGGCCAGCATCAGACCTAACCCAGACCCACTGCCCGACGCTGCGTGACAGCAGAACAAGAGCTGTTTCTGCAGAAACCTCTGGCTTCTTTCTGAAGCCAAGGCGGGTCACCAGGGACACCCGCGTCCAAAGCTCAGACGCCTGCCCATTACGGAGGCGCCTTCCAGGCCAGTTGGACCCCTCCTCCGTCACCCGAAGGGGGCCTTCTAGGATGACCGCGCCTGGGGAGCTGCGCCTCTGTTCTCTGACCCCTCCGCAGGAGTCACACGGGACCGGAAGGGATAGGCGGGGACTGGGGGCGGGGCTGGGATGGCTCGGGGACAGGGACAGGAGGGGCGGGGCAGGGAGGGGCGGTGCTGGGCTGGGCTGGGCCGGGCCAGGCGGGTGGGCCTCGGTGCGGCTGGCTTCCTTCCCCTCTGATCATTTCCCTCTCCTTGCGTCCTCTGGCAAGCACCCAGCTCGGGGTCCGCGAGGACTGGATGGCTGCTGAGGGCTCAGGCTCCCATCACCCTGACCTAAAACAGCCCAGGAGGCGTGCGGAGCCCCACGGTCCTGACATCTCCCTGTCAGACCCTGGTTAGGATGCAAAAATTTATCTTTGGGGCTCCCCATGGGCCTAACAGACACGCATATTTCCCGTTTCAGAGCTTTCTTTTGTTCATATAGTGAAAAACGCTTGACCTCCGCATATTATCCTGATTTCTGCGTATACCTGCTTGGTTTGGGGGCCCTTTCAGGAGCGTGATGCTGGCTGTGGCCCCACAGTGACCAGTGGGTGTCCGCCACCTCACTAGCCTCCTAGGCTCCCTCCTCCGGCTGCAGTTACCCCTCTGGTCTTACTCGGTCTGGGTGCACAGGGCCCCTTCCCGTGTGACCTGGGGTACCCTCGTGGAGAGAGGGGCTGAGCGGTGGGAACCGACCACATGTAGGGGCCTCACTTAGGAAGGCTTTCTTATCTTTCTGTGCTCATCTCTGGAACTCTGCATTCAGATGGATATATCTGTCCTTTTCTCCTTTGCCTTTGGCTTCTCTTCTCTTCTCTTCTAAGCTATTTGTAAGGCCTCCTCAGACAGATATTTTGCCTTTTTGGATTTCTTCTTGGGGATGGTTTTGATTATGGCCTCCTGTACAGTCTTATGAACAGGAGTTCGGAATCGTCCATAGTTCTTCAGGCACTCTATCAGATCTAATCTTTTGAGTCTACTTGTCACTTCCACTGTATAATTGTAAGGGATTGGATTTAGGTCATACCTGAATGGTCTAGTGGGTTTCCCTACTTTCTTCAATTTAAGTCTGAATTTTGCAATAGAATGGAAAAGACTAGAGATCTCTTCAAGAAAGTTAGAGATACCAAGGAAACATTTCATGCAAAGATGGGCTCAATAAAGAACAGAAACAGTATGGACCTAACAGAAGCAGAAGGTATTAAGAAGAGGTGGCAAGAATACACAGAAGAACTGTACAAAGATCTTAAGGACCCAGATAACCATGATGGTGTGATCAGTCACCTAGAGCCAGACATCCTGGAGTGTGAAGTCAAGGGGGCCTTAGGAAGCATCACTACAAGAAAGCTAGTGGAGGTGATGGAATTCCAGCTGAGCTATTCCAAATTCTAATAGATGATGTTGTTAAAGTGCTGCACTCACTATGCCAGCAGATTTGGAAAACTCAGCAGTGGCCACAGGACTGGAAAAGGTCAGTTTTCATTCCAGTCCCAAAGAAGGGCGATGCCAAAGCTGCTCAAACTACCAGACAATTGCACTCATGTCGCACACTAGCAAAGTAATGCTCAAAATTCTCCAAACTAGGCTTCAACAGTATGTGACCTGAGAACTTCCAAATGCTCAAGCTGGATTTAGAAAAGGCAGAGGAACCAGAGATCAAAATGCCAACATCCGTAGGATCATAGAAAAAGCAAGAGAATTTCAGAAAAATGTCTACTTCTGCTTCATTGACTATGCTAAAGACTTTGTGTGGATCACAATAAACTGTGGAAAATTCTTAAAGAGATGGTGATACCAGACCACCTTACTTGCCTCCTGAGAAATCTCTATGTGGGTCAAGAAGCAACAGTTAGAACTGGACATGGAACAACAGACTCGTTCCAAATAGGAAAAGGAGTACGTCAAGGCTGTATATTGTCACCTTGCTTATTTAACTTATATGCAGAGTACGTCATGCGAAATGCTGGACTGGATGAAGCACAAGCTGGACTCAAGATGTCTGGGAGAAATAAATAACCTCAGATATGCAGATGACACCACCCTTATGGCAGAAAGCGAAGAAGAACTAAAGAGCCTCTTGATGAAAGTGAAAGAGGAGAGTGGGAAAGCTGGCTTAAAACTCAACATTCAGAAAACTAAGATCATGGCATCTGGTCCCATCATTTCATGGCAGATAGATGGGAAGCAGTGGAAACTGTGACAGAATTGATTTTCATGGGCTCCAAAATCACTGCAGATGGTGACTATAGCCGTGAAGTTAAAAGATGCTTGCTCCTTGGAAGAAAAGGTATGATCAGCCTAGACAGCATATTAAAAAGCAGAGACATTACTTTGCCAACAAACAGCCATCTAGTCGAAGCTATGTTTTTTCCAGTAGTCATGTATGGATGCAAGAGTTGGACTATAAAGAAAACTGAGTGCTGAAGGATTGATGCTTTTGACTGTGGTGTTGGAGAAGACTCTTGAGAGTGCCTCGGACAGCAAGGAGATCCAACCAGTCAATCTTAAAGGAAATCAGTCCTGAATATTCACTGGAAGGACTGATGCTGAAGCTCCAATACTTTGGCCACTTGATGTGAAGAACTGACTCATTGGAGAAGACCCTGATGTTGGGAAAGACTGAAGGCAGAGGAGAAGGGGACGACAGAGGATGAGACGGTTGGGTGGCATCACCAACTCAATGGACATCAGTTTAAGCAAACTCCGGGAGATAGTGAAGGACAGGGAAGCCTAGCATGCTGCGGTCCATGGGGTCGCAAAGAGTCGGACAGGACTGAGTGACTGCACGGAACTGAAGGTACCTCACTGGGCAACAGGAGAAGACCTGTTTCTTGTCCCGATTCAGCTTTTCAAATACCAGGCCTGTGGCTCACCTGGTTTGGCCGTGACTTCTCTTTCATGTTTCTCTGGGTGACTCCTTGCTCTTTTCCCTGGCCTGTGCCCCTTGCTGGGTGGCTCTGTCCATGCCCGCCCTGGCCTGTGCCCCTTGCTGGCTGGCTCTGTCCATGCCGCCCCCACCCCCAACTGTCAGGAGGGCTTAGTTTGACCCCAGGTGGCATCTGTCCATCTCTGGACTGAGTGTCTGTACCAGGCCAAGCAGAATGGGCAGCGGGTCAGGGGTGTACGGGGCCCTCCTGGCAGGCAGGCTGGGGCTGTGGGCCTGGGAGGTGCCAGGAGAGTGCTGGGGGGTGGGTGAAGGGCCCTGGAGGCAGCCTGGCCTGTGGGCGCTGCCCCACACGAGGGGAGAGGCCTGGTCCTGCCCTCTGTTCTCTACCTTCACCTGCTCCAGGTCCAGCAGCAGAGACCACACCTGCCCTGGCACCAGTGGAGGTTCCTCCGCAGACCCATTGGCGTGTTAGGGAGAGAAGCCTGCTCTGAGACCAGCACGCGTGGGGGACGCCCAGGAGGAGATGGAGGCAGAGGCTCTGCCTCAGCTAAGATGGGCCGTGGCCCTGCACTCTCGCCCTGCGGGGACCCGGGCTGGGCTGGCTGTGGTCCTGGTATCAGATTCTCCCAGAGCCTTGTGAGGCGCCCAGGCCAGTGCCCTTCAGGTTAGGATGCTCCGTTGCGGCCCTGGTATCTACTCCAGTTCCTCAGCATCTTCACTCACTCGTCGGCTCACCCGATCTCCAGGGCCTTTTGTTGGAAAATGGGGCGTGGTGTTGGCCCAGCTCCCAGCTTCCTAGGGAGGCCCTGAGGAGGGTGAGCTTGACAGGGCCAGGAAAGGCGCGGACCCCTCCCGGCCCGAGGATGCTCACAGGTCCGGGGCCGGGGCAGCAGGAACTGCGGCCGTGCCTGGGGGCTCTCGCCCTCCTGCCGCTGCAGCGTGGACGGGTTCTCACCTGCGCCGAGTGGACGCTGCAGCCATGGATACTGAGGTCCTGAGTGCTGAAGCCGGGCAGCTCCTCCTGACCAGAAGACAACAGAAACAGGATGAGGACCTGGGCCTGGCCGAGTGCAGGGAAGTGCCCTGCCCCCACGGACCCCCAGGTCTCAGCCCAGGAGACTCCGGACAGGAGGAATGGCCCCAGGAGGGTGCTGGCTCGGGCGGGGCTGCATCCCCACAGCAGCCCAAGAGGTGCCCCTCCTCCTGCTGGTGCCTATCAATCACCCACTCTGCCCCAAGCTGGCCAGCCCTGCCAGGAGAGCGGAGGCCTGGTCAGGCTCAAGAGCCTGAGGTGAGTCGTTGCCCAGGCTCTCACCCAGTCCAGGCCACCCTCCTCCAGGAGCCCAGCACCCTCAGCCCCACCTTGGGAGCTCCGTCCCTGCACACGCACACCTCTTTCTCCTCCTGCTCTGGGGCCTGGCCTGCTCTTCCACCCCCAGACCAAGGGGTCTCTCCTCCAGAGAGGTCTTTGAGCACCTGGAAATGCACCCCAGATGGGAAGGAGGGGCATCCTGATGACTCACAGCAGAAGTGTGGTGACTTCGTGCAGCGAGAGGTCAGCATCTTTCCTGGGTTCCACTGGAGCCCCTGGCTGGCCCTGAAACCCAGAGGGGCCGGGGTGAAGATGTCGTGGGGCAGGAGGCCTCCCCTGCCCTGCGTCCCAGGGGCCCAGCACAGACCTGCCTGCACACCCAGCTAGGACCCTGCCTGGGCCACCTGGTCCCACGTGCTGGTGCCCCTACCTGGGCCATCCCCCGTGCCTCCTGATGAGGGTGTCCACCCGGACCTGCCTGTTCAGTCTGGCTGTGAGCCCTGCCTGGAGCACAGCTGCTCCTGCTGCCGACGGCCCCGCCTGGGCGCCCCTGCTGCTCCTCGGCTCTGATCCCCGCTGGGACGTCCCTTCTCCTGGGGGCTGTGATCCTCGTCTCGGCTGCTGTGATTTCTGCCCAGGGGTGCACCTGCTCTGACTGGGTCCCTGACTCTGAAGAGACATGTTCAAGCCTCACCTGATTCACCTAAGATCCCCGCCAGGACTCACCTGCCTGTCCTGGGCTTTGACCTCTGCCAGGCCTCACTTGCTCACATTTGGCTGTTATTTCTGATCATTCCAGGGCCAGCAGGGTCTCCAGCTTCTCCATTGTCCAATACTGCAAGACAAAAAACCCAGACACCCCAGGGCACCAAAGAGCCTCGGAGAACAAGAGTGAAGCTGGCTCCCTGTTTTAAGTGCTCTGGTCTGTCTGATCAGCAGGGGAGATGAGCACTCCGCCCGGGTGGGTGGCACCCCAGGTTGGCGCGTCATAGCTTGCACGCACACTCCTAACACTTCCACTTCCCAACTCCCCTCCCAGCCGCCTGGGAGATTCTGTTACAGTGAGATGATGAGGAACCGGAAGGGAGCCAGAAGGCCCAGCAGGAGCACCATGCGCCTGGCTCTGAGTGTGAGGAAAGCAGAGGTCAGACTCGAGCTGGGCAGGGACTCCTGAGGCTTCTGGGAGCACGCCCTGCTTAAGCGGATGCCTGAGTGACAGGGCACTTCCCTGTGGCCCCGAGGTTAGGACTGCACGCTTCCCCTGAAGGGGGCACAGGTTCCATCCCTGGTCGGGGAACTAAGATCCCACGTGCTGCACAGCGTGACCAAGGGAAAAAAAGCATGAGCAACAGAAAAAAATCGATAAAGTAGACTTTATCAAAATGAAAAGCTGTGCTCCAAATGACCCCATCAAGAAAATGAAAAGACAACATACACAATTAATAAAAAATATTTGTGAATCGCCTATCTGACAAGGGGCCTAGTATACAGAATGCTATGCTAAGTCGCTTCAGTCGTGTCCGACTCTGTGCGACCCCATAGACGGCAGCCCACCAGGCGCCCCCGTCCCTGGGACTCTCCAGGCAAGAACACTGGAGTGGGTTGCCATTTCCTTCTCCAGTGCATGAAAGTGAAAAGTGAAAGTGAAGTCGCACAGTCATGTCTGACCTTCAGCGACCCCATGGACTGCAGCCTTCCAGGCTCCTCCATCCATGGGACTTTCCAGGCAAGAGTACTGGAGTGGGGTGCCATTGCCTTCTCCAAGTATACAGAATACATATATATAAGTATATATACAGAATATATGACAAGTGTTCTTGCCTGGAGAATCCCAGGGACAGCAGAGCCTGGTGGGCTGCTGTCTATGGGGTCACACACAGTCGGACACGACTGAAGTGACTTAGCAACTCAACAGTAAAAAGTAGCAGCTCAGTTAGAAAATTGACAGAGGATGTGGACAGACTTTTCTCCAAAATCTGCCCAGCTCTAGAGGACAAGGCCAAGGACACACGCAAACCCAGATCACACGGAATGGCTCCTCCCAGCAACGCGAGCCTGGGGAGAGACGGCAGCCCTTCCGGACTGCGGGCAGGAAACGCTGATCCGGGCTACACCATGGGTGTCCACGCTGCTCAGTGGAGGAAATCGGACGCAAGAGACCACAGACTCTGTGAGCCCACTGACCCAAAACGTCCCGCGTCGCCGGATCCACAGACAGAAACTGGGTTAGTGGTGTCCAGGGCTGGGGGAGGGTCGAGGGGCAAATCTGGTGAATGAGGGACTCTTTGAGGAGGTAGTGAAACGTGGACGCAGTGGTGATGGCTGCATAACTCCACGAATACGCTAAAGCCACGGAATGGGATACTTTAACACCTGTGTTTGGCGCTGTGAGAGCTGAAGGAAAGCTCTCTGAGCCAGATTTCCACGGAGGCAGAGCGGGGACGGGGGACCAGGGGGCTCTAGCACGAGGCACTCACTCCTCCATTCGACTCACCTTGCAGCCGGTTCTTGCTGGTGATCTGCCCAGGGGACACACTGGCCAACCCCAAGGGCACTGGTCTGGGGATGGACACGCGCGACTTCAGGGGCCTGCATGGCTGAGGGTCTCTCGTCCACAGTTCTGAACACAGCACAGGGAAAGGGCTGTATCGTCCCATTCACACCAAGGGTCCACTCGTGCCTGGAGACGCGTTGGAGGCCCGGCCTGTTGGGAAACGGCTTGGTGTGTGAGACTCATGGAGAGGACCAGGAACAGGGCCCTGCAAGGGTCGAGGGCTGAGGCCCTGCATGCCCACCTCGGCCCCCAGGGCAGACATACTCGTGCGGCCTGTGCCCCTGACCTGGGGCAGGAGGAGAGACACGGGAGGGTCCCGGACACGAGCGCGGGGCCCCGGAGCGGCTGACGCTCTGCTTGCCACACGCCTCCACCTCCCAATTCCTCCGCCCTTTGCCCTTCACCCCCTTCCCCCCATCCTTCTTCCTCCCGCAGCTGCGACACTGCCCCCGCCAGCCCCTCACCCCCTCCCTTTCTCCTGCCTTCTCCCCATTTCCTGATCCAGAGCACCGTCCATCCTCCTCAGGCTCACTCCGTCCTCCCCACTCCCTCCTCCCCCCAGCGCTCCTACTTCCTGCTGCCCCCTACTCCGTCATCCCGCATCACCCCACACCCCTCTTCCTGCGGTATCCACCCCCTCCGGCTCCAACTGCCCGCCTGCCTCCTCTCCCTCCAGCATCCTCTCTCCTGCCTCCTCTGGGCCAGGAGTCTAAGCTCTGACCTTGGGCTCCTTTCAAGGACATGGGCACCTCTGGCAGCAGCCCTCCCCCCATGGACTGCTGAGGGGGCTGGATGCGCCTGGCCCATGGTTGGCGCTAGGGGTCAGTGTCGGCTGGAGCCTAGGGGCGTGAAGTTACCTCCCGTGGCCTCTGCCCCAGCGTGGCCACAAGGCTCGAGGGCGGCGATGGTCCTCACCTTTCTGACCTCGAGCTGGTGCGCCACGGTTACCGAGTATGGCCACTGCGTCTCACAGCATCACTGGGTGCCCTTTCCACTTAGCGGTCTCCAAAATCTTCCTCATACCCTCCCAGGCTGTCTTTGTTAAAGGCTGTGTCATGTGCATTCAGTGGGTCCGTCATGATCGCTAGGGCTCCTTAGTGACAGGCACCCCTGTTCTGGTGTGACGATGCATATGGGGGCACGGGGGCTCCAAGCACTTACTCCTCCCGCCTCGGAGGATGCGGTCTGCCTCCTCTGTGCTCTGAGCTTCAGCAGCGTGTTTGTGGTACCCAGAGACCCCCGGCCAGAACCCTCCATGGTTCCTTGACCCGCAGACCTTCCCTTGTGGTGAGAAGTGCACGGTGACTCTGCTCTGCTCAATCTGCGCGTCTCTTAGTGAGATGAACAAGCGTATTCTATCAGCCCCCTTTTTATTGTGAACTACCTGTTCGTGTCATTTCCCATCCTTTTGCCCTCTAAGAAATTGATCCGTAGGAACTCCTCACCCATTAAGGACATTAGAACTGGAAATATCTTCCCACAGTTTCATATCTTCTTCTAAGTTTGATTTGGGTTTTCCTCCCCAAGCAAATACTTGATTCTCGTGTGGTTGAATCTGTTGTAAGCAGCATGGAGGGTTTTTGTGATTTAGAAACACTTTTCTTAGTTACAGTAGCGTTAGAGTAAGCTTTATCTGTGACTTGCAGCTGCTGTGGCTACTCCCTCCAACACTTGTGCAGGGTTTCCCCAACTATTCTGGTGCCACGTGGGTGCTCCCCAGTTTCTGTGCACCTTCCGCCCAGGGGGGGCTGGGGGTACAGAGGGTGGTGCGGGCTCCAGGACTGCCCCAGAAGGGCAGGTGTCAGCAGGCCTTCCTGCCGCTCACTCCTTCTCTCTGTCCTCATGGGCGGGGCCCTCCCAGTGGGAAGGGCCTGAGCCAGGAGGGCCAGAGTGGACCCTCTGTGCCCGGGGCTGCTGACCAGGCCCAGGGCCAGGACTGGGGCAGGGGGCCTGGGGAGTGAGCTCAGCGCTTGCTGTCACTTCTGCCCCCAGGTTGGGTGTCAGGTGGGGCCCCGCTGGAAGGGGAGCGGGAGGGCACAGGGGTTGACTGTGAGCTCAGCCAGCACTGCATCCACAGCCTCGCTCTGCACGGCCCCTGACCCACAGGAACCGGCTGGGCAGCGACACTCAGGGCCTCACCCGCAGGCAGCATCCTGCTCAGCTGGGCCCCGCCTGCCTCCTGCTTCTGTCCATGAGCCTCAGCCCAGCCCCAGCACAGCAGCGGCCCTGGCCTGGCACACCCTGGCCACAGGCCGCCCCATCCACCGCATCTCCCCGGGTGTCCGAGCCTCCTCGCCAGATGCAGGAAGGCAGCCTGCCTTACCGGCCTGCCCCCACTCCCGGCTCCAGTTTTCTCCACACTGGGCACCGGCAAACACTTGGGAACATGGTCCTGATTCCCGGTTTCCTGAAGTCCACGAGGCGAGCTGCGGGGCAGTTAGGCCGCGCGTCACAACCGCGGAGCTCGCTGGCCCCGGAGCCGGGCTCCGCAAGCAGACCTGCGGCGATGAGAGGCTGTGCAGCCAGCGAAGCCGCTCAGTGCTGCTGGAGAGCCTGCGTGCAGCAGCGAAGACCAAATAAATTAAAACTTTTCAATTAAGAAAATAAAGATTGAGGGACAAATTAAACAAAAAAATAAGAGCAGTTTTGATCAACACGCACACAGTAGGGGTCGGGGAGGGCATGCTGGCCGGGACGCTGGGGACACGCCACATGGAGATGGGGCCCCAGGAAAGGAGGTGACCCAACTGTGTTCCTCTCACAACCTCAACAAACTCAAACCCACGGAAACAGAAGGACAAGGCGCCCTGCTGTCCCGCGTGTCATAACCAACGTGTCCTACGGAAATGAACCAGTTCACAGAAGCCTCGATGCACGGCTGACGGGCTTGACCGAGGGGATGCATGGAACCAGGGGCTGCCCGTGCCTCTTGAGCGTATGTGCAAGGGCCCCAGGACTGACCGCACACGAGGGGGAGGGCAGAACTCAGGAAGTGCTGCCCGAGGTTTCATGAGGAACAGTTTCTGCCACTAAGTCGGGAGCCAGAAGCCCATCATGGCCTGACCCCTCAGGGGCCGCAGGGGCCGGGCATGTGTGAGGAGTGTGGACGGGCTTCTGTCCCTGGCAGCAGGAGGTCCGAGGTGGGGCGGAGTCAGGGCCCGTGATTCGGCCCGATGCGTGAATGCTGGTGCTTCAGGGGCCCAGGGGCAGCCTTGACCCAGGGGGCACCTGGATGCAGCTGCACCCTGCATCATCCTGCACATGGGCACAGAGGCCGGCCACTCGGACCTGCAGCAAAAACCCCTGCCGGGCTCCAGGCTCGGCTCGAGCCCTCGGAAGCCAGGAGAGGCCTGTGGCTTGCTGGCCAGGCCAGCCAGGGACCAAGGGGCAGCAGCTCCTCCTAGGGGAAGCCCGTGGAGCCCTGCCAGGGCTGGGGGTGAAGGCTCTGTGCAGACACCCGCTGCTCTCCCAGCTTCAGGCAGGGAAGGCTCAGGAGGTGGTTCTCCCAGGTGTTTCAGCTCCCGGCCCACCCATCCTAGGAAGCAGATGGACTGGGCAGAGGGGGGCACTGCCCCCATGAATCCTTCCCTGATAAGGGGCAGGGGTGGGTGGCACCCTCATCCAGCCCTGTGTATGGTCTGAAGAAACCCTGAGGGCTTCCTGGAGGAGCTGGTCCTGCCGAGCTGTGAAACAAACCTGTTTGGTTGCGAGGCACATGCTTCATGGGCCTGTGATTGTAAGAAAGGGTTATGAAAATGTGTGTGTGCCTGTGTGATCTGATGTCTGAGGAAAAAACAACAAAAACTTCAGGACATTTCAAAAATACACGTGTAGCGAAAATGCACAGTGCCCGGGGAGGGCTCTGCTTGGTGTGTCCGGAGCCCAGAAAGCACTGACTCGTACACGGGGCCTCACTAAGTTCTTGCTGATCGTTAACAAACAAACAAAAAGCAACCTCATACATTTGGAAACAGCTCTAATAGTTCATGGTTCTAAGAAGACATCATAAAGAGATTAGAAGTACTTCAACATGGTGACGCTAACAGGCGCAGGAGGTGGCAACCACGTGTTTCAGCAGAAATGCGAGCCTTCCTGTGATTTAAAAGAGTCACTGGAGACCCTGGAAATGGTGGGCGGCTGGGGCGACAGGAGGCTGGTGGCAGAATGGGGCAGAGCCTCTGAGTGAGAGAGGAGGACGAAGGAGGTCACAGGAGGCCTGGGAGCTGGTCCTTCCAAAGGCCTGGAGCCCATGAGCGTGTCTACCAGCGAGCAGGAAGCTCAGGGACCCCAGGGCAGGGACAGCCCCCTAGGAGCCAGGGGATGGAGGCTGCAGTCTCTTCACTGAGTGGAGAGACGGAGTGGCCAGCAGGCTGAAGCATAAGCTGCTCCCCAGACCCGGCTGAGCTCCTCACCGCCGCTGGGCAGCCTGTCCTCACTGTTGGTCTCTGCTGACTGTGGTTGGCACAGCGGGCGAGGAAGCTAGAGAGAAGACGCCCCACGCCACCTGCCGAGAGTGAGGGCAGCTCAGGGCCAGAAGAGACGTGCTGCAGCGGCTGAGAGCGTGGGGCCTCGCCTCAGGCACCGGCCCCTCCCTCCCGGCGCCCTGGCGGCTCCTCACCGACAGGACCAGACCCTGCGATCGCACACCTGGACGAGCACCCCAGAGAAATGAAAACACAAGTCACGGCAGCCCCCTTCCCAACAGCCCTACGTGGGGACGAGGTGCAGGGGTGGTCCCGCCCCTCCACTGACCTGTTGGCAGCAAGGGGGTGATGGCCATGACCCATTAGGGATTCTCTCCGGAGAACCGGGTGGCCTGCCAAGGCCAGTCCCCCACCTTGCACCGTGTGTGCGATTTCTCTGCTGCGAGGACCAGATGCTCACAGCCGCCCCTGGCATGGGGCCGTGTCCTCACAGGCCCAGGTCGTGGGCCCTCCCGTGTCAACAGTCACCTGCCTGCATGTGACACGCCTTCCGGCCATGCATCTTTCCTCCTCACAACTTTTCTCCCACCTGCTTCTAAGTCCCCCGATGACACAGAATCATGGCGACAAGAGCTAATGCAACCTGAGGAATACAAGACTGCACCCTAGACCACTGTAAGCCGAGTCCTGGCAAAGAGCTGCCCGAGTGTCCTGCTTCGGAGGGAATCCTGGGCACACGGACTCCTTGTCCCTCAGTGCTGGTCATTTCCTCAAACTGCAGAACAGAAGGAAAAGTGTCTCCTCCCAAGCTCCGCATCTACAGGGCCCAGCAGAGACCCGACACTGACGCCAGCAGTTCTGAGGCAGAAATGGGTCAGGCTGAGCTAGGAGCTGCAGACAAGCTTTCTATCTATAGCCTCCTTGAGGAAAGCGGTGTCTTTGAACACAGGCCTTTGGGGAAACGGGGGCTGGCAGGTCCTGTATTGCGGCACAAGAGCTGCCTCCGCTCGGCCCCCGGCCCGAGGTCTGGGAGCAGAGCCGGTCCCCAGCAGCCCGTCCTGGACAGAGTGTCTGCCTGCTGCTGGGGGACGGCGCTGGGGACCAAGGGCTCCTCTCCAGGCTCCACCGGCTCCTGAGACTCAGTCACCAGGCGGCCTCCAGGCTGCCCTCGTGCTGGTGGCCAGCCCCGCGCCCATCCACAGGGCGTCCCGCACTGCCTCTCGTGGACATTCAGCTGCCTGGCACCCTCCTGTGGGTGCCCAGGAACCACGACCCTAGGTGCCCCTCGGTCCTCTGCCTTCGTTAGTTGTTCGGCTGCTCAGTCGTGTCCGACTCTTTGCAACCCCACGGACTGCAGCACGCCAGGCTTCCCTGTCCTCCACTATCTCCTGGAATTTGCTCAGATTCATGTCCATTGAGTTGTGATGCCATCCAACCATCTCATCCTCTGTCGTCCCCTTCTCCTCCTGCCCTCCATCTTTCCCAGCCTCAGGGTCTTTTCCAATGAGGCAGTTCTTCACATCAGGCGGGAAAAGTATTGCAGCTTCAGCGTCAACATCAGCCCTTCCAGTGTGTATTCAGGATTGATTTCCTTTAGGAACCACCTACTAATATGTGTCCAGACACACTAACTGTGGAAATAAAGGTTTTATACTAAAGACCCTTCTCTTAAAGTCCTTCAGGGCCCCTGAGCAGAACGAAGACCCTTGTGGTTGGAGCAGAACCCTTCTGACCGACACTGGAGAGCACCACATCTGAGGGCTGACCAGTCAGGAGGACCAGGCTGGTCTCCAGGTTCCCCATCACCCCTCCTGCCCGCATCATCCTAACAGCCAGGGGCCACAGTGTCTCCTGCTCCAGTGAGACCCTGGGCACCCCTGGCCAGCACCTGCAGCAGCCCAGATCTCACGGTCTCCATTAATTCCATTACAAGTGTCCACCCACAGGTGTGCATTTGTGGATACGTTTTAGGTGTGATCTTGCTGAGGCCACGACCTTAGGAATCTCCTGGCAACCCAGTGGTTAGGACTTGGCACCCATTGCCAGTGGCCTGGGTTCGATCCCTGCTTGGGGAACTAAGATCTCACAAGCCACACGCAGTGCAGCTTAAAAAAAAAAAAGCAAACAACAGCAACTAAACCCACCTTTTCCCTTCCATTTTGAGTTCACAGTGTGGAGCTCCACACCGTGACTTCTCCCACCTGTGCCCAGCAGGACCCCAAGCAGGCCCGTGAAGCAGCGGCGTCTCACCTCTGCTGACACACCTCCTGCATCTGCGTGGCATCCCGTGAACTGCCGTGCTCGGCCTACGCACACACGGGCTGTCGCTGGTCCACACCTGGCTCTTCACTCCACATGGCTCTGCCCCCTCCTCCTTCTTCACCCCTCTCCCCACCTGGAGCCCTCTCTGCTGTGCTCCCAGGGCCTGGAGCTTGGGGTCAGCCTCACACACGGCTGGGGCCGTGCTAGTGGGAGTCCAGCACAGTCTCCGCATGACCCCATGTTTCTGCCACCACAGGCAAAGCTAAAACAGTCTCCCTGTGTCCTCCTTTCTGTGGGATGGCCTGATTCCCAGGAGAGAAAGTTCTAGGTCAAAGGTCACATATCATTTCAGCTTTGCCAGACTGCTTTCCAAACAATCATTCCTCCAGACAGCACCACTAACATCAGGACACATATATTTGCTTTGATGGAGTTTGCGTCTCATGCGAAGTCTGACTGCAGGGCGATGAAAGCAGTCAATTCTAAAGGAAACCCACCCTGAATTTTAAGTTGGGTAATGTGATTCTCACACTTTATTCTTCTTTTTCAAAACTGTTTAAATTATTCTTGTTCTTTGCATCTCCTTGTGTAAGTTTTAGAAGCAGCATGTCTCTATCTACAAAAAGTCTTGCTGGGATTTTCACTGGAATTCTAATTAATTTGTAAATCAACTTAAGGAGAACTGAGATCTTCACTTCATCGAGTCTTTCTGTGAATGAACATGTATGACTCTCCGTTTATTTGTCTTAAACTCCTCCCCTCGTGTGTTTAACGGAAGTGCTGTGCCGCACCGGAAGCTAACATGGCCTTGCAGGCCAACCGCACTTCCGTGGTCTCGGCCTCGCTGGGTCCTCACGCAGCACGTGAGCTTCCTCCAGCTGCACGCAGGGGCTTCTCTTGGCACACAGGTTCTAGGGCACACGGGCTCAGCAGGTGCAGCACGAGGGCTTAGTTGCTCTGTGGCATGTGGAATCTTAGTTCCTGGACCAGGGATGGGACCCATATTCCCGGCACTGGAAAGTGGATTCTTAACCACTGGACCACCAAGTTCTTAAATATAAAAGTGTGCAACACTCAATCAAAAGTAAAGAGGTATATCAGGAAATAAGATGCACTCACAGGGACAGGTGAGAGAAACTGACCCAACAGAGATGAAGACAGCGGAGCTATTTGACAAGGACTTTAAAGAAACACACTAAATGCACTCAAGGAGAGAAAGACAAGATGAACAAATCTGGGCTGGAGGAGACCTGGAGACAAAAACAAACCAGTGGAAATTCTAAGGACATACACGGAACAACTAAACTCAGCTCAGCGGACAGCTGTGACGCACACCTACAGGTAAAGAGAGGGCAGGTCGGAGGAGCCCACGCAGGCTGAGGCAGAGAGTGAGGGGCACACAAGCTAAGACAAAGCAAAGCAGACCCTGGGGTCCAGGGGGGAAGGTCAGGAATATCTCTAACTGAGGTCTAGACGAAGAGCAGAAAGAGAGCGAAGCGTCCAAAATACGTGAGAAACAAGGGCTGAGACTTTCCCCAACTGACAAGAGATGTCAAGCTTCAGCTGCTAGACGCACAGCGAGCACCGAGAAGGGTAAACACAGGGAAAACACACCCAGGCCCAGTGCAGTGAGCCTGACGACTGAGGATAGAGAAGAGAGCTTGAAGCACCCAGGAAGGCGCGCCACCTTCAAAGGAGTGACAGTGAGAGAGACAGAAGGCATGGAAACGGAAGGCAGTGGAGTAACATCCGCAGAACGCTGCTGCTGCTGCTAAGTCACGTCAGTCGTGTCCGGCTCTTCGCGACGTCATGGACTGTAGCCTACCAGGCTCCTCCATCCATGGGCTTTCCCAGGCAAGAGTACTGGAGTGGGGTGCCGTTGCCTGCTCCGCTCAGAATGCCAGCAGAAACAAACGCCAGCCTATACTTCCACACCCAGTGAGAGCGTCCCTGAAAAATAAAGAACAAAAGAAGTCTTCAGAGAAACAAAAACTGGCAGAATCCATCACCAGGAAGCCCACACCAAATGAAATACCAGAAGGTGCTCTCCAGGGAGGGAAAAAAAAGTGACCCCATTTAGAAGTTCAAAATGCTAGGACTGAAGAGGGCCTGGTTTCAATCCCAGGTCAGGGAACTAAGATCCCACAAGCCACATGGTCAAGAAAGAAAGAAAGATAAGGACTCAACCAGGTGAATCAGGTAAGTCAAAAAATAATGACAATGACATAATTCCCAGTGAATTCCACAGGCCCCCACTGTGGCCAGCACACTCTGGGAGGGGTCCACTGCACGTATGGTGGTAACCTGCTGTACTCAGCTTTGTGGGGTATCTCAAAATCGACAAGCACAGGTGAGGAATGCGGGGGAAAGTCCTTGTAGACCTTCCTTTCCCTCCTCAGGAGTTTTACTCAGCTCTCAATTTTATCTCCTTCAGCTGGACCACTTCTTTCATTCAGTCTGCAGACAACTGGCCACGCTCCTCACCAGCTCCAGTCTGCAGGTCACCCTTCTGAGCCTGGCCGTGCCCTCCAGCAGGAATTGCTGTCTGCTCTGCTCAATGTTGAATCCTCAGCACCTACAACACACTTAGGCACGCAGGAGTCAAGGAATACATTTAGGTGAGACACTGAATTATTACCATTCATTGCCTATATTAGATGAATAAATTACACCCATAGATTACAGATTTTTTTTTAATTTACAAAATTGCCTCTTTCTTTCAAAACCACTGTCTCTATGTCTTACTCTCCAGCTCCAGTTGTCAGTGCTCTTAGAATCCTGAGATCCAGACTTTGCTCTAAGTCAGAGAACTGACCCGCTGACCGCCCGGGCCCAGCGAGGCTTCATCCTCACCCGGTCGGACCTGAGAAGCCCACCCACCACCGCCCTGCTGGTCTGAGGATCAGGCCCAGCCTACTGGGGGGCGTGGCTACACTCACCCGGCCCCTCAGGTACCGCCCCCGACACAGCCTGAGGCCCGCCCAAGGCCCCGCCCCCCGCCTGGTCCGGCGGACGCGAGGCCCCGCCCCCACTCTGCGCCCCGCCCCAGCGCGGGCCCCAAGGCAGCCCCTCGGTCGGAAGTAGGCCGTGTTCCTCCGGGTCTGCAGGCTGGAGACAGTCCGTCGTCGTGTCTAAGTCAGTCACTCCCGCAGTCTATCAGCAGATGGGCCAAAGAGACGACTGACTGGCCCGAAGTCAGTTCCTACCGACGCCGCTTTGGTCTTCCTGTGTGTGCACGCGCGCCGGGTGCCACTGAGCTTACGCAGCCCGGGGAGACGCGCGCTTGCGAGAAGGGGCGAGGGGTTCGCTGGGTAGGGCCCCCCCGCTCCCCGCAGCCGCGGGCCTAGGGGGCGGGGCCTCTCGGGGCGGGGCCAGTGAGGCGGACCCCCCGAGGGAGGAGCGAACGCCGGCGCGCTCCGATGACGTCATGGCGCCCTGTGCGCCTCCGCGCGTGCGCGCTCCCTGCGGGCCCTCCTCCCGGGGCACGCTGGGAGCCCCGACGCGCGGCGCAGAGTATGCGTCTGCGCATTGCCTCTTGGCTTGCTTGTCTCGCGTGGTCGTGGGATCCGCTCTTTGGGGTCCTGCAAGTTACACGACCGAGGGCTTGCCAGTCAGACTTTCCTTCTCCAGTTGAGTAACCCCGACCTTATTCCCCACAGAACCGACCCCTGGGAAGGACAGACAGCCCTGGCAGAACGCACTCGCCCGGATGGCGCCCGGCCTTGGGATGGGCCTTGGGATAGCCACCCGGCCTCGTGCAGCTTTTGCCCGAGGCCCGGGGAGGTGGGCGGGCAGCTCCCGTGGTGAAGAGAATGACCTAAGTGGGACAGCGCCTCGGTGGCTGAGGACTCGGGTTGTGACGAGGGCTAGCTGAAAACAGTCAGTGTCAGCCTGTGGAGATTGCTTGCGGACATTGAATACGTCTGAACTGTTGTTACAGTTAAACGCTCCGGAAACAAACTCTCAGAAGGACAGCGTGGAGAGTGGAGTGCAGTTTAGTACACCAGCGGTCGGAGGCGGAGTCTCCTCTTTAGCCAGGGACTCCGACCAACTTTTGTGAAAACCTTATATATCTTAAGTGTACTGCTCAAGCCCACAGCTCCAAATTCCTTAACCCTAGCCTGGAAAGTGTTAAAGGGAAATACAATCAGGTTACAGCCATGAGTCATAATCAGAAGGGGCAGCTGGTTATACATTGCAGCCTACACTGATGGGGGCCATAAAGATTACAGAGCTGATTAACTACGTAGGGGAGTATTGCATTCTTTTTGGCGACGGGAAATCTTGGTATGGAATCTTGTGTTTATCAGTCTGGGAGTACAGTTCCGCCGTAGGCATGTTATCCCCATGGCTACCAGGCACATAGTCCAAAGTTCACTGAAAGTGCAAGATGGCGTTTCCTTCTTTTTCAAGATGGAGTCAGCTCAGCCTGTTCCTTTCCTGCTTCACAGTGACACACACGGGCCGTGACGTCAGGTTGCTTACGTGTCTGTTCACATACTTGCGTCTGTTCGTGTACACATACCTATTCTTTGTTGTTCAGTTCCTAAGTCGTGCCTGTCCCTTTGTGACCCCGTGGGTCGCAACACACCAGTCTTTGCTGTCCTTCACTATCTCCCAGAGTTTGCTCAAACTCATGTCACTTGAGTCAGTGATGCTATCCAACCATCTCATCCTCTGTCATCCCCTTCTCCTCCCGCCCTTAATCTTCCTCAGCATCAGGGTCTTTGCAATGAGTTTGCTCTTTGCATCATCAAGTATTGGAGCTTCAGCTTCAGCACAGCCCTCCCAATGACTATTCAGGGTTGATATCCTTTACTATAGATTGGTTTGATCTCCTTGCAGTCCAGGGGACTCTCAAGCGTCTTCTTCAACACCACAGTTCAAAAGCATCAGTTCTTCAGTTCTCGGCCTTCTTTATGGTCCAACTCTCACATCTGTACGTGACTACTGGAAAAACCACAGCTTTGACTGTACAGACCTTTGTCCGCAAAGTGACGTCTCTGCTTTTACTACACCGTCTAGGTTTGTCATAGCTTTCCTTCCAAGGAGCAAGTGTCCTTTAATTTCGTGGCTGCAGTCTTCGTCCGCAGTAATTTGGGAGCCCAAGGAAAGAAAATATGTCACTGTTTCCACTTTTCCCCTCTATTTGCCATGAAGTGATGGGACTGGATGTCATGATCTTAGTTTTTTGAAAGTTGAGTTTTAAGCCAGCTTTTTTACTCTCCTGTTTGACCAGCAGCAAGAGGCTCGTTGGTTTCTCTTCACTTTCTGCCATTAGAGCTGTATCATCTCCATATCTGAGGTTGTTGATATTTCTCCCAGCAATCTTGATTTCAGCTTGTGCTTCCTCCAGCCTGGCATTTCACATGGTGTACTCTGCATATAAGTTAAATTAACAGGGTGACAATATGCAGCCTTGCCATACTCATGTTTGGTATGTCACAGACCCTCCCACGTGTGCCCATGAAACTTTTAGCCAAGATAGAGTCTACCACAGAGCCCTTGAGTAGCTTAGCATCATTCCCCTTTGACCTCCAAGGAGCCTTTCTGTTTGTGTTAGGGGAGGTCTCTCGGCTTCAAGAATGAGAAATATGTGGTTTAGGCAGGGCCCAGCCTCCTCCCAGAAGGCAATGGCACCCCACTCCAGTACTCTTGCCTAGAAAATCCCATGGACGGAGGAGCCTGGTAGGCTGCAGTCCACGGGGTCGCTAGAGTCGGACACGACTGAGCGACTTCACTTTCACTTTTCACTTTCATGCATTGGAGAAGGCAGTGGCAACCCACTCCAGTGTTCTTGCCTGGAGAATCCCAGGGACAGGGAAGCCTGGTGGGCTGCCCTCTGTGGGGTCGCAGAGAGTCGGACACGACTGAAGCGACGTAGCAGATAGCAGAAAGGGAATGAATCTCCAGTTGCTTTACCCTGGGGGCGGAAGGGGGCATCTGCCTTCTTGCCTTGGTCAGAAGTCTGAAATGGGCCTTAGGGGTTACAATCAAGGTATCCACAGGCGGACTCTCTCCAGAAGGTCCAGGGGAGAACTTCGGGCTTGGCCTTTTCCAGCGCCGAGAGAGAGAGAGAGAGAGAGAGAGAGAGAGAGAGAGAGAGAGAGAGAGAGAGAGGGGTAGAGAGAGAGAGGGGGAGAGAGAGGGAGAGAGAGAGAGGGAGAGAGATGGAGAGGGACAGAGAGAGAGAGAGAGAGAGAGCGAGAGAGAGAGAGAGAGAGAGAGCGAGCCTCATGCACCCTCGAGGCAGCGTGGCTGCAGCTCCCGCTTCCGCTGTCACTCTCGCTCTCTGACTTTGGCTTCTCTGCTTCCCTTTATGGATCTTTATGACTACCTGGCTCCTCTCTGATTTTGGCTTCTCTGCTTCTCCTTCATGGATCTTTATGACTACCCGGCTCCTCTCTGATTTTGGCTTCTCTGCTTCTCCTTCATGGATCTTTATGACTACCTGGCCTGTCCAAGTAGTCCAGGACAGTCTCCCCACCTCAGGGTTCTTAACTTGGTCGCATCTGCAGAGACCCCCTTGTCGTCTAAGATAACTTGCAGCTTTGGGGATTAGGGCATGACCATCTCTGGGGGCTGTTATTCTGCCCACTGTTCCTTATCTCTCGTTTTTACTTGTAAAATGGTATTGTGTGTACAGGAGCAGGAGGAGCGCAGCACAGGTGTCAGGCCGTTTTCTCCTGGAGGATGATGACTGCTTAGGTTTTCCATTCCCTCGGCTGCCATACTTGACCCGGATAAAAGCAGAGCCCCATCCGCCTGCTCCCCCCGCCCCCGTGTGTCCCCCCGCCCCCGTGTGTGCCCACCTTACTGTGTCACCCCAGGTACGCCATATGCATTCCAACACATGTGAGTAATAAACACACCCCCCTGAAGCTTTCTAACGATCTTTGCTGAAGGCTGCTGTGCAATCACGAGGGTGGGTCAAGTCATGACACTCGTTATGGTTAGGCCTAGAGGGGAGTGAAACAGATGTGTTATGATGCTTTTAACGTTTTTCTGATAGACATTTAGATTGTTTCCAGGTTTGGACAGTTGCAAAATGCTGTAGACATTCTGAACATGTCTCCTTGGCTCATGTGTGAATATTCCTCTTGATTGATACACAGAAATGGAGGGGTGTATAGTGTTTACATAAGCCAAACTCCACATTTGTTACCTGAAAAACTGGGTTTGCTTCATGGTGGATCTCGAGCCAAAAGATATAAACAAGCCAAAGATTGGGAGAAGAAAGGATTATTATTCAGAGCAAGTAAGAACACAGTGACCTTTCCCAAAGCACTGTCTCCCGCCAGAGCCCGAGGCTTGTGTGATTGAAGTCAGGAGGGTCAGAGGAGGTCATCTCCACCCCTTCGGTGCAGTAGGTCTGGCGGCTGAGACTTGAGGCTCATCGTCACCAGTGAAACGGAACCGAGAGGCTACAGCCGGTGGACCACCTTGGCTGTGGTTACTGCTCTCGCCTGATGGCAGTGTTTGCTTCTGCGTTCCTTTTTCCCTTAGGACCAATTCCTAAGACCTGTTCAAGAGCCAGTATCCTGCCCAGGCTTAGATCACGGAATGGCTTTGGTCAAAATGGCTTCTCGTCTGTCAGGAAAGCCATGCCTGTTTCTCTTTCCCGGGACACCCTACTATGTCTGTGTGTGCATGCGTGCCCTACCATGCCTGCTTACACACACACACACCCCCCTACCGTGTCTGCTCACACACACACACACACACACACACACACACACGCGTTTCACCAGCCAGGACAAATAACATCTTTTCCTTTCTGGCAGCAAAAAGAAGTGATTCAGGTATCTGATTTCCGTGCTCTGGGAAACGCCACGTCTGCCTGCCGCGGGGAGGAGGCAGACGAAGCTCCGTCGCCCGTTTCCGTGGGGTGGTCGCGGCTCCCCGCGCCTGCGCCCGCCTCCTCCCCACGCGGCGGCCTGCCCCGGTGCTGGGCGACGAAGTGGAAAGTCAGACAGGGACGGCAGCTTCTACCCGGGAGCTCAGCGGAAAGCGGCGCAGCCTAGCTCGGGGGCACAGGCTCGGCGCGCGTCTCAGAAAGAGCCCGGGCCAGGCGGGGAGGGCCGAGGTCGCGGGGGGCTTCCGGGGGCGAGGGCGGCTCGGCGCCCGCCTCGGGGCACGTCTGCCCCGGCGCCGCCAGGCCCCGCCCCCAGGGCCCCGCCCTGGCCGTGACCCTAACTCCCGCCTGGCGGAAGACGCGGCTCGGCCCTCAGGTCTGCGGCGGCTGGAGGTGAGATCGCGGTCCGGGGGCGAGCGGGGCGCCGCGGCACTTCGGGGTCCTCCGGCCACTGACCGCGGGGCTGCTGACTCCCGGGCCCGAGAAAAGGCGGGGGCCGGGGGGACCGGGAGTCCTCTCCCTAGGGTGGCCCCGGCCCGCCCCTGCGCTCACCCCAGACCCCCGGACACACGCGGGGCCTCCGGCGGGCGTGGAGGGCGGCGGCGGCCCTGGGTGGCCGCCGCTCCCTGCCGCCCCGCGCGCCCCGCAGAGGTAACCGCGCTGCGCCGGGGGGGAGGCTGGGCCGTACCCGAGGCGGAAGGGACGCAGGCGTGTGTCCGGCGCGGTCTTGCGCAGCAGCTTTTAAGTCGCCGCGCTTTTAAGCGTTAATTCGGGGCCGTTACTGAGATCCTGGGCCGTGACTCAGGGCTACGGAGCAGCCCAGCTGGTGGGAGTCCTGATTCCCAGGGAGGCCGTGGGTGGGACGCGTGGTTGTTCCTGCCCAGATCAGGCAGGCTCACCGGGGGCTTGTGAGGAGGCTGTACACACAGCGTCTTTGGGGATGTTTATACTTTCTCGTGGATTTTCAAAGGGATGGGTGTCCATTGGAAGCTATGAAGCCCCGGCGTCAACGGAGGGATACTCAGAAGTCGGGTCAGGGCTGGGGCGTCTCAGCTGCTGGTATCTGCCTCCTACCAGGGAGAGCCGAGTGCCCTCCTGTCAGGCTGGGAGTCAGGGAGCTTCAGGGCGAGGGCGCAGGTGGGGAGCAGTGTGGGTCCGTGGGGCCTGGGACCGCCTGCTGGCCCCCTTCCTGGGATGACAGGACTCTGAGTCAGGGTTTGGCTGGCCACACCCTGGCCTGGGGGCAGGGGGGGGGGGGGCGGCGGGGTGGGTCTGGTTTTGCTCTGCGCAGTGAGCCGGGTGGCCTCTGCAGGGATGGCCTGTCCGCATGAGGACATGTGAAGTGGCCGGTTACCCGAGCCCTGGCCTCGGTTTCTCAGCAGGCTCCCTACTAGGACGTGCAGGCGTAAATCTGTGACTCTTGCCCGATTGTCGGCGCTAGAGCTTTCCCAGCAAGAAAGGAATGAGAGCCTTTGCCTGGCTGGCTTTCTGCCCACTGTGGGCTCCATCAGCCTGCAGATGGAGGGGCGTCCCCTGTTCAGCCAGGCCGGGGCCGTGCCAGGCACAGACACACACGAGTGAGACACTGTTCTCAGGAACCTGGGGTCCCCGCAAGCAGGAATCTCACATGGGCCTGGGTCACCCTGTCTCCGGAGACCTGGGAAGGCATGGCTTCCAGGCGCGAGTCTTCACTGAATGCTTGCTCTTTGTATGAAACCCACTCCCTGCCCTGAACCTGGGCAGCCCCCCAGCTCCTGGCTCCCCGAGGGCTCCTCTCCTGCGGGCCCCGCCTTCTGGGCCACAGGCAGCAGCAGCTCTGCGTGGCCCTGCTGAGGTCTCAGGGCCTGTGCCCTCCTATCCCAGACCTGCTGGCCAGAGGCCTCCCTCCTCTCAGCCTCCTTGGTGAGCTGGCTTCTCGGGGGGCAGGTCCCCGGGCTGAGTCAGAGTGGGGCGGAGGACATGCCCTGCACCGATTACAAGCTCCCAGAGGGGATCTGTAAGCAGGCACCCCAGGGTGCCACTCAAGAGTGCACCGTCGAGTGCAGGCCACTGGGCCTGGAGTCCCCACCCCACCTGCTGCGTCCTGTCCAGGGCCCTTGAAGCTGGTGCCCCTGAGGAGCTGCTGGTGACCACAGGCACCTGCCCCCCACGCAGCTGCTTCGGGGCAGGGAGGGCCCAGGTGCATCCTGGGGGTCGGCTCCAGCCCCTGTGCCCCCAGCTGAGTCTCCAGGCTTTCTGGCCCACGGGCCCCCTCCTCTCCACCCGCCCTCGTTCAGGCAGGGGAGAGGCAGAACTTTGGGTGGCTGGCACAGGTTTCCACTTCCTCCTGGGTAGGCGGTGCCCAGGAGGCTACGAATGGGGGCTGGGGGATGAGAGTTGCCTCTGCTCCGGCCACGGCACCCCTGAGCTCTGCGGCCTGTGGTGTCTTCAGCGGGGAGCCCCCTCCCACTCCTGATCCTGGCGGTGAGGTGGATAGAGGTGCTGAAGCAGGGAAACACGGCAGGCAGGAACCTCTCCTGGGGTGTCTGGGGCCCTGTGGGGTGCTCCCCGCCAGTGGCTGTGGCCCGTCAGACCTTGAGAGCTTGGCTGAAATGTTTTCCTTCTTCCCCTGCCTCTGCCAGGAAACCCTTCACTTCACACCATGAAGCTGGACATCCAGTGTGAGCAGCTCAGCGACGCCCGCTGGACGGAGCTGCTGCCTCTGATCCAGCAGTACGAGGTGGTCAGGTAGGACCGCTGTGCCCACCAACCTGGGGGGCCACCCTCCCGGGGGTGAGCTGTGCTCCCAGGTCATGGGGGGCCACCCTCCGGGGGTGAGCTGTGCTCCCAGGTCATGGGGGGCCACCCTCCTGGGGGTGAGCTGTGCTCCCAGGTCATGGGGGGCCACCCTCCGGGGGTGAGCTGTGCTCCCAGGTCATGGGGGGCCACCCTCCCGGGGTGAGCTGTGCTCCCAGGTCATGGGGGGCCACCCTCCCGGGGTGAGCTGTGCTCCCAGGTCATGGGGGGCCACCCTCTGGGGGTGAGCTGTGCTCCCAGGTCATGGGGGGCCACCCTCCCGGGGTGAGCTGTGCTCCCAGGTCACGTCACTTAGAGAAAGTCGAGGTGACAGTCGCTCAGTCGTGTCCAACTCTTCGCGACCCCATGGACTGTAGCCCACCCCAATCCTCTGTCCATGGGCTTTTCAGGCAAGAAAACTGGAGTGGGTTGCCATTCCCTTCTCCAGGGGATCTTCCTGAACCAGGGATCGAACTTGGGTCTCCCTTACTGCAGGCAGACTCTCTACTGTCTGAGCCACCAGGGAAGCCCTTACACTTGTAGACGCTTGATATAAACCTTGCATGGTTTTCTGCGGCGTGAAGTATTACTCTTTCTGTACTTTTCCAGCCATTTGAAGGTAAACTCATTCTGGCTGGGCCTGCAGGTCAGAGCGTCCCCTTCCCCTGGGCACGAAGTTGCTGCAGCCCGCTCATGGGGGCAGTCTGCCCCCTGCCCTGGCCAGGCTGTGGTCGAATCTGAGCCCAGACTAGCCCTCTAACCCAGAAGTTCCTCAGGGCTCACAAGCAAGAGACAAGAGCCTGTCTGCTTCACGTTTTCCTTTTGGGTTTATTTGAAGTAGTTTTAGGTTTACGGAAGAGTCACAAAACGAGGCAGGGTCCCCTGTGCCCCGTCACCTGGGGCGCTGGTCAAGGTGAGGCGCCCGACATGGCCTGGACTCAACGTCACCAGCTTTTCCGAGAGCGCCGTGCAGGCCCCCACGGCCCCTCCCGTCTGTGATGGCCTCTCTGTCCCCCTTGTCCTTGGCTGCCTGACGGTGGGGTCTGCTCGCTGGGGCTCTGGTGAAAGTCCCTCTGACACCTTCCCGTGGTTGAGTCACACGTCTTTGGGAAGACAACAGAATGACATTGTGTCCTGCCTGGCATGCTGTACCGTGGAGATATTGTCCCAGGGGTGCCACATGGTCACCCCCGGTGGTCACCGTGGCTGCTGATGAGGGGGTGTTGCCGGTTCTCAGGGTGAGACACCTTCAGGCTCTGCTAACATTTTGCTTCTGCTCAGAGCTTTGCCCACCCATCTTTGCATCTGTTGGTGGGTCTTGCCAGACAGCATTACTAGGACTTCGTCAGCTGGGAGTGTAGTTTCTGCCTTCCTTCCACGTTTCTCGATTGTCTTTTCCGGGCGACAGCTGGCGCCCCTCCCACCTGGGTCCACTCGATTGTTTACTTGGTTGCCTGGCGGTGGTGCTGGGTCGCGCTCTGGCGCGTCCCGCGCTGGCCTCCCTGGGACCTGCAGCGGGCCTGTGCCCTCGAGCTGCTCCGTCTGGGTCTGGTTTCTCTTCCTGGAAGTGGACAGGCGCCGTACCTGCTGCCTGTGCCCCGTGGAAGGTGTGGGGGCACACGTCCCTACACGTGTCGTTATCTTAACAGGTTCACGAGCTGATCTGGTCACTTCTTTCTCTTTCATTGTAAGATGTGCTGTGACCTGCATTGTTCAGTTCTTGGCCCAAGTGAAAGGTTGTTGCTGAGCCGTGAAAGACACTGGGATTCTTGGCCTCCGCAGGAGAGGAATTCAATCCAGGGCCAGTGACGAGGCTTGATCGCTCAGAGCTTTTGTGTGATAAAGTTTTATTAAAGCATAAAGGAGATAGAGACAGCTTCTGACACAGACATCAGAAGGGGGCACAAAGAGTGTCCCCCTGCACTAGCATCCATCTGTAGCTGGATGTTATATAGCTACTAGCAGTCTGCTAATTAGAGAAAGGGCTTCCCCTGTGGCTCAGCTGGTAAAGAATCCACCTGTAATGCGGAGACCTGGGTTCGATCCCTGGCTTGGGAAGATCCCCTGGAGAAGGGAAGGGCTACCCACTCCAGTATCCTGGCCTGGAGAATTCCACGGACTGTAAAGTCCATGGGGTTGCAAAGAGTCAGACACAACTGAGCAGTCATGCCCTCCAGGAGTCTATTTCCCAGCCCTGTGTCAGTTCTGGCAGCTCAGTGGTGGGGTCAATGGCGACCTCCTCCAAGAGGGCTCATGCCACACCCAGGTCTGCAGCCCACTGCTCACCTGTGCCTCCAGTGAACTAAGGAGGACTGGAAGGGGTGAATTTAACTCAGATGACCATCATATCTACTACTGTGGGCAAGAATCACCTATAAGAAATGGGGTAGCCATCACAGTCAACAGAAGAGTCCAAAGTGCAATACTTGGATGCAGTCTCAAAAATGACAGAATGATCCCTGTTCATTTCCAAGGCAAACCATTCGATATCACGGTAATCCAAGTCTATGCCCCGACCAGTAACGCTGAAGAAGCCCAAGTTGAACGTGTCTATGAAGACCTACAAGACCTTTTAGAACTAAAACCCAAAAAAGATGTCCTTTTCATTATAGGGGACTGGGATGCAAAAGTAGGAAGTCAAGAAACACCTGGAGTAACAGGCAAATTTGGCCTTGGAATACGGAATGAGGCAGGGCAAAGACTAATAGAGTTTTGCCAAGAAAATGCACTGGTCATAACAAACACCCTCTTCCAACAACACAAGAGAAGACTCTGTACATGGACATCACCAGATGGTCAACACCGAAATCAGATTGATTATATTCTTTGCAGCCAAAGATGGAGAAGCTCTATACAGTCAACAAAAACAAGACCAGGAGCTGACTGTGGCTCAGATCATGAGCTCCTTATTGCCAAATTCAGACTTAAATTGAAGAAAGTAGGGAAAACCATTAGACCATTCAGGTATGACCTAAATCAAATCCCTTATGATTATACAGTGGAAGCGAGAAATAGATTTAGATCTGATAGATAGAGTGCCTGATGAACTATGGATGGAGGTTTGTGACATTGTACGGGAGACAGGGATCAAGACCATCCCCATGGAAAAGAAATGCAAAAAAGGAAAATGGCTGTCTGAGGAGGCCTTACAAATAGCTGTGAAAAAAAGAGAAGCAAAAAGCAAAGGAGAAAAGGAAAGATATACCCATTTGAATGCAGAGTTCCAAAGAATAGTAAGGAGAGATAAGAAAGCCTTCCTCAGTGATCTGTGCAAAGAAATAGAGGAAAACAATAGAATGGGAAAGACTAGAGGTCTCTTCAAGAAAATTAGAGATACCAAGGGAACATTTCATACAAAGATGGGCTCAATAAAGGACAGAAATGGTATGGACCTAACAGAAGCAGAAGATATTAAGAAGAGGTGGCAAGAATACACAGAAGAACTATACAAAAAAGATCTTCATGACCCAAATAACCATGATGGTGTGATCACTCACCTAGAGCCAGACATCCTGGAATGTGAAGTCAAGTGGGCCTTAGGAAGCATCACTACGAACAAAGCTAGTGGAGGTGATGCAATTCCAGTTGAGCTATTTCCAGTCCTAAAAGATGATGCTGTGAAAGTGCTGCACTCAATATGCCAGCAAATTTGGAAAACTCAGCAGTGGCCACAGGACTGGAAAAGGTCAGTTTTCATTCCAATCCCAAAGAAAAGCAATGCCAAAGAATGCTCAAACTACTGCACGATTGCACTCATCTCACACGCTAGTAAAGTAATGCTCAAAATTCTCCAAGCCAGGCTTCAGCAGTACGTGAACCGTGAACTTCCAGATGTTCAAGCTGGTTTTAGAAAAGGCAGAGGAACCAGAGATCAAATTGCCAACATCTGCTGGATCATCGAAAAAGCAAGAGAGTTCCAGAAAAAACGTCTACTTCTGCTTTATTGACTACGCCAAAGCCTTTGACTGTGGGGATCACAATAAACTGTGGAAAATTCTTCAAGAGATGGGAATACCAGACCACCTTACCTGCCTCTTGAGAAACCTATATGCGGGTCAGGAAGCAACAGTTAGAACTGGACATGGAACAACAGACTGGTTCCAAATATGAAAAGGAGTACGTCAAGGCTGTATATTGTCACCCTGCTTATTTAACTTATATGCAGAGTACATCATGAGAAATACTGGGCTGGAGGAAGCACAAGCTGGAATCAAGATTGCCGGGAGAAATATCAATAACTTCAGATACGCAGATGACGCCACCCTTAGGCCAGAAAGTGAAGAAGAGCCTCTTGATGAAAGAGTGAAAAAGTTGGCTTAAACCTCAACATTCAGAAAACTAAGATCATGGCATCCCGTCCCATCACTTCATGAAAAATAGATGGGGAAACAGTGAGAAGAGTGGCAGGTTTTATTTTTCTGGGCTCCAAAATCACTGCAGATGGTGACTGCAGCCATGAAATTAAAAGATGCTTACTCCTTGGAAGGAAAGTTATGACCAACCTAGAGAACATATTAAAAACCAAAGACATTACTTTACCAACAAAGGTCCATCTCGTCAAGGCTGTGGTTTTTCCAGTAGTCATGTATGGATGTGATAGTTGGACTATAAAGAAAGCTGAGCACCGAAGAATTGATGCTTTTGAACTGTGGTGTTGGAGAAGACTCTTGAGAGTCCCTTGGATAGCAAGGAAATCCAACCAGTACACCCTAAAGGAAATCCTTCCTGAATATTCATTGGAAGGACTGATGTTGAAGCTGAAACTCCAAGACTTTGGCCACCTGATGTGAAGAACTGACTCATTGGAAAAGACCCTGATGCTGGGAAAGATTGAGGGCAGGAAGAGAAGGGGATGACAGAGGATGAGATGGTTGGATGGCATCAGCAACTCAGTGGACATGAGTTTGGGTAAACTCCGGGAGTTGGTGATGGACAGGGAGGCCTCGTGTGCTGCAGTTCATGGGGTTGCAAAGAGTCGGACATGACTGAGTGACTGAACTGAGCTGAATTAGAGAAAGGAGATGTCCCAAAACTCAGAGACTGGCACCAGGCCCCTCACCCACAACATGCATTTTGAGATAACATTGGCAGCTGGTGAGTCATCCTGAGCCATGAAACAGTTGACAGAAGTCTTGAGGAAAGGCAGGTTTCCAAGTAAAGACATCGTGTCATTAACATAGTGTAAGAGAACATTTGCATGAGTAAAACATACTGGTTAGTCAAGTGGGCTCTTAGGCAGAACCAACTTGAAGACCGAGTCTAGGGTGAATACACAGTTCATTAACATAGCTTGAGAAAAGCATTTGCGTGAGAAAAATGCTTGGTTAGCTCAAGGTTGAGAAGAGTTCTGCTGGAACCAGGTGTTGTCATGGCAACGCAGAGTTTTAAAAGAAGCCTTTTGTAAATTTGTGGAGAAGGAAAAAAACCTAACACTTGCAGTTTGTCTCCTCTGCCGCTTGAGAGAGAGTGAGTGTCTGACCCTTGCAGCCTGCCTCCGGTTTGGTGCCTGTGGCCTTCCTGCCTGGTGCCCTGTCGCGGGATGCTCCCCGGCCGCCGTGTGCAGTGACGGTGTGTCTGCCCGCAGGCTGGACGACTGCGGCCTCACGGAGGTGCGCTGCAAGGACATCGGGTCCGCACTGCAGGCCAACGCGTCCCTGACGGAGCTCAGCCTGCGCACCAACGAGCTCGGCGACGGCGGCGTGCTCCTGGTGCTCCAGGGCCTGCAGAGCCCCACCTGCAAGATCCAGAAGCTCAGGTGCGGCGCTTGGGTGGGCTGGCCCTGGGCCCCGAGTCTCCCACAGCCTAGGTGGCTTGTCTTCGGCGGGGGGGGGGTTGGCTGGCTCTCAGGCCCCCTGACGGCCCGTGTCTCCAGCCTCCAAAACTGCTGCCTGACGGAGGCTGGCTGCGGAGTCCTGCCGGGCGTGCTGCGCTCCCTGCCCACCCTGCGGGAGCTGCACCTCAGCGACAACCCGCTGGGGGATGCCGGCCTGCGGCTGCTCTGTGAGGGGCTCCTGGACCCCCGGTGCCGCCTGGAGAAGCTGCAGTGAGTGTGCCTGCCCGGGGCCCTGCGTGGCCTCAACCACCCCGGGCACCCCCAGCCCTGTTCTCACCCATCCCCTGCGTTGTGCGGAGTGTCTGCCCTGGGCAGGTCCCCTCCCAGCTCATCGCCTGCGGGGAGCTTTGAGGCGGCCCTGTGGCCCTGGGGAGCCTAGATGGGGTCAGTGTTGGCTGGAGGAGGCTGAGCCCGAAAGGCCCAGCTGGGCCAGGTCTCTACCAGGGAGACAGCCCCTGGCCCCTGTGCTGTCCCACCTGGGAGCCCGACAGCCTCTGCTGTCCTCTTCACTGAGGCGGGGGGAAACGAGACCGGACAGGTGCCCTCCAGGCCAGGCTCAGGGCTGACCACCGCTTGCCCCCAGGCTGGAGTACTGCAGCCTGACAGCCGCCAGCTGCGAGCCCCTGGCCGCGGTGCTCAGGGCCACGCGGGACCTGAAGGAGCTCGTGGTGAGCAACAATGACATCGGCGAGGCCGGGGTCCAGGCGCTGTGCCGGGGCCTGGCGGAGTCTGCTTGCCAGCTGGAGACTCTCAAGTAAGCTGCTGTCGGGAGTGGGGCGGGGCAGGGGGCACGGGCGGGCATGGGGTTGGGGGCTCCCCAGCTCCCGGCGCCTCTCGTGCCCCCAGATTGGAGAACTGCGGCCTCACGGCGGCCAACTGCAAAGACCTGTGTGGGATCGTGGCCTCCCAGGCCTCGCTGAAGGACCTGGACCTGGGCAGCAACCGGCTGGGCGACGCGGGCCTTGCGGAGCTGTGCCCCGGGCTGCTGAGCCCCAGCTCCCAGCTCAGGACCCTGTGGTGAGTCCGCCCCCGGGTGGGGCGGGCAGACGGGCACCCGCGCGTGTCAGGGTCTCTGTGTTGACGGGGACCCCACCCCGCAGGCTCTGGGAGTGTGACCTCACCGTCAGCGGCTGCAGAGAGCTCTGCCGCGTCCTCCAGGCCAAGGAGGCCCTGAAGGAGCTGAGTCTGGCGGGCAACAGCCTGGGGGACGAGGGCGCCCAGCTGCTGTGCGAGAGCCTGCTGCAGCCCGGCTGCCAGCTGGAGTCCCTGTGGTGAGGGGGCCGCAGGGCGTGTGGGGGCTGGAGGCCCCGGGCGCTCGGGGATGAACTTGGGGGATACGGGGCGGCGACAGCACTGGGGCCCTGGAGGACCGGCCAGGAGGGCACCGTGGCCGCCTGAGGACAGGCGCACTCGGGGCTTGGGCCCCCGGGGGCCTCCCAGGGCCCCGCAGAAGTTTGGGCAGAGGTGACTGCAGCCCCTGCCGCCCTCAGGGTGAAGTCCTGCGGGTTTACGGCCGCCTGCTGCCAGCACTTCAGCTCTATGCTGACCCAGAACAAGCATCTCTTGGAGCTGCAGCTGAGCAGCAACCCGCTGGGCGACGCGGGCGTCCACGTGCTGTGCCAGGCCCTGGGCCAGCCGGGCACTGTGCTGCGGGTGCTCTGGTGAGCTGCTGGGGGGTATGTCCACCGGGGCTGACGGTGGGGATGGCCAGGACCTAGACCCCCTGGCACCCCACTATCTGGTGGCCACCTGGGGGCGCGCCCTCCACCTGACCGTAGCTCCGCCCTCTGCCCAGGGTGGGCGACTGTGAGCTGACGAACAGCAGCTGTGGCGGCCTGGCCTCACTCCTGCTGGCCAGCCCCAGCCTGCGGGAGCTGGACCTGAGCAATAACGGCCTGGGCGACCCCGGCGTCCTGCAGCTGCTGGGCAGCCTGGAGCAGCCCGCCTGCAGCCTGGAGCAGCTGGTGTGAGTGGCCGTGGGGTGGGGGTGGCGGGGCGTAGGTGGGCAGGGGCAGGCAGGTGAGGTGAGAAGCCGGGGTGGGGGGCTCGGCTCCTCTCACCCCCTCCCCGCCCCGCTTCCCCCCGCAGCCTGTACGACATCTACTGGACCGAGGCAGTGGACGAGCGCCTGCGGGCTGTGGAGGAGAGCAAGCCTGGCCTGCGGATCATCTCCTGAGCCCCGTCCCCCACGGGGCGTTAACTGAGAAAAGGTCAAGTCAGCTCATTTCTGGCGGAGAATCTTAGGCACTTTATTAAAACTCCTTTTTGGCAGCAGGCGTCTTTGTCCACACTTGTCCCCACGAGGTGCTGGTGTAGAGGGAGTGAGGTTTTCACGAGCGCCTGCAGTGGCTTGAAGCGGGTCAGAGGTCCGGAGTCTGGGCCAGGAGTGTGCCCGGCAGGCTCCTCCACAGGGGTCTGGCCTGAGCTCCCAGGTGCTGGCAGGACCCCTGCACCCCACCCAGGCCTTCCTCCAGTTTGTGAGAAGAGCGTCCCAGCTGCACTGAGGGGCGCCGGAAGCGGGCCCTGCCTCGCTCAGCAGCAGTGCCCCCGGCTGCCCGTGGGGGAGCTGCTCCCGGGGCCCGGCTCCCGCCGGTGGCCAGCTCCTGAGTGCTCTCCGGTAGAGGCTGGAGCCCTGTGGACAGAAGCGCAGGGCCACGCCCTCGAGCGGGCCTCAGTTGTGCTGTGGGTGGGCCCACGGGGGACCTGCCCTGAGCAACACAAACAAGGTGCAGACACGGCAGCTTCCAGAGGCTCTGAAGCCTGTGCAGTGGGTTCCTGCCTTCGCTACAAAGCCCTTCAAGGTGCCCTCCCCCAGAAGGAACAGGCTCCACAGAGAGACGGGTGGTCCCAGGCTAGGTGGGAGATGCTCAAGGGGGGGCTCCTGGAGATGGCAGAGGTAGGGAGGCAGACTGGGACCAGAGCGACCATGAACCTGGGGGTGCCAGGCGGACAGGATGCTTTGTGCTCCTAACGGTGGGAAGGCATCAGCCCTGAGCCCAGATGAAAGCTGACACCAAGGCCCTGCGTCTCCTCCCAAAGTGAGGAAGCCCACCGAAGCCAGAGGCTGAGAAACAGCGCAGTTAGCTGAGGTCGATCCTTCACTCTAGGTGTGAAATTCTCCCAAAAAGTAGTTACAGCCCCCCCCCCCCCCAAAAAAAACCCCAAGGAAATGAGAGCTTTGAAGCGCTGGTGCTCCAAGAGCCGGGCCTGCCCCGCCCCTGGGAATGTCGGGGGTGTCCTTGCTTCTCTTCATCTGTGTGTATGAAGCTTGAGGCAGTGCACCCACCGCTGGAGGGCAGCGGGGGGGCCAGCACCACACACATCCCACCGGAGTCTGCCAGGACTTGTGTCCAGGGGTGAAGGGCGGGGCGGGGCAGCACAGGGAAGGACGGCTGAGGGGCAGCGAGGAGACATGGAACTGCAGGCCTCCACCATGGCTTTTATTTGCTGTTTGCTCATGGAGGTGACCTCAACTCTGGGCCACAGAGACCCTCATGACCTACTCTCGTGACGGTGGGGACCAGGCCTCAGAGTCTCTGCCTCCAGCACCATCCACGCGCCCTCCGGGTTAGAGGGTCAGATGGAAGATCCCGAGGAAGGGGATGTGCCCTTCCTCAGCCTCTTCAGGGTGTCCCTGGACAACTATCCTTCACACAGGCCGCCAGGGGGTCGTGGGGGACTGGCGGGGCCCAGGGAGCAGGCGGGCACCATGATGCCACTGCTCTGGCCAGGCCATCTGGGTGCCGAAGTGCGGGGCCGCGGAGACCCCAGGCTGACTGCACAGAGGGGCAGGGGCTCTGGCTTCACAGGGACTGGCAGGCCCAGGGGGAGCCCTGGAGCCAGGAGCACGCACTCAAGCACACACGACGAGCCCAGTGCCACCGTGCACACAGGAGGAAAGGGAAATGGGACCTTGAGGGCTGAGGCTGCTGGAAGGTTCATGGCGAGAATCACCAAGGACCGAGGGCCCAGGCGTCAGTGTGGGGCCGGCACCCCTTCTCTGTCGGCCTCCTCGGACCCCGAGGCATCATCAGGCCCGGGTGTGCGCCCATCCACGCTGCCGTCGGCCCTGCCCTGGTGGTCCCTGCTCTGCTGCTTCTGCCGCCGTGTCTCCTTGTACCTCAGGGTGATGTCCCTGCGGGTAGTGGGGGTGCGTCACCACAGGCCGGCCCGCTGTGGGGTCCCTGGATCCCGCCTCGCAGAGGAGCTCAGGGCCCGGGGCCGCGGCGCTCACCGCAGGAAGAAGCGCCAGACAGTCCAGGTGAGGGCGAGCACGGAGCCGAGAGTCCAGCACTGGGCGATGTAGAAGGGCAGGGACAGCGTTAGTGTGTGCGGGTCGTACTTCACCACGATCAGCAGCTCCGTGACCGTGATGGCCGCCACCAGCCAGGCCTGCTGGCCCAGCTTCTTGTGCAGCTTCCTGCGGAGGGAGGTGGGGCTGCGCGGAGGCCGAGGAAGGCCCCGCCCCGCCGCCCCCACCCACCACCCAGGCCCCGCCCCTGCCGCCCCAGCCCCGCCCCCACCCACCACCCAGGCCCCGCCCCTGCCGCCCCAGCCCCGCCCACACCCACCACCCAGGCCCCGCCCTCACCCACCACCCAGGCCCCGCCCCCGCCGCCCCGCGGCCCTTACGGGTCGTCCATGAAGTCATAGATCTCCCGCATGGCCACGCCGCCCACGTTGACGAAGAAGACGAGCCGCAGGAGGACCAGGTAGTGCTCGGGAGGCAGCCACAGCACGAACTTCAAGTAGAAGGTGTTCAGCTCTGCCAACAGAAACTGGGGGCAGAGGAGGGTGGCTGGGAGCCCGGGCTGGGGTGCGCGGGAAGCCCAGCCTCGCCGGCCTTACCACCAGGATGATGCCGCACACAGCCAGCCAGCGGCGCAGGCTGGAGGCCGGCTTCCACTCGAAGCGGACCCAGCTGTAGGGCGTGAACTGGAACACGATCCTCTTCATCTTGCCCCTGGAACCAGCGCCCATCAGCTAGGGCAGCGCGCTCGGGACATGCCCACCTCCCCAGCCCCCCAGGCCTTTTCCTGGACAGTTTCTTTACTTCTTCGAAGAGGGAGGCAGCCGGGGAGGATGACCCCAGAAGGGCTGGCAGGGAAGACAGGGAGCTTGGTGGCCAGGATGGGCTGATGTCCTGGTCGCCGTAAGAGCGATGCCCAGGGTCACATCCCAGGTGTTCACAGGAGGCAGCACCCTCGCCCACGGCCCCTCCCCACAGGGCCTCCAGCCCCCCAGGCCCCGCACCAGGGCCCAGGCCCGCCATATCAGCAGCTCTAGAGACGTACTTGTAGGTTGGAATGTTCCAGAGGCCCTGCCACTTGTATGTCTTCAGGGACAACCACTCGAGGGTCTTCATGCCACAGTAGATGCCCAGCCCATTGCAGACAAGCACGTCCATGATCCACTGGGGGTGGGAGCCAGGTGAGAGGTGGCGGCGCCATGGGCCCCCAGCACCGAAGGCCCTGTCGGAGGGGACCGGGAGCTGCCCTCCTCCCCCCATGGTGTGGCCGGTGGGGATGGAGGCACGGGCTTGTGGTGGGGGCGGGGGCACCTACATGGTCCCACCAGCACTCGCTGAAGTTGGGTAGCTGGTGCTCCAGGCTGTACTCCAGGAACTCGAACATCACACTCACGATCGTGCACATCCACCAGTCGCGGATCATCAGGGTCTGTGGCCGAGGCCAGGGCGTCAGCTCTCCGCGGTGGGACCCTCAGGGACAGCCCGCCCCTCCCCGCCCCACAGTCCTCAGGGACACACAGGTAGGGGGGCAGCTTCCACTCCAGCTGCCCCGATTCGAGACACTGAGGCAACTCTCAGGTGTGCCCCAACCTAGGGGTGTGAGCAGTTAGCTACGGGCTTATCCCACCCAGGGACCGGAGGCCTCCGTGGGTTGGTCTCCTTTGCTCTCTGCTGGCCACTGCAATGCCCAGGACACGAGGTCAGGTTGGGGCCCCAAGCCCAGTAGCCTGCCCGTCCAGCACTGTGGGTCCTGCTCACCTCATGGCTGGAAAACAGCCCAGAGCTCAGGGTGGGCCTGAAACCAGGAGACCTGTCCAACAAGGAGGTACCCACCTTCAAGTACCAGCCGATGAAGTGTGCAGGCACAAAGCCGTCCAGCTTGTCCTGTGGGGCAGATGCAGGCCTCGTGCTCGGTCCCCCAGTGCGCGCTGGGAGGGGACCCTGCCACCACCAGAGGGCACCCTCACACGTGAGCCGCTCAGCCCCGGGGCCCCCACCCCGTCCAGTCTGCAGAATGACTCAGGTTCCAGAAACACCCACGACTGGGGCAGCGCCCAAGAGCCTGTCCAATAATCCGCCAGCTTCACGCCCAGGACGTGGTACTGGCTTGCCGGAGGAGCCCCCATAGCGTGAGGCCCGCCAGGTGACCGCTCCCGGGCACTCACCCAGACGTTGTGGAAGGGGTCGGTCTTGTTGTCTGCATCGTAGATGAGGCAGTTTCCCCCGTAGTCCCTCTCTGGAAGTGGGACCCCCAACCTGGGGTCCACGTACTTCAGAAACTGGCGGCCGTCCTGGACGGTCTGCAAGGCCAGTGCCCGCGTCAGCAGGGCGGGTCTGCAGTGTCCAGACGGCGCCCACCAACCAGGAGGGGAAGCACCTGTCTCAGTGTGGCCCCACGTGGGGCGGGCAGAACGGGGGCGTCTCAGGTCCGAGGGTGTCCCCATGCCCCCATGGAGAGGCCCAGATGGCCAATCCCCCTCTCCTACCCTGGAGAGGCCCGGATCGCCGCTCCCTCCCCTGCCCCAGGCTGCTCAGGCCGGATCGCTGCTCCCCTCCTGCCCGTCTGCTCGGGCCGGGCCGCACACAGAGGGACGGCATCGCGGGGTGTGCTTCTTCACACAGCGCCTAGGCAGCCTCTCCTGACACGAAGGCGCCAGCATCAGCCAAACATGCCTCTAGACCCAGCACAGAGACTTTGGGTGTCACCCCCAGGAGGGGAGGACCCCCAGCAAGAGAGCCCTGTTCGTCCCTCTACCCCCTCTGGCCACCAGCTGGGGCCCGACACTTGTCATCAGGACCCCGAGTACCGGCCAAGGGACACACAGGGAGGAGGTTCCAGGTGGGGTGACGAGATGTGGTCTGTGGTGTGCGGACAGACGGCACCCAGACCTGCATCTTGTCACATGACCGAGGTGATGCCACGAACTGAAACGTCCCCACATGTGCTCTGGGAACGTGGGATCTGAGGCCCAGGAAGCAGGGCAGCACCTGTCAGCACTGCGTCCCAAGTCAGGATGGCCCCAGACCCTGGTGCCAGGTCAGCGGGACTCAGGGCCCTGGACACTCACGCCTCAGATGTGAGCAGTGCAAGTGTAACCAGTCTGTCTCAGGGCATCTGAGGAAGTCAGCTGCCGTCCCAGCCTCGGGCTCATCAACCAAACCCAGAGGCCAGACCAGGAGCCTCCACTCAAGGGAAGGCCGAGGAGGCCGACTGACTCCTGGACCCTCTGGGACAGGGCAGCAGCCGGGCAGAAATCTGCACACAAAGGCCAGGACCCACATGGCTCCATGCTGCTGACTGACAGGGCCCAGATCTAGGTTCCTAAGACCATTCCAAAGAAACCAGGCTCCCTGGAGAAATGCTTGACTCCAGGGCTGGGGCAAGGGGCCCCAAGATGGGCCTGGGTGCGGGTATCTTCTAGCACCAAAAGGAGGGAGGTGCTCAGAAACATGAAGCAAAACACCGAGATCCCACCAAGATCGGGCTTGTGAGCGCGCCCTGCAGCCAAAACTGAACAATTGGAGCAACAGAACAAATACCGACTTATAACCCGAGGATAACGCAGATGACCGCGAGGGGGCGCTGATGTCAGAACCGAGTTGGGGAGAAGACACGACCCCCGCAGGCTTCCCGCTGGGCTGTGGAGCTGCTCCTGCTCCGGAGAGGGGCCTCCCTCCTGAGGGCCGGGGCGGGGAACCTGACAGACACGCCTGCCAGGGATCTGGACCATCACCAGCGGTCAGGATGTGTGTCAAATCCTAAAAGGAACACCGGTCACGCCCCCTGCAACCCTGGGAGCAAAGCCAGGAAAACACACGCCAGGCCAACTACAGACAGTGTCTCTCATGAAGACAGTCGCAGAAATCCTCTGCAGAGTCCTGGGCAAACAAGTCCAGCAGCAAATACAGAGGGCCATGCCCCACGACCCAGCGGTTCATCCCAGTGCTGAGCTGGTTCAAAATAAACGAGTTAACACATCCTGTTAATAAAGGGGAAAACCCACATGATCATGTCATCTGATGCAAAAGAAAAGCATCAAACCAACAAAATTCAACAGCCTCTCATGATAAAAACACTCAACAAATTAGGAAGAATGGAAGTTCCTCCACTGATAAAGAGCATCTGATGAAGGCTCCCTACTGAGAAGTTGGGGGTGGGAAGGCTGGTGCTGGGCAGTGAGGCCAGAGATGGACAGACACTCAGCTTGGTGAGGAAGACGTGAACCCCCGTATTCCTGCAGAGACCCCCTCAGAAGCCCCCTGAACAGCAGCAGAGCTGTGAGAACGAATGAGTCAGGTGCAGCTGACAGCACATAGCAAACAGGCCGTGTTTCCAGATGCCAGGACCAGCAGAGCAGTGTGAAGCCAAGATAAGCCCACTGAGCACAGCATCAGGAAGAGAGATACTCAGGGCTGCACTCTGAAACCCACAAAGCACTGCTGGGAGAAGTCAAAGACCCGCGTACGGCAAGAGTCCCGTGCTGCAGAGAAGGATAAACTGAGAGAAGGTGTGGGTTTTACCTAACAATGACTAACTGTAACAGACGATTCACATTAGTGTAAGACGTTCATAACAGGAGAAACTTGGTGAAGGACTAATGGAACCTCTCCGCACCAACCTCACAATCCTGTAAATCTGCATTAAAATAAAGTTTCTTTTAAATAAATAAAGTATGGACCATTAATAAAAATCAACCAGAACAAAAACTGGTCTCCCCAAGACATACCGACGTCCACAAACACGTGCAGAGATGCTCAGTGTCACGAGCCATCAGGGACATGCAAGCAAACCACAGGAGATGCCACCCTTCACACCAAGAGCCGGGGGGACGCGGAGAAACGGGGAGCTGTGCGTGGCTGCGGGGCTGCAATGCGGGCCCGGCCGCAGTGGAGCGCAGTCCTGCGGCTCCTCTAGAGATTAACCACTTCCAGGCGGGTCCTCAGAGGAAGGGAAAGCAGGGCTGAACAGACACTCACACACCCGCATCCACAGCGGCGTTACACAGTCACCAGAAGTGTAGGCAACCCAAGCGCCCGCTCAGCATGAGTGAACACACAGGCGCGGCATCAACACCACGGGACGCTGCTCAGCCTTGAGAAGGAAGGAGAGCCTGACACAGGCTGCAGCACGGATGAACCTCGAGGACGCGAGGCTCAGAGAAGCGATCCAGTCACAGAAGGACGGACGCTGTCTGACTCCCCCCAGAGGACGAGAGGCTCAGAGAAGCGGTCCAGTCACAGAAGGACGGACGCTGTCTGACTCCCCCCAGAGGACGCCCCTGGAGGGGTCACATCCGGAGACACAAGGGTGGATGGGGGGCCAGGGGCTGGGGCCGTGGCAGAAGGGCAGTGAGTGTCCATTTGGGAAGATGAACAGGTTCTGGGGATGATGGTGGGGAAGGTAACACAGCCTGGTGAATGCTCTAGTGTCCCGAGCTGGAAATGGTTGAGATGGCAAATTTTATGTTACAGAATTTTTTTTTTTTACTATAATTAAAAAATTTTTTAATTAAATGCATTGCAATAAACCTCCCCAAAACTGTACCGAATTCTACATACACGTGTGTGTCTGTGCACGCACAAGTGAGTAAAACTGCTCTATGGACTGCATCAATATCAATTTCTTGGTTTGATACTGTCTTATATGTATTTATTTTAAATTGAAGCATAGTTGACTCTAATGGCCAAAAGTGAAGAGAAACTAAAGAGCCCCTTGGTGCCAGTGAGAGGAGAGTGAGAACACTGGCTTAGAACACAACACTCAGAAAACTAGGACCAGGCATCCAGTCCCATTGCGCACGCGTGCTCAGTCACTTACGTCCGACTCTTTTCAACCCTGTAGACTGCAGCCCTCCACGCTCCTCTGTCCACGGGATTCTCCAGGCAAGAATACTGGGGTAGATTGCCATGCCCTCCTCCAGGGGATCTTCCCGATCCAGGGCCCAAGCCCAAGGCCTCCTACGCCTTCTACATCCCAGGGGTATTCTTCACTGCTGAGCCACCGGAGGAGCCCCTCTGGTCCCGCCGCTTCATGGCAGATAGAAGGGGATAAAGTGGAAGAGCTGACGGACTACTTCCTGGGCTCCAAAACCACTGCAGATGGTGACTGCAGCCATGACATTAAGACGCTTGCTCCCTGGAAGCAAAGTGATGACAAACCTAGACAGCGCATTGAAAAGCTTCACTTTGCCGACAAAGGTCAGTCCAGTCAAAGCTGTGGTTCTTCTAGCGGTCACGTACGGATGTGAGAGCTGGACAATAAAAGAGACAGCAAGTCGAAGAACTGATGCCTTCGAACTTGGTGCTGGAGGAGACTCCTGAGAGTCCCTTGGACTGCAAGGAGATCAAACCAGTCAATCCTAAAGGAAATCAACCCTGAATATTCAGTGAAAGGACTGAGGCTGAAGCTGAAGTGCCAATACTTTGGCCACCTGATGTGAAGAGCTGACTCACTGGAAGAGACCCTGATGCTGGGAAAGACTGAAGGCAGGAGAAGGGAGTGGCAGAGAATGAGAAGGGTAGATAGCATCACCGACTCAGGGGACACAAATTCACTCTGGAAGACAGTGAAGGACAGAGGAGCCTGTCTTCTGCAGCCCGTGAGGTCACAGAGAGTCAGACACAGCACACTGCCTGAACAGTGGCTGACTCACAGTACTGTGTTAACCTCAGGCACACACGCCATCTTTATTTAGGCAAAATATCGAGGACCTGGGTAAAGAACAGAGAACCTACCTGTGTAATTTTTTCACAACTTCCTGTGAATCTAATTATTCCAAAACAAAATGTAAAAAGAAACTCAACATGAATGAACAATCTTGGTGTAAAATATAAAACTGTGGAGGTCTTAACAGGAAACACAGGAGAAAATCTTAATCAACTGGTCTTGGACAAAGAAGTCTTTCACGTGACATCAAAAGCACAAAAAGAGAAGACGCCAGGCCCACCACTGTTAAAAGAACAAGGCCCAGCTGCAGCCTCGGGGGAGGAACATGCAGGCTGCCGGCAGAGGGCCCTGCGCAGGGACAGCGTCAAAGTCCCAACACTACAGTAACCAACCACCCGGGTTCTCAAAATGGCAAAAATAAAACTTCACCAAAGAGGATGTTTGCTTCCTGGGTCATAAATGCAGGAGAAGTTGGTAAACATCACGAGCCATTCTAGAAATGCAGTGAAACCCATGAAAAGACACTAGCTAAAATAAAAGATTCTGATGACGGCCAAAGCTGTGAGGGCCCCGGCTATCAGGCCGACCTGCCACGACACAGGAGCCCTCCCGGGGTCAGGTCACGACAGAGCCTGTGCCGAGGCTCTGAGCTGCTCCTCTCACACCCGTCCCACGCCAGCCCACACTGCTGGAGGGACAGACAGACGGCGGTGCCTCCACCAGAAACACCTTCCACAGCAGGGGAGCACCCAGGTGAGCTTCAGGGCCGCAAGGGCCACACAGCTCCACTCCCAAGGTGTCTGAGACAAACGGCAGGGGAGGAGGGGACAGACCGTGGCTGCAGGGGGGCTGCGGGGGCCGGGCTCCCCGCTGACTCTGGCGTGTACACACACACAGACACAGATACACGCAGCATCACGACTCCCGCCCTGCACACCTTCCCTCAAGGCAAACTTTCCCACGTGATGATAACTCACACAGCCCTCGCTGACGGTTCTGAGACCAAATATTGAAGTCACACTTCAGACATCAGACAGATGTCAGCGGCAACAAATCCTGATCCGAGATTTCCTAAGGAGATGAGTTTCCAACCTCCTCCCACTGACCACCTTGCCGAACACGTGCCAGAAGGGACAAATGCACGCACAGCCACGGTTGTCCACAGACCGGAAGCGAGGCCACGGCGACTGGCCCGGCCACCGGTGACAAGTCAGCGCCTCCTCTGCCACCTCACACCCACCTGAACCCCACATTCATGCAACCAAGAAAAACCTCTTACCTGGAAGAGTATAAAGATGAGAAACAGCTCGTAGACCACACTAACGCAGAGCCAAAATCTCCAGTAAGCTGCAGAGACAGAGAACACAGAGGGTGGGGCGCTCGCCCCGAGGCTCCGCAGACCCCACGCGGCTCCCTGACGCCCGACACGCGTGGGCCTTGCTCCAGGCCCTTCCCGGGGTCCTAGCAGAGACTCTGGAAGTGAGCTCTAACCCGGGGTGAGCATGCGGTTCTCTCCGGAGCTCTCCCTTCCTCTTCCTCCATTCCTGTCCCTAATCGTCCGTGTCTTTTTGTCTCACTGCCGCAGCAGAGACGGCCCACGAACCACGGGACACGAGCAGCGACAGCCAAGGCCCTTGTCCTGTGTCCACTGGGGACACTCCTAACCCTCATCACTAAGTAGGTCTGCAGGGTTTTGGTAGAGACTTTTTGTCAAGTTTAAGAAAATCTCTTAATCCCAGTGTGCTATCAAATTGGTTCTATCATGAACGAATATGAAAACCCACTCTTCTGCCTTCATGGGAATTCGTTTTTCACCTTCAGTGTTAGTGTGATGAGTGACGCTAACACATTTTCTAACGTTAACTGGTCCCGAATTCCTGGGATGACAGCTTGTTTTAGGAACTGTCCTGAGTTCGTCAGCACGCTTGTCCAATGGCGACACTTGGCATGCACACTGTGTACTTTAAAGTCGCTGAGAGTCCACCTGAAGTGTTCTCACCGTAAAAACAGCTGAGGTTACACGAGGTGGCAGAGGTGCTGACTGTACTGCAGTAACCATTCTGCAATATGTGCATGAAGTCATCACTCAGAACCCTTAAACTCACGTCACGTATCGATTATATCCCGACAAAGCTGGGAGAAGCAGCCCTTGTGTTAGCTGGTTCTCCCCCTCACCACCCGCCTTCCACTCTCTCAAGCTCAACCTTCCCTGGCAGATGAGACGGTGGCAAGGGGAAGGTCTAGAGCTGCCCCAAGAACCTCCCTAACCCTGTTCAATGAGGCCTAAGGCACCTGCTCTCCCCATGCTTCTGTCTATGCAGAGAAGAAGCCCACCCCCAGGCTATTTTTAAAAGCTAATTAAAAAATAAGCTGTGCACACACACTTGCCCACGGTAATTCCACAGCTATTCCAGGTCATCCGTGACCACGGCACATGCGCTCCCACCCCGAGCTTCGCTGCGACCCGGGCCAGGCCGTGCGGCAGGCGAGCCGGGCATGTGCGGGCCTGCTCTGCAGAAGCGGGCGGGGGTGTGCGGTGCTCGTCCCCTGGGTTTGAGTCCCTTGGCAGCCGCCTGGGCACAGCTGTGCACACACTGGGCCCGGGGGTGGCCCGGCACCCTTGGAGCCTGTCCTGCATCTGTTTGCCAGGAGACCTGTGAGAACCCATGCTCGCACAGGCAGAAAACCCAAGCTAGTGAATTCCTGGGAAAGTCGGCTATGTACTGGGAAGGAAACAGCTCAGGTGACAAACGTTCTTCAAGCCCGTGAAGATGGGGACGCCTGGAAAAGTCTCCCTGGCTCAAGGCTGCAGCAGCAGCTCCAGGGCTGTGGTGGGAGATGCAGGGGGACACAGCCGTGGTGCCCAGCCGCTGCCTGTGAAGGCGGCTCTGTCCCTGCTCGTCCACACCCACATGGGTCAGAAAGGCCCCCAACCCCCCTGCCAATTGACTGCGGAGCCCACCAGGAGTCCAGGCCTACGCACCCCCACCCCCGGTCCCCAGAGGCCCTTGTCCATCCCCCGGCCGGGGTCTCCACACGCCCCCCAGCCCCGCCCCACGCTCCCTGAACCACCCAGAGGCTCCTGAAGCTGGGTCCCTGAGTCCGTCTGCCCTGCTCCCCAAACGAGCACTTGTATTTTCTTCCTAAACATCAACACTGGCCCCCTCAACCGCACTGGCAATCTGCCTACCTACTCCAGCTTTCAGAGAGAGACGCGAGTGAAAATAAAGACCATGAAAGGAAGGGGGCCTTTGTAACGGGCCAGACCCAATTCCAGTTTCCAAATAAATCAGCTCCCCAGTCCGGTGGGCCTGGAGCCTCGTGTCTGCTCCCCCAGGAGCGACTTGAGCCGGGCCCAGGAGGGCGGGGGAGTGGAGACCTCGAAACACCTCCTCATGCTGTCCTCCCGGCCTGTAGATGCAACCTGATTTCAGGATTTGAGTACCAGGTGAACAAGACGTCCGGCAGGTGCCCCCGTGGGAACCTACCGAGGCTGGCAGAGAAACAGGCTCACACGCAGAAACTAAAGAAGGGCCAGGCCACAGTCGGAACACAGACTCAGACACCACAGAGAGGAGGCCGGCCGGGGCCCCTCTGGCCCGGAGCCGCAGCCGGGCTCAGAGCACGCGACGCGTCCTGCTGGGCAACCCGGGCGCGACCCGGGCGGGCCCCGCCTGTCCCGCCGGTGACTCACCCAGCCCCCGCGCCCACGTGGCCTCGCTGCCCTAGCGCTTGCGTTCTCCCTTCCAAGCCCGTGTGACAAGCACGGAACACACCTGGTTTCTCACTGATTCTGGTTTCTGACACTTGAGCTCACTCCTCCACGACTCTGGTTAGGAGTCCACACCCTTCCTGGGCAGCAGTGGACAGGCCCAAACCAGTGGAGAAGGTCCTGCGGCCCGAGCTGGGGAGGCCAGGACCATCACACCGCCCCACGCCCCGGGCAGGGACCACGCAGGCTTCAGCCACACCAACATCTCAGGGGGCCGAGCGGCTGGTGAGCCCCCAGCTCAGAGCCTCCGGGCACGTGAGCCCCCAAGCCCTCCCTTCCGGAGAGAAGCTGGGCAACAGCCAACACAGACCCTTAATCTGCCGCTTCCACAGGTAATCGGGTGGGGACACCCATGCGCACACGTGGAAACTTACCACAGCCTAGCCTACCGCCGTGGAACTGGAAACCCCAAGCACACTGTTATTCCAGGACGGGATCCGTGCACGTGGCACGTTCAGATGAGGACTGCAGCCACCAAACACCCAGTTCTCAAGCGCTCACCAGGACGCGCTCGTGAGGCCTGCGTGAGCACTGAGGACGCAAGGCGCGAGCGCAGCCGCTGCTGCCATGCTTGCAGCTGCGTGTGCGTGCACACACACACACACACACACACACACACACACACACACACACACACACTACAACGTATCGGTGCTTATATTCACGAGCGGCTTCTATTTTCATTTAAAAGGATGACCCTGGGATGGAGGCGGGATGGTGGAGACAGGAGCGCCGGCTGCGGAGGGTGTCCAGTGACCCCCTGCCGTGAAGAGCAGGGGGCCCTGCAGCGGAACGCAGAGCACCTGCGAGAGGCCGCCAAGTGCCCTGCACGGTCCCAGGGCCCCTCCGCCCCCAGGAAGACTTCCCTGACTAGCACCGTGTGGGCAGGAGCGGGACAGGAGGGCCCAGAGCGGGGGAGTCGGGGGAGAAGAGGGGCTTCCCGGCGCCTGCGATGGGGAGGCGCACAGGACACTCACGCAGCAGCACAGACACACGCGACCCTCAGAACAGCACCGCCACTCGGCACACACGGAGAAAGGAACGGCAAGTTACCTGGATGAGGTCTGGAAAATGGCCCGTCTTTAGCTTGTGTGACTCCAAAACATAAGAAAACCAAAATACTGGCCACAATACCTCTGCAAATAAAGAACAAACAGCCCTCAGTGTGCGGAAGCGTGAAGCTGTGGGTCGGCTCCTCCTAGGCAGGAGGTGGGAGGGAGCCTGGGGCACCCACGGTGGGGACCGCCCTGACCCCCGGTGGGGCAGAGCTGAGGCTCAGCCGTGGTGAAGCTGGTGGCTGAGCACCGCCGCCCTGGCCTGCACGGCCCCCAGAGGCACCACCACCCCGGAGAAGGCCCTGGCCCCGGGCTGGCTTCTGTGCACCATCAAGGGCTAAGGCGGCTGCGCGGTAAACACACACACCACAAACAAACAAACACCCCTCCAGGCCCACACGTGACGGTCCAGGGTTCATAAGGCCCTAGAAGGAAAGAGGCTGTCAGGGTCCCAGGGCTTCCCGCTCTAACAGGCAGGCCCCTTGGTGGCTCTCTCACCCCAGGGCTGCGTGTCCAGTCCGAGCAGGAGCCCCAGGAGACAGCGAAAGGCACGCGTTCCAGGCCGTGGTGACCCCACGTGGCCCAGGAGCAGGCCTGAGGACCCCGAGCCCGGGCCCCAGCCCTGGCGGTCAGTGCAGACTGGGCGCGGAAGCACACTTCCCGCTTCCGGGCCCAGCGAAAGGACTGAGACGCCCTCCCACCCGGCGAGACTACCTGGGAGAACCTGTCCACCAGAAGCACTTTTAGAGGAAAGCAAATACATCACGCTTTAAAATAATCTTTTAACTTCAGAACAGAAAACTTACAAAGACAATACAGAATCTCCCGCATCCATCACTTTGGGACCTGTCACAACCGGTGAACCGACACTGACACATAACTAGAGTCCACAGCACTCCTTCTTCCAGATCTCCTCAGTTTTTAAGCTAGCGTCCTTTTCCTGCTCCAGGCCCCAGGCCCCACACGACAGCCGTCTCCTCAGGCTCTGGCAGCCCCTGTTTGGATGCCTGCACAGTGTTGAGGAAGACTGGGCAGGTGCTTTGTGGGTGCCCCTGAATGAAGGCTGTCGTTGCTCACGACTAGATCAGGGCTACAGGATTTTTGGAACTGAGACTACAGATGTTAAGAAGACCATCTTTCCATCGTATCAAGGGTACACGCCATGGACACAAGCCGGACCACCGGTGCCAACCGGGATCCCCGCAGGGTGCCTGGCAAGTGTCCCCCTCGCCCTCGGGAGGGAGGCCCCTGCATGGGGGTGGGGAGCAGCTCCACAGCCTGACAGGAACACTTCTGTCTTCTCCTGACTCATTGCTGACATCAGCAGGGACTCGAGGGTATCTACATTGTATTCGGGTTATAATTCAGCACTTGATTGTTTTCTTTGCTCACACTCTTCCAGCTTCGGCTGCTGGGAGCTTTCATTCAGCTCCTGTATCTCTTTGACATACCCTATCTTTGTGGGGTTTTGTATTTTTTTTTTTTTTTTTTTTTAGCATTCCCTTCTTTCTGGTGCTGGAAGATACCCCAGGTTGTTCTTGCGGGCTCCCTGTCCCAGCCCTGGAATCAGCCATTTCTCCAGAGCCTGGCTCCTTTATTGGGGAACGAATGGTCTTGGGAACCAAGACCTGGGTGCCCATGTGCTCCTTCCCTCTGGACCCTCTTGGCCAACAGAACAACAAGACGTGTGTGCCAACCCTGCACACACGCACACTGCAGATTCGCCTGTGTGCAACCCGGCTCCAATTACACTGCGCCCGAGTCCTCACTGATGCCCAGCAGCACCTCTTATCCACGGGTCGCTCTCCCCTCGGTCGCCTGTGACCTGCCCCCAGCGCTGAGACCCTCGGCCCCCACCCGCCGCCTGTGTGGTCCCAGGGCTTGGGGCAGCAGGGAGCCTGCTGCTGACCCGCGCCCGTGGGAACCAGCGTCGCCCCAGGGCACAGTGCTCTGTGCGCGGCCCGGGCCTTCACGCCTACAGACCCCACTCACGGCTACAAGGCAACTTACGGGGCTTTGGTTGGGACCTCGCTGAATCCACAGGCCCAGAAGAAATGACACCTCACCAATACTGAGATCCTATCAGCAAACACGGACTATCGGTCCCGATTCAGATCTTTGATTTCAGTCATCAAAATTTTGCAGTTTTTCTTACGTGGATCCTGTACACTTTTTTTTCCATTTACACCTGAGCGTTTCATTTTCTCCGGTGACTTCGGTCAGCGCCTGCCCCCGGCCCCTCCCTGAGGCGCTGCGCTCACGCTGAGGCAGGGGCTCCTCCTTTCACAGCGGCATTCCCGCCTGGGGTCCTCCGCCTGCTAAACAGTCTTTACAAGTTGCACACTTAGCTTGGCGTTGTTCAGTCCTGTATTTACCATTACAGCATCAAGACAGCTTCAAGGCTCCCCAAATGCCCCCACTCCACCTCTTCACACTGCCCTGCCCCTGGAAAGCACTCGTCCCTCTGCCCTCACAGCGCCGCCTCGTCCAGATGTCACAGCACTGGGCACACGTGGCATACAGCCTTCCCAGATGCGCTTCTTTCACTCCACAACAGGCATTTAAGCTTCACCTCTGTCTCCATGGCTTGGCAGCTCATTTCTTTTTACTGCTTAATAATATTCCACTGTATGAACGAATGCAGTCCACTGTTCACCCATTCAGCCACTAAGGACATTTTGGTGGCTTCCAAGTTTGGTGCTTCCGAACAAAGCTGCTGTGACGGTCCCCGTGCAGGTTGTGTGTGGCCATGAGTATTCAGCTCCTCTGGAAACACCAAGGTGCAGCTCCCGCTCCTACCGGCGACGGACGCGCTCCTGCCTGCTGGGGCCGGTGGGGCGCGTGTGGCGGCACTCTCTGCGGGCACACGGGGCTGCGTGTCCTTCCCGGGCTTACGTCCTTGCTGGTGTCCATCCAGATCTCCCGCCAGGTTCGTCTGCGCTGCTGGAGTCCCCGTGCAGAGCTCTGGAGCTCTCTGCACAGAGAAGACAAACACGGCGTCAGGCGCGTGTCTGGCGAATGTCCCCCACCAGCCTGAGGCTTGTCTTCTTGCTGTCTCAGCAGCGTGTTCTGTAGAGTAGAAGTTTTTAATTTTAATCAAGTCCAACTTACCAGTTTTTTCTTCCACAGAGCATGCTTTTGGCATTCTATTTAAAGAGCCATCAGGACTCCCCTGGAGATCTAGTGGTTAAGACACCTGCTTCCCTGCAGGGGGCGCCAGATAGACCCCTGGGAACCATGATCCCACGTGCTGTGTGGCGCAGACAAAAAAGCCATCAAACCCATCACCAGATTTTCTCCTGTGTTTTTTTCAATAAATTTTAGTTTCCAATTTCCATTTACGTCTATAATCCATTTTGAATTAATTATTGTGAAAAGTATATAGGATCTGGTTACTCCAGGGCCACTTGTCATCACGCTCCTTACTCTGCTGACTTGCCTTTCTCTTCTGTCAAGGACGAGGGGGCCGTGTGGCTCTGGGTTCTGCTTTAGCTTCCTCCAGCACCACTGTGCTGACCACTGCACCGTGTGCAGCCAGCCCTGCAGCTGGGCAGCCTCCCCCTCTGGCTCCGTTCCTCCTAAGTGCTGTGGGCACATTGTATTTCCTTCTGTTACAAATAGGCAACATACATTGATACTGTACATGTATTGATGAGTCTACACATTTACAAGTGCATAAGTCCATCCTAAAGAAAATCAGTCCTGGGTGTTCTTTGGAAAGACTGAAGCTCCAATACTTTGGCCACCTGATGTGAAGAGCTGACTTATTTGAAAAGACCCTGATGTTGGGAAAGGCTGAAGGCAGGAGAAGAAGCGGACGACAGAGAATGAGATGGCTGGATGGCATCACTGATTCAATGGACACGGGTTTGAGTGGAGTCCGGGAGTTGGTGATGGACAGGGAGGCCTGGCGTGCTGCAGTTCATGGGGTCGCAAAGAGTCAGATACGACTGAGCGACTGAGCTGAACTGATGTGCACATGTACGTAAACATCCCAAATGTCACCAACAGATAATGAGCCAAGGGACTGGGGCGTGTCCACACGGTGGACCATCCCTTGGAAACGGACCAGAATGACCGCTGACAGACATGGCAACACGGGCGTCATGAAACCATCATGCTGAGCAGGAGGGGCCAGACACGAGGGCACGTGCCGGCCGAGACTGTACGACAGGCCAGAAGGGCCTGTGGGCTTCGGTGCAGACGGCCCCCGGCCTCGGGGAGCCCGCGTGCACCCACCTGGTGGTGGCGTGTGCTGACCCGGCTGGCTCGGATGGCACGCCCATAAATATTAGATGGCACGCCCATAAAGCTGCTGGAGGAGGGGAGTCTGCTCCCCTGAAGCGACAGAACATGCTAGATCCAGAAAAAGAGGCGAACTTCAAAGTTCAGGGAAAGCAAACCAATTTCCTAAATTTTTAACATAGATATTAATAAAAAATAACCATAACCTTTGGGAAGCAAACATCAAAAGCTCCGACATAATAAAAAATAAAAATACGTGGGCTCCAGCAGCCTCCAGACACAGAGGGCCGCGCCACAGCCCAGGCTGTGAGGTGCTGACTCGGGGAGAGACAGAGGGCTGCGTCACAGCCCAGGCTGCTGTGAGGTGCTGACTCGGGGAGCAGGTGAGCCCCCTCTGGGGGTGTGAGGGGTCCTGTACACTCACCAGTCCCTGGGAAAAGCTGCAGAACCTCGATCAGGTGCAGGCGTGGGGCCTGCAGGCTTCCAGGACGGGCTCCAGGCACCATGGCAGCCCCAAGGGCCTGGAGGGAACTCTCCTGCCCTGAAGTGGTTGAGAGGGCACAGCAGTGCCCGGGGCCCCAAACTCCTACCCACCTGCCCTCCCCAGCCCCGCCTCTGCTGAGATCACATGGGGGACTCGGCAGATACCCAGGTGGCCCTGTTGGCGGCATCTGTGCCCTCGCTCGGACACGGACAGCTCGGGAGAAAGGCCGGCACAGGATGAAGAGCGGGGGAAGTGCCCACAGGGGTCCCAGGGTGGCCAACAAGCCCCCTTGACACTGGGGGCTGGGGTGGGGGTCCCTGGCAGCAAGGCTTTGTGACTACCCAGCAAGCGTCTGGTGGGACCCAGCCCTGCCCCCGGGATGGTGTTCCAAGACACTCTGTATGGGTGGGGGCGGGGAGAGTGGCTCTCCCCTGGGACCTCTCTAGCCCGGTGACATCAGGACTGCTCGACTCTGGCCCAACCTCACAGCCACATGGGACACCTCTTCAGTCTGACCAAGTTCTGCCTTCCGGGCTCCCTGCATGGCTGCGCCCAGCAGACGGTGCAAACCCTCCCCTCAGGGCCAGCACACAAATTCACAGCAAAGGCCAAGTTCCAGTCAGAAGCCCCCTCGAGGCGAGAGCAGGGCCCTGGCCAAACGGCCTCGAAGCCTCCCAGATCCTCAGGGCTCCCTGAGGTGGGGGGACAGCCCCCCGGGGCCCACCCGGGGTCCAAGAGCAGCGCAGCTGCCTCCTCGGCGCCGGGCCCCACTCCCCGTGTGCCGGCCTGCGGTGTGACCACGGAGGGCCGGGGAGGACTGGGCACTCAGAGGGGCTAGATTTGGGGGCTGACACGCAGAGCTTGGAACGAAGAGGAAGACCCAACAAAGCCAATGGGGAGACTGCAGGGAGGCGGGGGGACCCCACAGAGTGTGGACCCAGGAGTCCGGGCAGGAGGCCTGCACCTCATGGGGGAGGGCGAGACGCGCCTCACGTGTCCTGGACCCTGGCGTCCATGTCTCAGTCCAGCCGGAGGGCAAGACCCCAAGGGTGAAGGAATACAAGCCCAGTCTACCCGCCGATGATGACCAACAGTCTCCTGGCACCTGTAGGCTCTGGGCGGTGCCCTCCACCTCTCCTCCTGCCTGGCCTCCTCCAGCTGCCCTACCAGAGCAGGTGGGGCCTGGGCCCCAGGACTGGACAGCAATGGGGGCTTCGTGGGACCAGAGGGGAGAGGTGAGTCCGTCCAGTGTAGAAAATACACAGAAACGAGTTTTAAAACCAGCTAATCTTCCCCACGCACTTCTGAGACTGGCCCCAGAATCTATCGGATTCAGGCAAAGAACACAATCCTGCCAACTAGTTTCTTTCTGGAGATAAGAGAAGATGGGCCACACTCCTCACACGGGGCCAAAACTTTCTAACAGACTCTTATCAGCCCAGTGCAGAGCACGGCGCCAACTGAGGGAGCCACTCCTGGCCTTCCAGAAAGCCCAGACACTCAAACTCAAAGTTACCGTGATTCACAGTGAGAAATGAGGATTTGGCCTTCCTCTGCGTCTAGCCAGAACTCCTAAAACCCCCGGAGTTCCCTAATTGCTGAGGGCCACAAAGCTGTCCCTGGTTATGTTTCGAATCCCACCTCCAAATGGGACCATCCACAGGTCCCCCAGCCCTCTGGGGGCGGGGGAGCTGACTGCCAGTGGCCTGCCTCAGTCAATCGGTCGCGCTGTGTGAGGAGCTCAGGGGCTGGGTGAGTGACCCCCCAAGGGCCTCCGGGACGCGTAGGCGCTCAGCACCCCTGCCCCACCACCCACCCCGCATGTCTCCCCATCTGGTTGTTGCTTAGTCTTCTTATGGTGAACTTTTTATAATAAATAAGCAAAATGTTCCTTGATTTCCGTGAGTCACTCTAGCACACTAATTGAACCCATGGAGGGAGCATCAGGTGACAACCGCATTTGCCACTGGGGGCTAAGAGGGCGGGTGCAGCCTGGAGGGGCTGAACCTGGGGCCACGTGGCCTGGCGCTGCCCAGGGCGACAGCATCGGAACTGAGCTGACCTGCCAGACACTCAGGTGAGGCCTGGGTTGCCAAGGGTTGGATGGGTGGGGAAGTCGCCCCATTGAAGCTGACCCGAACCCCTGAGCCCTCCCTGGAGCCAGGTCTATGGTGCCAGGGCTGGGCCAGGCAGAAGAAGGGCTGAAAGTGCCACAAGGCCCCAGGGCCCCAGGAGTGCAGACCCTCGCCCGCTGCCAGGCTGGGCGGGTACCTCTTGGTGTTGTAGGCCGTGTCCCTCGGCGTCTCTTCCAGCAGAGTCACATAGCCCAGCACGCAGGTGAGGATGAAGAGCACGGTCAGGGTGTGGGCCCGCCTGCAACACAAACACAGCCCGCGTCAGTGCACGGACAGCACGCGGTGACCACGTGAGTGGCACACCCCGAAGGAGCGCACTCCGTCTTTGACCTGCAGCTCAAAACCCACTGACCGCTGGCTGCTGGTCTCGTGACGCTCGGGCGGTCCTCTGCCTGCGTGTCGGCTGGGCGGGCGGGCGGCGGGGAGCGGGGGCAGCTCTTGTTCAGAGGGACTGGGCCACAGGTCACACAGCTCAAGTCACAGGACAGATCACGCTGAGAGACCAACCTTGCAGTTTATGCCATGACCACACGTGAGAGCCCCGCGAGGGTGACGAAGAGAGGCCCCAGGACCCAGACTGAGGGCGTGGGGCACAAGCACTGCCGCCCACCCGGAGACCGGGCCGGGGATGGCTGCCCGGACGGGCTGGGAAGTGGCCCCTCCCGCTACCGGGCCACCCAGCTGAGGCTGCAGCGTCCCGCGCGGAAGGAAGGAGGTGGCTCTCGGCAGCCAGCAGGCCTGCCTGACCGGAAACACGGCCAGGGCCACCGCGCTGTGTCGAGCGCCACACGCCTGCCGGAGCCCCTGCCTGCTAACAGCTGTCTGTAAAGGAGGCAGGGACCCAGCTCCTAGACCGAAAAGAGCAGTGTGTCCTTGGAGAGACACCTCCAGCCTTGAGCAGCGTCCTGACGACCAGGCAGACAACACGCGGGAAGCCCCGAGCCCAGGACTGGCCCCCGAGTGTCAGTTCCCTGCCTGCCGTCAGAACTCCGTGAAACAGAAGAAACCAGAGTCGGTCACGAGCTTGGAGAAAACACTCACGACACTCACGCCTGACAGAGGCCTCTGTACCCAGAACACACGAAGAGCTCTTACAACTCAACAGTAAGGACAAACAGTCTCCTGCAAACGCAAACAAGACTCGACACACACCTCACAGAAAAAGGCGCGTAACTGGCCGGCAGCACGCGGGAGGCGCAGCTTCGCCGGCGAGGCTGCGTGCGGACCCGCGGGAGCCCCCACCCCGGCCTCCGGCGGCCCCCCGCGTCCCCGACCCGGGCAGCTCGCTTTTCTCCCATCTTCACTCAACAGCAGCCCACAGCTGCCACAAAAGACGCCATGAGGAGTCGAACTGGAACTGCAGAGTTTGGGTTAGTACAGGAAGAACTGATACGTGACGAACGCTACATGCGAGTCCCCCCACCCAAAGACAGACTCTCTCCCTCTCTTCAGTTGGTATTTTATGCTCTTTATCATGCAAACAGAAACAGCTGGGTGCGGTAAGTCAGCTCCAAGTGAAGAAGGCAGACACTGCATTCATTCTTTTACCACGTTTCACAACACTGGCATTTAAAACTGTCAAAAGTGAACAAACTCCTACTTTAACTGTTTTAATAAAATTCAATAGTAACATATTCACGAGTGAGTTTGAGGCCGCGAGGGAGCTCCAGGACCTCAGCCTGCCAGCTGAATTCCACGCAAGTCTCAGGCCCGAGACCGGCGCGGGCGACACCGCAAGGCGCTGCTGCAGGCCGCCACTCCTGAGGCTCCCTGGAGGTGGTGACCCAGAAACTCAACTTCTGCTGGACACCAGCCTACATACAGAAGGACGCGGCGAGCTCAGCTGCCTCTCCTGGGTCGAGGACACAGCCCACCCTTTCCACCCGATTTGCACAGGAGAAGCAGAGTCACTGAGACCCCACCAGGGCTGAGCTGACAATGACGAGGCGTGGGACTCTACCTCACCTCGGCCCTGAAGATGCTCAGAGCTGAGCCGCATTGCCAGGGTCACTCAGGTCGGTGACAGGGGCCTGGGGTCTGAGCCCTGCCCAGGACGGCTCCAGCACACCAACACCAAACCCTTGTCGTGAGGTGAGGAGACCCAGTGTGAGTGCACCCAAGTGACACAGACAACACGTTGGCTAGAATATACCATGTGCCAACAAACCTCAATCCTGCCTTCCTGCGCTCTCGCTCTTGGAGCAACACAAACAGAGGGCTGGATATGGGGAAAGATGAGGTGGGCAGGGGCAGGGCGCAGAATCAGGGAAGGCCTCACAGCAGGCCTGGAGATGCAGGTCCAGGCCTGCAAGACAAGAGCTGAGGGCCAGCACAGGGCAGGCCAGCAGTGGGGCCCACATGGCTGGAGGAAGGGGTCCCGCCCTGTGAGGACCAGACTGGCAGGGGTAGAGAGCAGAGGGGGCTTGGGTGGAGCCACAGGAGGCCTGCTCAAGCCCGGGGCGTCTGTAGCCTGCACTCCGAGGGAGGCAGACACCCCTGTGCTCCAGAACGCCCAGCTGCCTGCCCTGAGAGGCTGGGGCCATGCTTACCCTAGTGAGCATTTTCAAAGGAAAAAAGCAAAAAACAGGAATAAGTCAGAAATCAAGGTGTTAGAACAAGCCCCAAAGGCCCCTGCACTACAGACTCCTGGCCAGGCTCCTTTTCAGCTCAAACACCAAGTCTAAGCTCAGATTTCTCCTCAAAAACCACAGAGCCCAGAAGTGGGACAAAATTCGTAAAGCAGTGAAAGAAATGTTGAAGCAGCATCCCCAACCCTGAGGAGTGAAGGTGGATGGAGGAAGAAGGCGGGAATCCAGCAGCAGGCCTGCCGCGCAAGAACCACCAAGGGAAGTTCTCTCGACAGAAGGGAAGAGACATTTGAGGGAAACCCGGGGGCCAGGAAGGAAGACACTCCAGGCACTGTCCTCATGAACGCTGACCGGGGCCACCAGGGCCCAAGTCGGAAGGCCAGATGAATCAAAGCGGACTCGATGTGGCCAAGTGCAGATGCCGGCGCTCACTGTGAACAGAGACGCTGCGACAATGACACGCTGGGGCTCAGGACACAGGAAGACTCCATGCCCTCCAGACGCCAGAGCTCCCAGAACATCGCCGGGCTGCCTTGTTGAGAGGTGACGCGGGGATCTGGGCACAGGGATCGCTCGGCCGTGAATCCTGTGACTTGGCCGCTGGGCCAGCGTGAGGGCATGAGGACAGTGGGCTCCCGGCCACGGCCAGTGGAGATTGCCCAGACGTCAGCCCCTCTCTAGAGAGGACCAACCCACTATGCCGCATGGGCAGGGAGGCAGTCTGCCAAGCCAATTAGAGGAGATACGAATGTGTGGCTGTGAGAGTGAGTGCAGAGCGACGGCTTGGCCACGTAAGGCCAAGACCAGACGGCCAGTCCCGGGCCTGCGAGAGGCACCTAGGGCCACTGACCAGCGTGACCAAAAAGGCATCAGCTGGCAACTCATGCTGCCCAGATGTGGGCGAAGCTGGCAAACCCCAACCCACAAGGACTGAGGAAGGCGTTTCCCAGAACTTGGGGCATCTAAGATCTGCTCTGCAAATTCTCATACCTACTTTTAAAGCATATTGCTAAAAAAAATAAATAAATAAAGCATATTGCTAACAGCGGAGCCCCGAGAATCAATTTAGGGCACTCACCCAAGGCTCAGTGTTGTAAGACGTGAGCATACAACGAGCGTTTCCCAAACGTCACAACCACCCATCTCTTCCCTGACTGGAAGCGTGGTGACCCAGTGTCGATTCACTTATCTTCCACCTACAGGTGGTAACGTTTAGAGGCAGCTGTCAGCACTGGGTCTCCAAGAGGGACTGGAACAACGCTTAGGCATTTTGAGCTGCTGTATCTTTGCACACTTTCCCAGAGTCTGTGGTGCTGACGTTTCCCTGAGGCGCTCCCCACCAAAGGCAGCACGACTGCACAAGAGGGGTCGGCGCCGCGCAGACCCTGCCGGCCTCTGCCCCTTCCGGCCGGAAGCAGCCCAGACCAGGACACCAAGGCTCAATCTGAACTCCAGACTCTGTCGCTGATGATAAGTTGACCCCCAAGAAGCCCAACCTTCTTTGAAAACGAAAACTGTTAGAACAAAGTTTTGAACATGGAAGAGTTATTTTGAGTAACTGTGGAACATGTAGTCATTTCCACAAATATATACCTTTTAGTCTTTAATTTTTTGGTAACACTCATTAGTAAAATTCCATAAAACAAACAATTAGAAAGAAAGAGTTTTTAAAATCCCAGCACAGCAAGGCAATGATGGGAGACTCAGAAAGTGGCTGGGCCCTACAAATACAAGTGAGTCATTCTCGCCAGGTGAGCATCTGGTTACCTGCCTTACGGAAACATGAAGCTTCTTCCCCTACACAGGTGAGGGCAAACCCGGGATGCAACAAAAACCACATACGCCGGCACCCCAACACCTGTGGTGGAGAGGCTGGGGCCCCCGCCCTGGAGGCAGGTCCCCGGAGCCGGCAGCCCTGGGGCACGCCCTCCTCAGAGCCCTCCAGGCTCCATCAGACCTCCCCACAGGACGGCCAACTACGGCAGGCCTTTCTGCATCCCCACGGGCAGGGACCCATGGGCTGGCAGTCTGTGCTTCTAAAGATACCTGCACTCACTCTTCTCACTCTCTGCCTTCTGAGATCAGTGCAGTGCTCAGCACCCCCCAGCACAGGAAGCCTGCTTGTGCCAGAACCTAAGCTTCTCGTTTCGCTCTCCGTTGTATGCCCTAAAGCAGCAAGTGGCAGCCCCCAAGACAAGCACTAAATGAACGGGAAAGAAGCAAAGCAAGCCGGGCCACCACTCCAGGACTGCAGTCTCCCTTCAGTGGCCAGCAGCTCGGGTGTGGGAGGACTGTGCCCTCTGTCCTGCAGGACAGCCAATGGCCTGGTCCACGCACAGAAATGTCCAGCAGGGTCCCACAGTACTCAAGTCACTAGCTCCGGGGCCGCACCCTCACTGAGGAGGGCACCCCATCCTTTCCCCCTCCTTCTGGCTTCAGGCCGCTGGCGCACAGCAGCTTCCCAAAGCAGGGCCGGTCGTCCCGTCACCCACCCCTCTCCCACCCCTGCCCGAAGCAGCTGCCTGCACAAGAGGAGATAACACCGACCTCATCAGAGGGCTGCTTCCCCCACCACACCCTCTCCTTGCGGCCTCTTCTGGGTCAGATACGACACTTGTGGCCGCACGTGCACCTCCTCTGAGGCTTCCCAGACTTGCTGAAGAAGCTGCTTCAGTGCAGCATCCCTGCGGACTGCGGCCCAAAGCCACCGCTGTCCCCAGGGCCCATGGCGGGACTCAACTTCAGCTGGACCTGAACTGAGTAGCAAAGGGCAGCCACAGCCCTCCTCTCAAGCACATTTTCCAGGATACAGGGTTTGTGCCTCTAACAAGGAACGGAAAAGCAGCTCAGACAAGCAAAGGATAGCCCAAGGTCACTGGGTCATCAGGTGCATGAGCCATGTCTGGGACCTGTTGACCCAAGGCTGGTTTCCTGGATCCTCAAACGCAGAAGCGCCCAACTCGGCCCATGAACTCTTCCACCTCTGTTCCTGGCTGCCCCTCCCTCCGTGACCCCCCCGTGAAGGCAGACCAGAGGACGGCCTGAGCCTGAGCCGAGGCGTGGCCAGGTCAGAGCTGTACAGGGGTCAAAGGACTGGCCTGGCACGGGGCCACTCAGGAGAGGGAGCGCCTTCCCTCCACACTCGTCCGCTGGGCTCCTGGCGTGGAGTGCGGCGCGGATACTGCCCCACTCGCCGGGGGAGCAGGGTATCATTTCACAGGGCATCCGCACCGTCAGAGAAAGGGGCCGGACGCAGGGCAGCGGGGGACTGCGGGCAGGGAGGTCAGGAAAAGCCGCTCTGAGGAGACTTCGGAGCCAAACCCTCCCGGGAGAAGGGACAGGGGTCAGAGGTGGGGGCTGGACACCGGGCAGGCCGTGTCCGGGGGGCGGCGGCGAGAAGCCGGCCCCGGGGTCCCGGGGCACACTCCACCCGCGCGGCGTGGCCACGCCCCTCGCGACCCGGCCGGCACCCGGCGAGCCGCCGTCCCTCACCAGAAGAAGGTGTTGGTGCCGTCGTCGTAGACCTCGGACTCGGTGCTGCGGCGGCCCGCGGCCGGCCCGCTCGCTCGGCCCGCGGCCGCGCCGTCCGGCGGCTCCTCCAGCGAGGCCTTGCCCCCCGGCACCGGGGACCCCGGCCGCGGCCCCTCGGCGCCCCGGCGCTCGCCCCTTCGCATGACGCCCGGGCCCTAGCCGCTCCGCCCCGCGCCTTGACCCCACGCACCCGAGTCAGCGCGAGACCGCGCGAAGAGCGCCGGGAAGGGGTCGCGGCGCCCGCTCCGCAGGGTCTCTGGAGAGCAGAGGCTGGGGGCGGCAAGGAAAGGGCGGGCGGTGTATTGTGGGACTTGTAGTCTGAGCGGCTGGGCGCGGGGTATCCTGGGACTCGTAGTCTCCGATGTCATGCGTTCGGAACAGTGCTTGCTGGGAGGGATGCCACCTGGTCGCTAGGTAACAAGCGTTGCGTGAGTTGCGGGAGGAGCGACGTCTCTCTAATCGGGGCGGGGCGCCCAGGCTGCCCCAGATCCTCCTCCTAGGCTGTCTGCCCCGAGCCACGCCCCAGACTCTCCTCCCCAGGCGGCCTGTCCCCAGGCGTGTTCTCCCAGTCTTCACTGGGATCTCCAGACTGTAGCCTCTTGGTGGCCAAAGAGTAGTTCTTAAGAGAGGAGTAGACATGGTGATCTTGGTTGACTCAGATTATTAATATAGACAGAGCACTCTGCAAAAATATTCAGTGAACCCCATTTGAAAAAGTCTGGCAACTCCTGAAAGGGTGAGACAGAGTTGCCATGTGACCCAGCAATTCCGTTCCTAGGTACATATTCAATAGAAATGAAAACGTGCAGAACTGTACGTGGATATTGTCACCTTTAATGATAAATTAGCCAGTTATTTCACCAGCAAAGGCAGACTTATTTAGGAATAGCAGTGAGCAGTGGTGGAGCACAGGCAAATCCAGAGATCAAAGTGGGGAACTTGCTACTCTAGGGAAAAGAGGGAGCTGGGAATCAGTTCAGTTCAGTTCAGCCGCTCAGTCGTGTCCGACTCTTTGTGACCCCATGAATTGCAGCACACCAGGCCTCCCTGTCCATCAGCAACTCCCGGAGTTCACCCAAACTCATGTGCATCGAGTTGGTGATGCCATCCAGCCATCTCATCCTCTGTCGTCCCCTTCTCCTCCTGCCCCCAATCCCTCCCAGCATCAGGGTCTTTTCCAATGAGTCAACTCTTCACATGAGGTGGCCAAACTATTGGAGTTTCAGCTTCAGCATCAGTCCTTCCAATGAACACCCAGGACTGATCTCCTTTAGGATGGACTGGTTGGATCTCCTTGCAGTCCAAGGGACTCTCAAGAGTCTTCTCCAACACCACAGTTCAAAAGCATCAATTCTTCAGCATTCAACTTTCTTCACAGTCCAACAGCATCGGACCTTGCTTCTATCACCAGTCACATCCACAACTGGGTATTGTTTTTGCTTTGGCTCCATCCCTTCATTCTTTCTGGAGTTAGCTGGGAATAGAGACTGTGATAACCAGAGTCGATTGGAGGAGCTGGGGATCCAAAGTAAGGAGGTTTTGCAGGGAGGGGGTTGGGCCTCTGTGGTTTCTGATTGGCTGGGCTATGGGAAGTGGAGAGAAGCTTCCTTTCTCCTGCTGAATGTGAATGAGAGATGCCTTCCTGTTGGGGGTAAAGGGGAAGGTAGGTCTTTTTCTGTTTGCACTACCAATGAAAATAAATATGCCATTCAATTTTGCTTAATTTTAGAACTGCAGTCTTCCAATTTAATCTTAAGAAAAACGAATTTGGGGAGATCAAGTTTCCCATAATGGCTGTTGTAATTACAGATTACTTTGACCCACTTAGTTAAAAAAATGGTTATGTGGGGAGGTCCCTAGATGTTAAACATGAATCCAGCTGGAGTCCCTAAAGGAGGGCTGCCCTCAGAGCATTTAAATGACTGGATCGCATTTCCCTAGTTCTCCTGAAAACCCTAGAAAGTTGCCAGAGTCCTAGCCTAGATTCCAAAAGGAATAAAACAGAACTCTTAGATCACAGTTACCTCAATCTCCCAAAGAGAACCTTGCTACGTGCTCTCCACAAAACAGTTGAGTACTTACCAAGGATGAAACCACCATACCCCTGAAAGGGTCAGGATTAGGAATAAAGTTGAGGGCTCAAAATGCAAAATGAGAAGCGCTCAGAATTTGAGAGGAGACTCGTCAAATCAGAAGCTGGTGGTGATGCACAGAAGCGATAAGCGCAGGGAGCCTGGTTCAACACCTCAGTTGATTTCACCTCTTGGGGGTCACCTCCAGATCCCACTTCTGACACCACATATATCAACTTCAATAATACAAATAGCCAGTTATTTTATCAGCAAAAGTTGAGTTTATTCAGAAATATAGAGAAGTTGCAATTCAAGATAGGTGAACCACAGTGGACCACAGGCACATCCAGAGAGCAAGAAGTGGGGACTTGCTACTATAGGAAACATGGGGCAGCAGGATGGACTGTGACAGCCAGAGTCCATCGGAGGAGCTGGGGCCCAGAGCACGGAGGCTCCCTACAGGTGGGGGCACTGCGGCCGCAGCTGCAACCAGAATGAAGCACAGAGAAATGTTCTTCTTTCTACCAGATAGTAAATAGAGATGCTGTCCTATCAGAGGTAAAGGGGGCATCTCTTACTGTTTGGGGTAATTGATAGTGCACACAGGGCTTGAGAGTTTCCCGTGCAGGCCTGTCCCAACTCTAACTTTAGCTGAAGTTGCTTTAATTAATTCCACAATATTCAGAGCAGCATAATTCATAATTCCCCAAAAGGAAGCAACCGAATGTCCAACAGATGAACGCATGCAAAAATGTGGTATATCCACACAATGGAAAATTATTCAACCATAAAGAGGAATGAAGTTTTGACACATGCTACAACATGGGTTGTTGTCCATTTTGCTTGAAAATATTATGCTATGAAAGAAGCCAGTCATACAAGCCCATATATTATATTACCCACCTACATGAAATATCCAGAGTCCAGAGTAGGCAAATCATGGGCAAGAATAGTGGTCACCACAGGCTGGGAAGGGAATGTGGAGTGACTGCTCAAGGGTAGTGGGTTTCTTTTTTCTTTGCTATTTGTTTATTTATTTATTCGGCTGTACCAGGTCTTAACTGAGGCAGTGTGGAGTCTTTCGTTGTGGCCTGCGGGATTCTCAGTTGCAGACTCCTGGGTGTAGCATTGTGGATCTAGTTCCCTGACCAGGGACTGAACCTGAGCCCTCTTCACTGGGAGCATGGAGTCTTAGCCACAGGACCAGCAGGGAAGACCCTGGGTTTCTCTTCAGGGCCATGAAAGTGTTCTGAAATTGACTGTGGTGATGGTTGCATCTATCTGTGAGTATACTTAAAACTACTGAACTGTTCACTCTAAATGCAGGAATTATGTGGTGTATGAACTATATCTCAATAAAGCTGTTATTAATATACATACATGTATTTTCCCAGCTCCCTCTTTGCAGCCCCTCCCAACATGCACAGGGTCTGATTATAACGTGAAGCCTCAGCTCCTGACTGCTAGTTCCCAACAGTCCGAGGACCAGCAGACGTGCCAGGACACACTGGCCCAGGAAGTGTGCTGTCAGGCCTTCCTGGGCCTGGCTGCTGCCCTCAGCCTGCCCCTGGACCACTTCCTACCCCAGGCCAGGGCCCCATCCACTGGGGGTTGCCAGGGTGGCCTGGGCAACCAGCTTCACTGTGTCCCTCAAGGGTGTGTGTGAGTATGTGTGCCAGTGAATGGACGTGGGGCTGGACAGGAAGACCATGGCTGGCCCATGATCTCCATCCTGAGGGGACAGAGAGTTATGATGAGGTTGGCACCACCTGGCTGCGTTCTGGGGGACCGGGACATGAGGTCTCCATGGCGCTGGCCTGCAGAGACGGATGTGCTGGGCCTCCTTTGCCCAGGGATGTGACGCTGGACCCATGAGCAGGAAGTGCCCAGAGCAGGCCAGCTCCCGCTGACACTGTCTATCCAGCAAGTACCCCACAGGCCTGGTTCCCTACTTTCCTGCCCCCAGGGCCTGGAACCACCCTTCGAGCCCCTCTTTTCTGAGCCCAAGGCTGTTACTCACATTCCAGGTGCATCTTGGTGCTGTCAGAATCATTTCCTGGATCTGAGTATTTCCCCCAAACTGCACCAAACTCCTCCTGAGGCTGAGTGGGGCCACCTCCACCTCCCCAGTGTGCAGAGACCCAATGTGGAGATGGACCCTGGGGTCAAGCATGCAGCCTCCGGCTCAGAACCAGTTGGGGTGGCAGGAATAAGGCTGGAGGGGTGGGAATGGGGTGAGGCGGCGTGGGGAAGGCACACTCTGCCAGTAGCTGGGGCCATGGAGCTCTGGCTACAGGGCAAGAAGAGTTCCCAACAACCTTATAAACGGTAACATCCCCTTAGGTTCTATGTTCATCTCTGGCTTAGAGAAGAGAAACTGAGGCATGCAAAGGCTGGGAACCCACTCACCCAGTGCCTTCCTTCCCTCTGGAGCCTGGAGCCTCTCCCCCTGAATCCCTGTACTCTGCAGAGACCTCTGCACCTGCAGCTTTCACGTGGAGCCTGACGTCTGGGATTCACCTCCACCAAGCCCCCTGACCTAACCACGATGCTTCACCGTGGATGCAGCCCTCTCAGCCCTTCCACCGCAAGACTTGGAGAGTGTCTGGAGGTGGAGGGGCAGGGCATCGACAAGGCCCACACACTTTTCGGCTCAGGTGACCAGGTGGCAGGTGTGAAAATGAATAAAGGGAGAGCGCCTTTAAAATGAATCAAGGACTTCCCTGGTGGTCCAGCGGTTAAGAATCTAAGAATATGCCTGCCGATGCAGGAGAAAGAGTTTCAATTCCTGGTCCAGGAAGAGTCCACGTGCAGAAGGGCAGCCAGGCCCCCGCGTCACAGCTTCTGAGCCGCGCTCTAGAGCCCGTGCTCTGCAACAGGAGTGGCCACTGCAGCGAGAAGCCCGAACACCACAAATGGAGAGTAGCCACTGCTTGCTGCAACTAAAGAAAAGCCTGAGCGGCAACAAAGACCCAGCACAGCCAAAAGTAAATAAATAAATAAAAATAAAATAAATGAAGTCAGACCCCCAGATAGCTAAAGCAATCCTGAGAAAGAAAGACAGAAATTGGACTCCTTGACTCAGACTATACTACAAAACTTCACTCATCAAAACAGTGTGTTTCTGGTGCAAAAGCTGAAACATTAGGTCAATGGAACAGGATAGATAACCCAGAAATAAACCCACACACTTAGGGTAAATTAATCTATGACAAAGGAGGCAAGAATATACAATAGAGAAAAGAGAGCCTCTTCAGTACGTGATGCTGGGAAAACAGGACAGCTACATGTAAAACCATGCACAAAAATAAATTAGAACACTCTCTAACACCATACACAAAAATAACCTCAAAATGGATCAAAGACCTAAATGTAAGGTTGGACACTATAAAACTCTTGGAGGAAATCATAGGTAGAATATTTTTCACATAAATCACATCATGGTCTTTTTTGGTCCACCTTCTGGAGTAATGAAAATAAAAACAAAAATAAACAAATGAGACCTAATTAAACTTAAAACTTCTGCACAGAAAAGGAAACCATAAACAAAGCAAAAAGACAACCCACAGAATGGGAGAATATTTTCAAAAGAAGCAACCAACAAGGGATTAATCTTCATAATATATAAACAGCTCATGCAGCTCTATGTCAGAAAAAAACAACCCGATCGAAAACTGGGCAGATGCTCTAAATAGACATTTCTCCAAAGAAGACAGATAGATGGTCAAAAAGTACATGAAAAGATGCTCAACATCACTATCAGAGAAATGCAAATCAAAATTACAGTGAGGTATCACCTTACACCAGTCAGAAGGGCCATTATCATAATGTCTACAAACAAGTGTTGGCGAGGATGTGGGTGGGAATTCCCACTGTTGGTGGGAATGTAAACTGGTAGAACCACTATGGAGAACAGTATGAAGGTTCCTTAAAAAAAATAAAAATAGAACTACCATATGACCCAGCAAAGCCACTGCCAGAGAGAAAACCATACTTTGAATCAATACGTGCGCCCCAGTGTTCACTGCAGCACTGTTTACAACAGCCGGGACATGGAAGCACCTAAAACCCATCAAAGAGGAACAGAAAAGAAGATGTGACACATATATACAATGGGATATTACTCAGCCATAAAAAGAATGAAGTCCTGTGTTTGCAGAGACATGCATGGACCTAGAGGTGATCATATTAAGTGAAGTCAGACGGAGAAAGACAAACACCATATGACATCGCTTGTATGTGGAATCTAAACAAGTGGTACAAATGAAGTTGTTCACAAAACAGAGACAGAGTCACAGATGTAGAAAATAAACTTAGGGTTCCCAGGGGAGAACGGGGGGCGGAATTGGGAGACATATACACGCTGACATATACACGCTGGTTGTTGCTGTTGTTCAGTCGCTGAGTCGTCTCCGACTCTCTGTGACCCCATGGACTGCAGCACGCCAGGCTTCCCTGTCCATCACCAAGTCCTGGAGCTTGCTCAAACTCATGTCCATTGAGTTTGAGCGCTTGGTGATGCCATCCAACCATCTCGTCCTCTGTCGTCCCCTTCTCCTCCTGCCTTCAATCTTTCCCAGCATCAGGTCTTTTCCAATGAGTCAGCTCTTTGCATTGGGTGGCCAAAAGATTGCAGCTTCAGCTTCAGCATCAGTCCTTCCAATGAATATTCAGGGTTGATTTCCTTTAGGATTGACTACTTTGATCTCCTTGCTGTCAAGGGATTCTTAAGAATTTTCTCCAGCACCACAATTTTAAAGCATCGATTCTTCAGCACTCAGCCTTCTTTATGGTCCAGCTTTCACATCTGTACATGACTACTGGAAAAACCATAGCTTTGACTTTAACTGCTAACTCTGTATGTCTCTAACTAAGTTTGCTTTTCTTCCCCCTAACTCTGTGGAGCTACACTTTGCACTGATTTTCCTTTCTGCTAAATACGTCCTGTATCTGGTGTTCACCCTTATAATACTCTTCTCCTTGTAGTTACGTATCAGAAAGCAGGCCACCAAGCCCCTAAACTGCCAGGCTCAATTGCTGGGTTACTGACTACTGATACCAGTCTGTGACTGTCTTTGAAACAATGCAAGAGGAAGATATCAAGATCCTAACACCTTTGTTCCTCATCACTGACTTCTGATGACAAGCCCTCATCTTCTATAAGCCCCTAGACACCTCAGGAACCAGAGATCAAATTGCCAACATCCGCTGGATCATCGAAAAAGCAAGAGAGTTCCAGAAAAACTTCTGCTTTATTGACTACGCCAAAGCCTTTGACTGTGTGGATCACAACAAACTGTGGAAAATTCTGAAGGAGATGGGAATACCAGACCACTTTACCTGCCTCCTGAGAAATCCGTATGCAGGTCAAGACGCAGCAGTTAGAACCAGATATGGAACAATAGACTGGTTCCAAATTGGGAAGGGAGTATGTCAACGCTGTTTATTGTCACCCTGCTTGCTTAACTTATATGCAGAGTACATCATGCAAAATTTCAGGCTGGATGAAGCACAAGCTGGAATCAAGATTGCCAGGAGAAATATCAATAACCTCAGATATGCAAATGATACCAGCCTTATGGCAGAAAGCGAAGAAGAAATAAAGAGCCTCTTAAAGTGAAAGAGGAGAGTGAAAAAGTTGGCTTAAAACTTAACATTCAGAAAACTAAGATCATGGCATAGATAGGGGAAACAATGGAAACAGTGACAGACTTCATTTTGGGGGGCTCCATAATCACTGCAGATGGTGACTGCAGCCATGAAATTAAAAGATGCTTGCTCCTTGGGAGAAAAGCTATGACCAACCTAGACAGTATATTAAAAAGCAGAGACATTACTTTGCCAACAAAGGCCTGTCTAGTCAAAACTATGGTTTTTCCAGTGGTCATGGATGGATGTGAGAGTTGGATTATAAAGAAAACTGAGCACCAAAGAATAGATGCTTTTGAATTCTGGAGTTGGAGAAGACTCTTGAGAGTCCCTTGGACTGCAAGGAGATCAAACCAGTCAATCCTAAAGGAAATCAGTCCTGAATATTCATTGGAAGGACTGATGGTGAAGCTGAAGCTCCAATCCTTTGGCCACCTGATGCGAAGAACTGACTCATTTGCAAAGACGCTGATGCTGGGAAAGATTGAAGGCAGGAGCAGAAGGGGGCGACAGAGGATGAGATGGTTGGATGGCATCACCAACTCGATGGACTTGAGTTTGAGCAAGCTCCAGGAGATGGTGAAGGACAGGAAAGCCTGGCATGCTGCAGTCCATGGGGTATCAAAGAGTCGGACACGACTGAGTGACTGAACTGAACTGGTTGAGCTCAGGCAGGATGGGAAACTATCAGGCAATCCTCCTTGAAGATCCCATTGTCATCTTCCCAGTGAGCAATTCTTTATATCCTGCTGCCCTGATTCCCTCACTCCCTGAGGAGATCCTCTACAACCCCCAGAGGTTATGGAGACTATTTACCTGGGTCGACTGGATCTGTCAGATAAACCTCTGAGCAATGCTGATTGGGACCTGTTTGGGCAGGAAGGTCAGAGATATGCAGGGTATGCAGGAGCAATGAAGAGAAGTGAAAGGCAAAGGAGAAAAAGAAAGATATATCCATCTGAACGCAGAGTTGCAAAGAATATCAAGGAGAGATAAGAAAGCCTCCCCCAGTGATAAATGCAAAGAAATAGAGGAAAACAATAGAATGGGAAAGACTAGATCTCTTCAAGAAGATTAGAAATACCTAGAGAACATTTCATGCAAAGATGGCCACAATAAAGAACAAAAATGGTTTGGACCTAACAGAAGCAGAAGATACTAAGAAGAGGTGGTAAGAACACACAGAGCTGTGCAAAAAAGATCTTCAAGACCCAGATAACCATGATGGTATGATCACTCCCCTACAGCCAGACATCCTGGAATGCGAAGTCAAGTGGGCCTTAGGAAGCATCACTGCAAACAAATCTAGTGGAGGTGATGAAATTCCAGTTGAGCTATTTCAAATCCTCAAATATGATGCTGTGAAAGTGCTTCACTCAATATGCCAGCAAATTTGGAAGACTCAGCAGTGGCCACAGGACTGGAAATGGTCAGTTTTCATTCCAATCCCAAAGAAGGGCAATGCCAAAGAATGTTCAGACTACCTCACAATTACACTCATTTCACATGCTAGCAAGGTCATGCTGAAAATACTTCACACTAGGCTGCTACAGTATGTGAACCAAGAACTTCCAGATGTACAAGCTGGACTTAGAAAGGCAGAGGAACCAGAGATCAAATTGCCAACATCCACTGGATCATCAAAAAAGCAAGAGAGTTCCAGAAAAACATTTAGTTCTGCTTCATTCAGTTCAGTTCAGTTCAGTCATATCTGACTCTTTGCAACCCCATGGACTGCAGCACGCCAGGCCTCCCTGTCCATCACCAACTCCTGGAGCTTGCTCAAATTCATGTCCATTGAGTCGGCGATGCCATCCAACCATCTCATCCTCTGTCGCCCCCTTCTGTTCCTGCCTTCAATCTTTCCCAGCATCAGGGTCTTTTCTAATGAGTCAATTCTCCGCATCATGTGGCCAAAGGATTGGAGCTTCAGCTTCAGCATCAGTCCCCTCAATGAATATTCACGATTGATTTCCTTTAGGATTGACTGGTTTGATCTTGCAGTCCAAGGGACTCTCAAGAGTCTTCTCCAACACCACAGTTCAAAGTATCATTTCTTCAGTGCTCAGCCTTCTTTATGGTCCAACTCTCACATCCATCCATGACCACTGGAAAAACCATAGCTTTGACTAGACAGGCATTTGTCAGCAAAGTGATGTCTCTGCTTTGTAACATGCTTTCTAGGTTGGTCATAGCTTTTCTTCCAAAGAGCAAGCGTCTTTTAATTTCATGGCTACAGTCACCATCTGCAGTGAATTTGGAGCCCCCCAAATAAAGTCTCTCACTGTTTCCATTGTTTCCCCATCTATTTGCCTTGAAGTGATGGGGCTGGATGCCATGATCTTAGTTTTCTGAATGCTGAGTTTTAAGCCAACTTTTTACTTTTCTCTTTCACTTTCATCAAGAGGCTCTTTATTTCTTCTTTGCTTTCTGTCATAAGGGTGGTATCATTTGCATATCTGAGGTTATTGATATTTCTCCTGGCAATCTTGATTCCAGCTTGTGCTTATCCAGCCTGGCATTTTTGCATGATGTACTCTGCATATAAGTTAAATAAGCAGGGTGACAACATACAGCTTTGACTTACTCGTTTCCCAATTTGGAACCAACCTGTTGTTCCATGTCCAGTTCTAACTGTTGCTTCTTGACCTGCATACAGATTTCTCAGGAGGTAGGTCGGGTGGTTTAGTATTTCTATCTCTTGAAGGATTTTTCACAGTTCGTTGTGATCTACATAGTCAAAGGCTTTGGCGTAATCAATAAAGCAGAAGTAGACATTTTTCTGGAACTCTCTTGCTTTTTCGATGATCCAACGGATGTTGGCAGTTTGATCTCTGGGTCATCTACCTTCTCTAAGTCCAGCTTGAACATCTGGAAGTTCTCAGTTCACAAACTGCTTCACTGACTGTGCTAAAGCCTTTGGCTGTGTGGATCACAACAAGCTGTGAAGATGAAGAGTTGTGTAGCACTCCACCCCTGCCTGCACAGCTGCCACTGGGAGTTTTCTCAGGGTTGATGGAGGGACTTGAAACAGCAGGTCTGTAAACGCAACCGAGAAGGGGTCCTGCTCCCTAGGAAAGAAAACAGGAACTAGTGGAAATGTAAAAGTCCCAGAGGCGTTGGTGGGGAGCAGCAGGGAGACAGAAGTGTCCCTTGGGTGAGGACGTCAGCGGCCTGGGTCTGCAGTCCCCTGCCATCCTGGTGTGGGAGGCAAGCGCCTGCTCCCCGCAGACCAGAGGAGGGGGCCTTGGGAGTTGGGTGTGTGTGTTGGGGGGGCGGTGAGACTAGGCTGGGGAGGACTCAGGAGGCTCCAGCCTCAGCCAGTCTGACTGTGTGCCTCTGGGGAGGGTCCCCAGCAAGATCCCAGAGGATCTTTGTCCAGGTCCAGGGTCCAGGCCATTGCGGCTGGGAGACCAGGTTGCCCAGGCGGGAATGAGCCTGGGGCTCTCTTGGCCGACTTGTCACTTGGACCTCTTCCGTGGGGTGGCGCCCTAGAGACAGCGGAAACGGGGGATCTGCCTCCTGCCGCACTTTGGCCCTGGGAGGGAAGACAGCAGGTAGACAGCGTTTTCTGGAGTGGGAGGAGGCAGGGTCCAGGGTTCACAGAGAAGAGCAGGAGGCCCATGTGGACCTCAACTGAGGTTCTCCGCCCAAGACAGGGCAGAGTCAGCCCTGCCAACATCCAGGGTGTGGCTTCTCCACAGGACATACTCAAAACCAAGGCCCAGAGTGGGGCTGACTCTGAACAAAGTTCATAATCATAGACTTTCACACAACAAAGTGCATTTAGTAATATAAAGCTTATGAAAGCGACGTGTGTCGGAGGAAGCAAATTACCTGACGAGAAGCACAGTTCCACCATCCACGTGCTTGCTTGTGCAACTGCTCAATCGTGTCTGACTCTTGGTGACCCCATGGACTGTGGCCCACCAGGCTCCTCTGTCCATGGGATTTTCCAGGTAAGGATACCGGGGTGGGTAGCCCTTTCCTCCTTCAGGGGATCTCCCCAACTCAGGGGCTGAACCTACGTGTCCTGTGTCTCTTGCGTGAGCAGGTGGATTCTTTACGACTGTGCCACCTGGGAAGCTCCTCTACCATCCACAGGAAAATAGAAATATCAAGTATTAAACCCACTCTGCTGGTATCTTCCTGCATTTTTACTTGGTCGAGATAAAAATGTATACATGTTTACAGTTATGTCTTTTTCACTTAACAGTATAAGAGAAGCGTTTTCTTATGTTGTCCTAAACTCTGGTTTGAAAGCACCATTTTTAACGGCTGCTTAAGCAGCATGTGGATACACCATGTTTGCTCAGGTACTGCTCTACTTTTTAATGTGTTTATTACTTATCCTTCTATCTGGCTGTACCGGGTCTTAGTTGGGGCACGCAGGATCTTTCATCTTCGTGGTGGCATAAAGGATTTTTAGTTTTGACATTTGGGTCAGGGGTCTAGTTCCCTGACCAGGGATGGAACTCAGGGCCCTTGCAATGAGAGTGTGGAGTTTTACCACTCGACCACCAGGGAAGCCCTTTCCCTATTATTGATCATCTAAAGGGGTTCTCATGCTGCCCTGGTGGCTCAGCTGGTAAAGAATCCGCCTGCAATGCAGGAGACCTGGGTTTGATCCCTGGGTTGGGAAGATCCCCTGGAGAAGGGAAAGGCAACCCACTCCAGTATTCTGGCCTGGAGAATTCCATGGACTGTATAGTCCATGGGGTTGCAAAGAGTCGGACATGACTAAGCGACTTTCACTTTTGAGTGGTTTATACTTTCTGCTCAAAGGACATATTAATGCATATTTTCAATATTTTGGATTTTTGTTAGGATAGTTTAGAAAAAGTTAATTAATGGACCAAAGTATAAACACTTTTTTAGGCTTTAGATGCTTATTGCTGGACTGCTTTCCGAAGAGCCACACCGGTTTCCTCTCCAGGTAGGACTGGATGAGATCTGCCCTCACCCTCTGTCCTTCACTGAGAGGAACGTCCACGGTGGTCCAGGCCAGGGCTCCTCCTCCTGGCCCTCCCCCCGCAGGAGACGCTGCCTTTCCCACAGGGGCCTCAGGTGAGCAGCAAGGCTCTCGTTTCCCTCAGACCCTTGGAAGGCGGGAATGAGGAGAGGCAGCGTCTCTGGAGTGTTGAAACTGGGAATGCCAAACGAAACCATGAGAGGGAGGGCAGCTTGCTGACGCTCGCAGTGACGTCTGAGTGGGGGACTAGTACGCGCTGACTGTCCTGAGCAGGTTGAGTTAGGGTTAGGGTCCTTCCACCTTCCTCCTAGGGTTTGCCCGGTGCCTCAGCAGTAAAGAATCCATCTGCCAGTGCAGGAGATGGCAGTTCCATCCCTCGGTCGGGAAAATCCCCTGCAGAAGAAAAATCCCCTTGCAGTATTCTTGCCTGGGAAATCCCACAGACAGAGGAGCCTGGTGGGCTACAGTTCAAGGTCACAAAGAATTGGACACGACTTAGTGACTAAACAACGACCTTCCTCTAGGAAAAGTGACCACGCTTCCCAGGCTTCCGTGCAGTAAGGTGTGGTGAGGTGACTAGCCAGGTGACTAACCACAGGCGGCCGGGATGCCCCTCCTTCGTCTTTTGCTCTCCTGGCCGTCTGCAGTGTTGTGATGTCTGGGGCTTGAGCAGCCATTTGGAACCATGCGGTGGATCCATGTGCTTTCGGTGACCAACGAGTTACTAACCGGTCCTGGTAGCACTGCCCCAGATGTCACTTGTGGGAGAGACAGGCATACAGGCTGGTTTAAGCCGCTACTTCGTGGGGTCTTCTGTCACACGAATAACACATTTGTCCAGACTCCTCCTCCAGAGTCTCACAGTTCTGTGCTGCCAGTTCCTTCTCTCACCTTTGCCACCTCAGGGTTCAGTCCCTGCTGCCCTCACAGTCTGCCATGGGGTCCCCCAAACAGACACGTGGGCGGGGCCGGGTTATCCCGGTGGAGCCCGGAGGAGCCTCACCTGCGGCTGCTGCGTGGGTTGCCTGGGCTGCACAATGCTGTACTCTGACCTCCTGACCCCCACCACACTGAAGTGGTCCCTGCTGTCCTCCAGCTGCCCCCGTGCTGCCCAGCATGTCCACCTCTTCTCTCTCCTGACCCCCTGCCTTGCAGCTGTCAGAGCATGGACACCCTCCCTCCCTGTTGGGGGCAGTCCACCGTCCCCCAGGACAGTCTCCCTCAGGTGGCCCAGAGCCGCCTCCCGCTGCTGCCCTGACCACGGGTGGGGTACGGCCTCTCTCAGTCCTTCATTTCTGACCCCCCACCTCCTCCGGCTAGCAAGTGGCTCCAGGACCCCCGGGCTCCCCATCCTGGCCCTGGGGTGCACACAGCAGGGATTCTGGGTGGAGCAGACTGTTTTCTTTCTGGGGTCTGTCTCATCTTCCATCGTCCCGGCCCCACTTTCTCCCCCAAGGGACTCGACACTAGACTTGGAGGGTGGGAGGCTTGGTGCCCCAGAGGGGCCTGGGGACGGTGCGTCCAGGCGTCGTCAGGAAGAGTGAAGGGAGCAGGGAGCAGGGAGCAGGGTTATGGGAGCCGCTCCCCTCCCCCTAAAGGATGCCGATCTAACACTTACGCAGGGGAACGCCCCTCTGCAGGTGAGCTGAGAGCCTCCGGTGAGCCCGGAGGCCCCGAAGGTGTCCCGGGCCCCGGGGCTTGGGGGAGGGGTGTGCCTTCCGGCCGGCGGGCACGGGCCGCTCCCGAGGGCGGCACAGGGACCCGAGGACGAGGAGGGCGGGGAGAAGGGAGGGGTGAGTCCCACGCGGAAGTCAGGTAGGACCGCTGGGCGGCCTCCAAGCCACACTCGGGTTCCCAGCGGCGCTGGGGCTGCCTCGCCTCGGGACCCTCCGACCCTGAGCCCAGTGCGACCACCGGCATGCGGGTGAGTCCGCGCGAGGCCACGCCCGCCGGGACAGGCCCCGGCCTCCCGCCCCTCCCGCCTCCGTCCCCGTCCCCTGCAGAGCGGGAGGGGGCCGGCAGGGGGTCGTGTCCCCCCGCTCCCCCGGGGCTGGGGCAGGACGGAAGAAAGGACTTGCCTCCTGCGCCGGGAGCCCCGGGGAGAGCGGGGTCAGGTGGGGGGCGTGGCCACCCCCGGGCGCTGAGCCTGGAGCCGGACCCCAGACCTCGCGGCTCCGTCCGGCGGGCAGGGGGCTGGAGAGACCCAGGGTGGCCGGCAGGGCCCTCCGCTCCTGGGGGTTCTGCCTGGGCCGGGGTGGGAGTCGCTGAAGGCTGCTGGATTCGGAATCTGGGGGCAGAGCAGGAGAGCGTCCGGGAGGACTTCCTCTCTTTCCTCCGCCAGGGACGAGGTCTCGAGGCCCGGGCAGCCGTGGGTGGCCGGGAGGAGACCCGAGCTGAGGTGGAGAGCGAAACCCGCCTCCCCGTCGCCCTCCTCCGGGCGCTCCCAGGTGTGGGCCAGGCAGGCGGCCTCGCACTCCGCCTCGGCCATTCCAGGGCTGTGGAGCCTTGGCAGCTGAGGCTGGTTCCCAGGCCGGCCCTGTGCTGGGGGGAAGGGAGCCTGGGGCTGGGGGGAGGAGGGGGCCTGGGCTGGGGGAGGAGGGGGCCTGGGGATGGGGTTGGGGGGTGTGGAGGGAGTTAAGGCAAGAAAATCAGCCTTTGGGTAAAGACAGACACAGACAGCAGAGAGCTCCGCCCCAGCCGGATCTGAGCATCCCCTTCCCCTGCCCAAATCCCTCCCATTTCCCACCCCCTACCCCTGGCCCCAGCTGCAGTCCAAGCTCCGCCGCTGCCTGTGCAGCCCTCTGGTCTCAGTTCAGTTCAGTCCTGTCCAACTCTGTGACCCCATGGACTGCAGCATGCCAGGCCTGCCTGTCCACCACCAACTCTCAGAGCTTGCTCAGACTCATGTCCTTTGAGTCGGTGATGCCATCCAACCATCTCAACGTCTGTCATCCCCTTCTCCCACCTTCAGTGTTTCCCAACATCAAGGTCTTTTCCAGTGAGTCAGTTCTTCACATCAGGTGGCCAAAGGATTGGAGTTTCAGCTTCAGCATCAGTCCTTCCAATGAATATTCAGGACTGATTTCCTTTAGGATTGACTGGTTGGATCTCCTTGCAGTCCAAGGGACTCTCAGGAGCCTTCTCCAACACCACAGTTCAGAAGCCCTCTGGTCTAGCTTCTGCTAACTGCTGGTCTCACCTCCTGGCGGCTGCCCTCAAGCCCGTTATGCTTCTGCAGAGCTGAAGTGCTGAGCACCAAGGCTTTATGCCGTCAAGTCCCTGAGTCTCTGTAGCAGGTTCTTGGACACCAGCTGTGTGCTGCCCCTCAGGCCCTGTCCACACTACCAGGGCAAGCTCTGGGCTGCCTCCCCTGCCAAGCAGGTACCTGCCTCTCCAGGCCCGTGTCCACTCACGCTGGGCACTGCCTGTGAGGGCTGCACTCACAGCAGGCCGCATCTGGGGTGGATGACCAGACAGACATGTGATCTGACAAATGAGATGGATGGACAGTGGGAGGCATGGTGGGAAGGAGGGGCCCAAGGCGGGAGGGAGGCAGATGACAGGACTTGGAAGACAAGGGAGCCGGGACTTCCCTGGCGGCCCGGTGGTTGGGACTTGGTGCTTCTGCTGCAGGGTGCATAGGTTTGATCCCTGGTCAGGGAGGTGAGATCCTACATGTTTCATGGTGTGGCCCCCGAACGATGAGGAAACAGAGCCAGGTGGGGGATCGCACGTGTGGGCAGGCCTCTCCACGTCTGAGCTTGGTGCTGGGGTGGGCTGTCCCTTTGCTGAGTGATGAAACCACTGCTTGCTGGTAGGGCCTAGCCAGGGGGCTGTGGGGTGCTGGCTGGGCTGTCGTGTGACCCTAAGCCTGAGGCGGGCCATGGATGGTTCGGGGAGGCCCCTGCCTGCTGCGTGTGGCTAGGGTGACGTCGTGTGCTCCAGGTAGGCTGCCCGGCCAGAAGGGTCGGGAGCTGCGGGGCAGGCACACCCGCACAGCAGTCCCCGTGCCCTGCCGGGACCTGCAAGCTGCCTGGGGATGGACAGACAGAGTGTGGATCCCCAGGCCTGGCCCCCACGCCTGGGCTGGTCTCCCGGGGAGCTGCAGCCTCTAAAGAACTCAAGCAGGCAGTGGGTGGACCGACTGGGGCTCTGGCCTGGACTCAGTCCTGGGCCTGGCCTACTGGGTGCGTGGCCTGCAGGGAGTGGGGGCTGGAAGCCCCAAGGGAGGACAACGGAGAGCCGGGTGCCTGGAACCTCCCCCGTCCATGTGCGCAGACTTGCTGGGGACCTGCACGTGGTGGGGCTGGGACCCCCCAAGGCCAAGCGGGCCCGGGGAGCCTCTGACCCTGCCTGGGGTCTGGGAGCCTGATGGGCACACATGGTTTCCTGGAGGTGGGGCCTGGTGGACAGGGACAGCAGAACCCCCAGATAGCTCGCCTCAGGTGCACCAAGCAGTCAGGTTGGCTGGAGGTGGGGGTGACTTTAGGGGAGCCTGGTTCTAATCCGTGAAGGCCTCTCTCCCTGGAGGACAGGTGGGCAATGGACAGCCTGATCCTGGAGCCTGGGGCCCAGGCAGCTGGCCTGGGAATGGGGCCACTGGGCACACAGCGTGTGGGCACCAGACGTCCGGACGTCGAGTGTGGGGTGGCTTGACAGGACGGGGCAGGGGACTTAGGCCTGGCTGCTGCTGCTCCTGCACCTGCCGGCCCTTTCCCTGGGGGAACCAGGTCATGACCGGGGTGGGGCTGTGTCCCAGTGATGGGGGACAGTGCCCGTGGGACCCCTTTGGTCCAGGTCACACAGCAGCCTCCAGGGAAGGCTGACTCCCCTTTTCCAAGAGGCTCTGGGTAACGCCCCAAAGTCATGTGATGTCTCTGGGGAAAGAGAGCTGCCCCAGCCTCATTTCTGGGGCCACTTGAGGGTTAGCCTCCAGCTGCTGCCTTTGGGAGTCCCTCGGGGATGGTCCTCCCCAGGCTCCCTCCTCCCATCTGGATCCCTGTGCTGTCCCTCCCCACCCGGGGACCCCGTCTCCCCACCCAGGTACCCTGTCTTCCCGCCCTGGGGACCCCATCTCCTCACTCAGGTACCCCATCTCGCCACCCGGGGACCCCATCTCCCTACCCCAGGTACCCCATCTTCCCGCCCCAGGGACCCCGTCTCCCCAGCTGGGACCCCATCTTCCCGCTGCTGGTCCTGCCCACTCTTCAGCCTCAGGCTCACGTGAGGTAGCCTCTCTTTTCAGCCTCTGTGGGCCTGCCGGCGAGGGACCCTCAGAGGGTCGTCCTGCAGGGGGTCCAGCCCCAGCAAGCGTAGGCCTCCTCCTGGGTCCGAGTTCGAGTACGTGAGGACCCATTTCACTCACGAATTTGTCCCACATGACGCTTCGCTCCTACAGTGGGCAAGTCACAGGACTGGCTGCTGGTGACAGAAATGTACCAGCGTCCCTCGTCCCCATCTACATGAGACCTGACTCCCTTCGCTGAGACAGGCGCCTCAGCCCAGAGCGCACGCGCACAGACCGGCCTGAGGAGGCGGCTTTCTCCTCTGGCCCTGACCCCACTGCGGGTCCGAGGGCTCGGGCGGTGCGGGGTTGGAGCTGGGGCAGAAGGGGGCAGGCCTGCGGAGGGGGTGAGCGCCCCCCAGGAAAGCGGGACAGAGGGCCGGGCAGGGGCTGCACCGCGGCACAAAGACCCTGGCGTCCCGTGCCCCGGAGCTGGCCGTTTTGTGGCTGAGACAGAGGGGAGAGAGGGGGCAGACCCAGGCCTGGTTCTGGACCCAGTAGTTCCGGGTGTGTCTGGGGTGGGGAGTTGGGGTCGAGTCCTGGATTTAGTGAAACAAAATAAAAAACAGGTCCCCAGTAAGCTGAATTTCACACACACAACAGTATTTTTTTTTTTTTTTAGTATAGGTTATGTCCCATGCAATAATTGGGACATACTTATACTAAATGGTATTTATTGTTTATCTGAAATTCAAATGTGATGGGTGGCCTCCGTTTTCTCTGGCAGCCCTCAAGGGCAGACTGGCTGGAGCAGTCCAGTGAGGCTTTCTGGAGGAGGCAGGAATGCGCAGGGAGGAGAAGGGGAGCGGCGCAGGGCAAGGGCTGGCCAGGACGCTGAGCAGCTGCGATGCCTGGGGGTGGGGGTGGGGGGTTGCAGGCTTGTGAGCCGGGCGGGGCTGCCCAGAGGCAGTAGTGGGTGGTGGGCTGGCGGCGGGCCCACGGTGGGATGGGGAGCCACCAGGCCCTTCAAGGAAGTCAGGGGGCTCAAGCTGACACAGCTCTCAGTTCCCCCAGGCCCTCATCCCGGGCTTCCTGTCCCTCCCGGGGTCCCCCATGCTCCCTGGGGAGCTGCCGACGGGACACGGCTGGCGGCCTCTCACTGGGCACACGGCCTGGCCAGCCCTTTGCCGGGGCTGCAGGATGCTGCCCGCGTTGCGTCAGGCCCCCCAAGGCTGGGAGAGGTGGGTTCTTGCCTGAGGGCACAAAGCCTCAGCACCTGCTGGGCGCTTGGCTCCGGAGGTGGTGTCTTTCCCCCGCCTCAGCCCCCGGGGGTTCCCCCTGATGACCCACCTGCCTGTCTGCCCTGGTCCCCCATCTCCTTTGTCCCCCACTCCCTTCAGCCCAGTGGCTCTTCCAGAGAAGGGGCCCTGGGTCACTTTGTCTCAAGCCCTCCTAGCCTGCTGTCTGCTCTTTGGGAATCAGTGAGGCCTTAAGACACCCCTCCCACCTGGATGCCAGTCCCAGCATTTTCCACTCCCCCACTCCTGTGTGTGCTTAGCCGCTTGGACCCTGTGCGGCCCCATGGACTGTAGCCCACCAGGCTCCTCTGCCCATGGATTTCCCAGGCAAGAGTACTGGAGCGGGTTGTCACTTCCTCCTCCCGGGGATCTTCCCAACCCAGGGGTGGAGCCCACGTCTCCTGCATTGGCAGGCAGGTTCTTTACCACTGTGCCACTTGGGAAGCCCCCGACTGCTACTTGTGCAGTTTTTGCAGATCTGTAAGTTTTCCTAAAGTGTCACAAAGACAGTGCAGGGCCTGCCGTGCCTGTTGCCTGGGGCGCTGGTGCAGGTGACGAGCCTGACTCGGCCTGGACTCACGTCACCGGCTTTTCAAGTGTATCACGCAGGCCCCCCACGGCATCATCGCCACGGCCCCACGGCCCCTCCCGTCTGTGACGGCCTCTCCGTCCCCCCTGTCCTTGGCTGCCTGACTCCGGGGTCTGCTCGCTGGGGCTCTCCTCCTGCTGGGATGGGGCCGTGGGCTTTGGGGACCACGGGCTGCTGCGTGCCATCGCCTGGGCCGTCATCTCCCGGGTTGGGGGCCTCCACCAGGGTCTCCTCTGTAAAGTGGCTGGTTTTCTGTTTCATACTTCCCTTGTTAGTCGCTGAGTCCAGGCCAGCCTCAACAGGGAGGATTTCACCTCCCGGAGGGAGGAACATAGAAGGACGTGTGTTCGTTAGTGAAAGTGAAAGTGTTAGTCACTTGGTGTCTGACTCTTTGCCACCCCATGGACTGTAGCCCACCAGGCTTCTCTGTCCATGGGATTTCCCAGATGAGAATACTGGAGTGGGTTTCCATTTCCTTTTCCAGCGGGTCTTCCTAACCCAGGAATCAAACCCACGCCCCCTGTGTCTCCTGCCTTGGCAGGTAGATTCTTTACCACTAGTGCCACCTGGGAAGAAAACTGATGAGCCTTTGGGTTATTTCCACAATTTTGGTATGAAATATGCTAGTGTGAGCGCCTTTGTGTGACTCCAAGGGGGGCCAGGGGGCAGGTCCGCGAGGTTTCTCAAATTCAGGCACCAAGGCGTGCACAGCAGCAGCACATGGGGTCCTGCTGAGTCACCCTGGCTTTTTTTTTTACACATAGCTTATTTTCAATACTGTATGATTTTCAGGTGATTTACAGTATTATGTTACATTCAATAATTTTATAGATCACCTGGGTGTTTTTTTTGGTCACAGTGTGCTTGCAGGGTCTCAGTTCCCTGACCAGGGACTGAACCCGGGCCCCGGCAGTGAAGGCACCGAGTCCTAACCACCAGGCTGCCGCCAACTCCCACACCTGGATGGTTCACACTGTCTGACTGTAAAATGTTTGCTGCCAAATGGGTGGACGGTGATGCCTCCTTGGTCACCTAGCCTGCATTTTCCAAACGGTTTCACGTTCGAGTTCCATGTTTTCACCTTCTGGGTGCTCCTCTTCTGTGAAGTGTCCATTTGCATCTTTGGCCCATTTTCACTGGACTGCCTGCCTTTTCTTATGAATTTAGGGTGCTCTTTGTATGTTTCCCAACAAACCTTTGCCGGCCATTTGTGCTGCAGCCTCAGCGTGCACGTGGCCCCACCAGAAACCATCCCTTTGGTGCCAGAGCACCCAGCCTGGGAGGCGCTCTATTGTGGCAACGAGTGCCAGCCTCTGTTCCGCATGTGCTTCACCCCCAGGGAGAAGACAGTCTCCGGATCCTGGTGCCGACGGAAGGTGAGAGCCTTCCGCTGATGGACATCAATACTTGTGAGGTGAGCCTCCGTGAGCCCCTCCTGGGCCTGGTCCCGCTCCCCCACGCCCTGCACCCGGCCTGCTCTGGTTGCCAGCCCTGGGCCCCGCGCCTCTTTCCTCTAGACCGAGGCCCCTGAGCTATGGGACTATGTCTTTGTGGTCGATCGTCGCACCCAGAGAAACCCCGGGCAGGTCCAGAGGCAGCGGCAGTTCTTGGAAGAGCTTGAGAACCAGGGCTTTCGCTACAAGGTGGGAGGGCTGAGGGCCCTGCCTGGGTGCAGCAGTCACAGGGGGCTGGGTGGGTCCCAGGAAGGAGTCTGGGGAGGTTGCCTGTGGCCTCATGCCGGAGTCGGAGGGGACAGACTGTTGGCCTCGGATGAAGGGGGAGGGTCCCAAGGTGGAGCAGAGGGTCCCATGCTGCCCCCAACTCTCAGGCAATGGAGGACCAGGAGAAGGAGTTCTTCGGGATCCGAGCTGACAATAGGATGTTTGACCGGTACTGGAGACTTACGGAGACCGAGGACACTGTCCCCAGAGGGGAGCTGTCCAGGCCAACTTCCATCCGAGCCACCAACAGGTGGGAGGCTGGCCCACGCGGGGCCAGGTGGACCCCTGCCCACCTACATGGTGGTCCAGACAGGCAGCAAGGCTCCCAGGTGTGGTCCTGGGGCAGAGGCCACAGGGGGCAACCATCTGTGCCTTACTTACCATGCCTGTAATACTGGAAAATGTGCTTGAAGGTTACATCTGTGACTGTGTCCCCAGATGCAGACCAGAAGCCAGCCTTAAAGGGCGGGTGGCATTTGGAGAGGCTGGGAGGACTCTCCTGGTCGTCCCTCCTGGGTTCTGAGGTCGTCTCCCTGGATTCAGTCTCCACTTCTTTTCTCCAGACTGAATGCCCTTCTCTGGACATCTGTCCCTGCCTCCCAGGCACCCCACACCTCCTCTCTCTCTCTAGGAACCTGCTTCTCCCCACTCTGATCCTTAGCCCACCAAGCCAGTCCACCTGTCCTCCCCACACCCTGCCTCCAGCACCTTCCTGGTCCTAGCCCCAGCCCTCTGAACTCAGCTGGGGCCAGTCAGGGAGGTCAACAAAGAACACTCTGGGAGTCTGGATATGAGGCAATGGAGGGGGCTTCCTGGGAGCTCAGAACTGGCTGGTTTGGGAGGACACATGCGTAGAGGCACCTTGTCGGGGCCTGGAAGGAGCAGGCTGTGGGGAGGGCCCTGGGACACTTGGGAGGCTGTGTCTCATAGGAGGTGTTCCAGAGGAGCAGGATCAGATGTCTGGATGTGCCACCTCCTGGCTGTGTGGCCTTGGCCAAGTTACCCTCTGAGTTTCAGTCTCCCATAGGCAAAATGGCTCACAGGGTGTAAAGAGGATTTATTTGTGCACATAAAGGGTGTGCTCTGAACATGTTGGGGCTCCAGGTGGGAGGTGTGATTGGAGGTGGGGAATCCTGGAGGAAGCTGGGCGGCCGATTGTAGGGCTGAGCATGGGGCCCTGGGATGAGAGAGACCACCCTGAAGGCGGCCCACCTTGCAACCACGGTACAGCTGAACCCTGGGAGGATTCGAGGAGCTGTGCTCCCAGATGAGTCCTGGATTCTGAGCTCTGGTCAGGCAGTCCCGGCTAGTGGTCTGGGAGCTCTGCCAGGTTGAAGAGGGGCCTGGAACCTGGCCAGACAGAGGACCCTCCTGAACCAGCTCTTGTGTTCTAGAATCCGAATTGTCGACTTTGTCCTGAACAGCAAGATGGCAGCAGGTGGTAAGGACTGGATGGGCAGGTGGCCTGTGCCGCAGCCCTCCAGGAGGGGCGTCGCATGGGGAGAACGGGACAGGGTCCTCCCTCATCCCCGCCCCTTCTGACCCGAGAACCCCTCTGACCACCAGACACGCTCCAGGATTTGGTGAAGGATGGGGTCTTTGAGGCCGGGTTCCCCCTGCACAAGGTGAGGGGTGGGCTGGCTGGGAGAGGCCCTGAGGGCAGGACTTGAGGCAGGAAGCTCTCACTGTGTCTCACCTGTGCCCAGGGGGAAGAACACCTAAAGAAGAAATGGGCCCGGTGGAGAAGCATGTTCCAAAGGCAGCCAATTAGTGATATCAGGTACTACTGCCCTCGCGGACACACCTGTGCCCCCCGCAGGCAGGCCGCCCCTCTGTAGATACACCCATGCCTCCAGCAAACAGCTGTCTGGCGAACCATTCAGACATACATTTAGATGTCCTCGGTACACTCCTTGCCCCCAGCATGGCAAGCTTCACCCAGGCGTTGGCCGTCACCCCTGGTGGGAGTGGCCCTGACGGGACGCTGTGCCCGTAGGGACTACTTTGGAGAGAAAGTGGCCCTGTACTTCGCCTGGCTCGGCTGGTACACTTACATGCTGGTGCCCGCCGCAGTGATAGGCCTCATCGTCTTCCTGAGCGGGTTTTCCCAATTCGAAGCCAGCCAGATAAGGTGGGCGGGGCCAGGGAAGGGGCGGGACTGAAGCTGATGGTGGGCGGAGTCAGGGAAGGGGCGGGCCTGAAACAGGGTGGGTGGGGTCATGGAAGGGGCGTATCTGAAGCTGAGGGTGGGCGGAGCCAGGGAAGGGGCGGGACTGAAGCTGACGGTGGGGCAGAGTCAGGGAAGGGGCGGGCCTGAAACAGGGTGGGTGGGGTCATGGAAGGGGCGTATCTGAAGCTGAGGGTGGGGTGGGGCCAGAGAAGGGGCGGGACTGAAGCTGAGGGTGGGCGGAGTCAGAGAAGGGGCGGTCCAGGGAGGGGCCCCTCCAGGGTCCACAGGAAAGCCGGCAGCCAATTCGGTCCCTGCGCCCTCAGCAAGGAGATCTGCAAGGCCCACGACATCTACATGTGCCCTCGCGGCGACCACAACCGCAGGTTCCAGCGGCTCTCAGACACCTGCGCCTATGCCAAGGTTTGCGCGGGATGGAGGCGGGCCCAGCGGGTCCTCCCGGGGAAGGGGAGGCCTGGGCCGAGGGCTGGGGGGAAGGCCATCCCAGCCCAACGTGCCCCTCCCTCTAGCTCACCCACCTCTTTGACAACGAGGGCACCGTGCTGTTCGCCATCTTCATGGCGCTGTGGGGTGAGTCGTGCGGACCTGGGGCCCCCTGAGCAACACACGTAGACACGTCCCTGAGGCCTCTGCTTTCTGGCGCAGCCACGGTGTTCCTGGAGCTGTGGAAGCGGGAGCGAGCCCGAGTGGTCCTGCAGTGGGAGCTGTACGGGTGGGACGAGGACCAGGTGAGGCTGACCGGCGGCTGGCTCGGGCCCTGAGAGGCTGCTGAGTCCAAGGGGTTCCGTGTCCAAGGGCTTCCCGTCGAAGGTTCCCATGTCCAAGGGTTTCCTGTGTCCGAGGGGGTGTCTGTATCCAAGGGCTTCCTGCTTCAAAGTTTCCTGTGTCCGAAGGGGTTCCGTGTCCGAGAGGTTCCACGTCCCAGGGGTTCCGTGTCTGAGTGGGTTCAGTGTCCAAAGGGTTCTTGTGTCTGAGGGGGTCCTCTGTCGGAGGGCGGGTCCCAGGCCCCAGGGGGTTCTGCATCTGAGGCAGTTCCGGCATCTGAGGCCAGTTGGGTGCCTTCCACAGGAGGAAATGGCTCTGGGGCTCATAAGCTGCCCAGACCACCAGCCGCAGCTGCACCAGCACTCCTACCTGCGGAGCACCGTCATCCTTCTCCTGTCTCTCCTGATGGTACTCCTGGGCTCCCGTGGCTGGGCTGGAGAGCAGCTGGGGCAGTTCCCTGAGCCCCGCCCATCCTGCCTCCACCCCAGATCTGCCTCATGATCGGCATGGCCCACGTCCTGGTGGTCTACCGAGTCCTAGCTGCCGCCCTCTTCAACTCGGCCTTGCCCTTCCTGGGGGAGCAGGTGACCACGGCTGTGGTGGTGAGCGGGGCCCTGGTTCACTATGTGATCATCCTCATCATGACCAAGGTAGGGGTCGGGGCAGGGGAGGGTGTGGGGCAGGCTGCGGCTCCGCCCAGGTCCAAGGTGAGCCCTGTCTCCCCTCCTGCAGATCAACAAATATGTGGCCCTGAAGCTTTGTGACTTTGGTGAGAGAATGGCTTCTCTGGGAGAGGATTCAGGGTGGGGGTCTTGGAACCCTGGGGTGGGGAAATGGGGCCCATGAGAGGCCAGAACATCCTGCCTGGGAGACAGGTGAGGGTCCCAGGTGACCCCAAGTTTTTAGGATATGGACAGGCTGGGCGTGGGCTGTCATTGGGGGGAGAGACGGAGGAAGGATGGCCCCACATCTCATTCCAGAGAAACCCAGGACCTTTTCAGAGCGAGAGAGCAAGTTCACTATCAAGTTCTTCACTCTGCAGTTTTTTGCTCACTTCTCCTCCCTTATCTACATTGCCTTCATCCTGGGCAGGTAAGGGCCACCGGCTCTCACATGCCTCCCTCTAACTTCTTTCTCCCACCTTGGAAATGGAAACACATGTTCTTTTTAATTTTTAAAATGAATCAAGCTCAGAACACATGGAAACCTAATACAGAAAAGTGTGGAAGAAGTGCACAGTCTACCCCCAACTGTCCAGTTCACGTCCCCAGAGATGACACTGTTTGTTGCATCTCCCCAGATATTTTTACACATCTGAGCACACACAAACACGCCTGTCTTAAAATTCTTCTGTGTTTGTTTCGGCTGTGCTGTGCCCTTGTTGCTGTGCACATGTGTGATCTGAGGCTGCTCTCTAGTTGCGGCGTGAGGGCTTCTCCTTGCTGTGGCTCCTGTCGCAAAGCGTGGGCTCCAGGCACACGGGCTTCAGTAGTTGCGGTGCACCAGCTTCGTTGCCCTGTGGTGGCGCGTGGAATCTGCCTGGACCAGGGATTGAAACTGTGTCCCCTGCGTTGGCAGGCAGATTCTCAACCACTGTGCCACCAGGGGAGTCCCAGATACACCTGTTGACGTAAGTGGTTAGTCATGTAAATTATCCTCTCTGCCTTACCCTGAAAGCACACAATGGGTATCTTCCATGTCCGCAAGGGTGGTGAGGCTTTGTTTTTAAAACCATACATGAGCATTCCTTTGAGAGATGTTCTTGAATTTATGTAACCACATCAGTTGGTGGACATTTGGGTTAATCCCAGTTTTGAGCTTTGTAAGTAAAGTGGCGGTGGGCATCTCATATACCAGGCTCAGGCACACACTTGCCCTCACCTTCCAAATTAGTGAAGTTAATATTTTGATTCAATCAACAGACATTTTCTTGTCTTTTCGGAAGAAAATAATTGCTCCATGTGGTCTCTGTGTTTGCTCAACTTTTGTAAGTCGCATTGTGGTTGTTCAGGCGCTGTCATGTGCGATTCTTTGTGATCCCCGTGGACTGCAGTGTGCCAGTCTTCCTGTCCTTCACCACCTCCTGGGGTTTGCTCAGACTCATTAACTCCGAACTCTCTAGTGGAACTTTGAAAACAGAAAACCCCTCCCAGTTCATTCAAAGACATCGTGAGGTCCTTGGAGAGGCCTTCCGTCTGTCCCCGTCTCCGGGCGCTGCTTGGCCTTCCCATCCTGGTGAGCCCATCCCCCTCTGCCAGGGAGGACCCCAAGTTTTCCAGTGGCTTCCTGAGAAAGGGTGCGCAGGAGATCATCTGTGCTGAGCTCCTCTGTATTGAGGACCTGACCGAGCGACTGCTAGAGACAGGATGCTAGGTTGGATGTGGTTTCCTCAGACTCGAGGGATAGCTTTATTGGCTTCCAGTGTTCCGTCCCACGGACCTGACGGCAACGCGACTCCGACCCTCTGCGTCTTCTCACTATCCTCCATCTCCGGAAACTTCTTAGCAGTGTGACTCGGTGGCTCTTTCTCACTGCACGTTGCTTCAGTACTTCACGCCTCTCTCTTCCACACCAGCATCTCTGTCTCTACTGGACGGTCTCCACCACCACGCAGATGTGCCCGCGTCTCCCTTTCAAACACCCTTCTCCCTGTTGTGCCGGGTTCCTGGCATCCCCAGCCCGTGCTTCTCCCGCCCCGCACCAGGGCCACCTCTGGCCACTGACTGCTGCCCTTCTCCTGGCCTCTAAAGAGCACTTGACCCAGAACCCTGGTCCCTCAGACCCCGCTCTTGCCTTGCTCCCTCTGCTTCTGCCCTGCCCTGTCTCAACTCCTGTGCTGGCCAGGTATGCAGAATCCATGCTGATCAAGTGGAAAGAAATTACCCGGTGCTCGCTGGGCCTGGAGCCTCAGGTCCTCCCGTTTTAGTGATTTTCTGATGTGTCTGATAGCCCCCTCCTCTGGTTCCCTCTCTTCCCGTCTGGTAAATTCTTTTTGTTTGGAAATCAGATCTTCTGAATTGATCATCCAATTTTCTTCGCTTTTTCCTTCCATCCTTGTCCCAGTTTCTCAGAAGTTTTCTTTGAATGCATCACTTCTGCTTATGTTCTTAATTTCAGAGCACTCCTTTCGATATTTCAGGGTCTTTACAGCTGCCTCTTCGTGTTACCTGGACACCAGGGTTTCTCTTGTCTGAGAATGTGGCCTCTTTTCCTGCTACTCTGCGTTGCTTCTGTTGCTTGCAAGTGTTTTACGCTCTTTGTTGATTGGTCTCTGATTCTGGTGTTAGAGACTGTCCTTAGATGTCTTTTATTCCCGGACACATGTCTTTAATTGAGAAAGGTATGTGCCAGTGTGCTCTGGACCACGTGTCTCCTGGTGGGGCCTTTTGCTCTGTCTGTTCCCGAAGGGGAATCCCTGGTGTCCTGCCTGGAGGAAGGAGGATGCCTTTGGTATGCTGGGAGCCCAGCTGGGGGAGGGACAGCGTGGGGTCTCGGTGTCCATTGGCTCAATCCTGAGATCTGAGTCTTTGGTTGTTCAACCTCCTGGAAGTATCTCTGTCTTTTTGCTTGTGTGGGGGGATTAGAGGTCAGATAGGAGGCCCAGGGGTTCAGCCAGGCCTGCATCCCATCCAGCGGGTGCCCCCGGCCCACCAGAGGGGCCTGAGTCCTGGGTGCTCCGGGCGAGGTGGGGCTGCCGGCTGCTCGGACGTCAGCCCCACAGGTTCGATCCAGCAGGATGTGTCGAGTGGGCTGCAGGCCTCTCCAGGTCCCTCCCAGCTCTGAGGTGATGCCTGGCCGTGGGTGTCGGCAGCCATTTCAATTGAAAGCTGGGAGTGCATGTTTATGTGGAGATGAGCATTGCTAAAGCAACCTCCAGAAACCCTGAGGTGACTCACAGAGACACGCGCTCTGCGTGTGTGCATACCCCCTGCTGATCTGACGAACAGAGGCTTCTCATCTTTCAAGGTGCCTTATTAAAACCTATTAGTGAGAATCCAGCTTCTTCCGAGATATTTATTGGTCATTAAATTTCCGTTTCTATAAACTGTTCATATCATCTGAGCATTTTCGTAATCTCAAGATCAAATGGATTCTCTTTTGACGTTATCAGTTTCTTAAAATCATGTCATATTTTACTTTGCTTCTTATTTGACCATTTCTTTGTCGTAGAGCTCTTTATTTTTCCTATTGTTTCCAGCTGCCTTTTCCCCCTTGCGTGTCTATGGCAAACTGTTTGTTGCACGGAGTCCCTTTGTCCATGGGACCCTCCTTGGGAGCCCTGCCTTATCCCACGCTGGCCTGGTTGCTCTCTGCGCCTCCTGTACATCTGTCTTCTTGGGACTTGGGTTAGGACCATCATTTCCTGATTCCCAAGCCTCCTTCTTTCTTGATTTTTGCTTTCATTTATTCTGAGAAGGTATATTGGAGAGGTAAATTTTCTGAATTCTTTTATGTCTCAAGGTGTCATGGTCTACCTTGGCACATGTTTGATATGGCTGGGTAGAGAAGTCTAACTTCAAAACAGTTTTCCTTTCTAGAACTTCAGAGACATTGCTCCTTTGTCTTTGAACATGCAAAATGAATGATGAGAAGTGTGCAGAAAATCTGATTTTTGTTTTTTCCTAGTTGACCTAGATTTTTTCCCCTCTGGTAGAGGGATCTTCTGTTTAAAGTTAAGGTCTTCTCTTTAAGCAGGGGGACACTCAGGGTGAGTCTTTTCTTCCTGCACTGTGCTGGGCAGTTGTTGGCACCTTCCGATGAAAAAACCATGTCCTGCTTAAGCTCAGTAAATTTTCTTCTTTTTAATGTCAGGTTTTTTAAAAAAACCTCCCCTTGCTTCCTCTTTATGCGAGTCCTGGTCCTCGCGGGCTGTCCCCTGTGCCTCTGCCTTTTTCTCTCATGTCGTCCGTCTCTCTGTCTCACACTCCTCACGCGTCTGCCTTTTTCTCTCATGTTGTCCGTCTCTCTGTCTCACACTCCTCACACGTCTGCCTTTTTCTCTCATGTCGTCCGTCTCTCTGTCTCACACTCCTCACGCGTCTGCCTTTTTCACTCATGTCGTCTGTCTCTCTGTCTCTACACTCCTCATGTGTCTGCCTTTCTCTCTCATGTCGTCCGTCTCTCTGTCTCACAATCCTCATCTGGGAAGGTCGTTTCACTTTGTCTTTTTTGCCTTCTGTTGTTTTCTTCTAAGAATTTAAGACAAAGTCTTAATTTTTAAGAGATTTTTGGTCTTTTGTTACCCTTAGAGTGTCCTTTTCTTGTTTCCATAGACACAGTACTTTCTTGAAGATGTCAATGTTCTTTTTTCCCCTTAAGTTTTTTCTTTTAAGTATTTGGCTGCACCACGTCTTCGTTGCGGCCTGTGGGATCTAGTACCCTGACCAGGGATTGAGCCTGGGTCCCTGGGACTGGGGGCTCGGAGTCCTAGCCGCTGGGCCACCAGAGAAATCCCATTTCCTTTCCTCATCTCATTTCCTAAAGGGTCCATCTTCCTGTTCCTTTACCGCAGTCTTTCTCTGTTAATACAGCCGCTTTTCCTCACGACTGAAGATTTGCAGCCCTCCACTGACTTTGGATAACGAAGGACTCAGTTTATTTTCCCTGGCAGGATGGAATATGTCTTTATAATAATAACTCATGTCACGGACACTCACACATTCTATCCTAAGTCATGTTCGTCAACTCTAATCCGCACAACAGCCCTATGGGGTAGGGACTCTAAACCCCATTTCAAAGATGGGTTGACGGAGAAGTTAGGAAGCTCTCAGGGTCACATAGTCAGCAGGCGGAGGAGCAGACGAGGCCCGACTCGGTTCCTCCTGTGTGCCGTCCCTGCACACTGTGCTTCCGGGTGAGGAGGCGAAAGCCTA